>NC_138127.1:22448651-22793267 GCF_964188305.1 Podarcis bocagei | reverse complement strand
TGTTGTGGTATACATTTTTTTTAATGGGCCAGAGACCACACCGGCAGATACACAAAGCTTCTTCCACAATAAAATTGTTAATCTTTAAGGTGCCTTTATGGGAGATTTATTAAGAATGGGTTAGCCTTGGGTGTTCAAGGGAAAGATTTCTGAATGAATTATGAAATGGTAAAATATTTATTACACAGGTGCATCTTCTTCTAATTATATATAATGATTTGAGATTCAAAATGCATGGTTCCTTCTGATGTTTTAAAAATCATATTGCTCTTGGCGTGTCATATGTCATACAAGAGGGTATGTCATATACAAGCAGCAACCATATAATCTCCTTACAACTAAAGCGGTAAAAGCAGCTTTATCTCTCCCCACCACCACCACACTGCCCCACACATTTTCCCCATGAAATGTAGTTCCCCAAGTCTTCACTTTGGCAAATACACCGACGTGAAGGAGTTTCACATTATAGCTTGGTTTGTTTCTCGGTTACATCTTAAAACAACCCACTGTGCGTGACCCTCATAAAAACAATCTTAGCAGAAACATTCAAGTCGACCATTTACAACAATTTGCATATTTAGATGATGAGCAAACCACTTGTGGTTAAAAACAAAATCTCTGGAAGTCCCCCTGTAAGGCTCTCCTTGATCCTTTCCTCCTGCTTCTTCTCATTCTGAGCCCATCACACTTTTCAACCTTCAGTCAAGGATTTGCTCTTATCAGCCTCTATAGCCTTTATTCTTCTCACAGGGTTTGCGTTTCCACATTTCTTCAGCTTTGCTTTCATGTTCTTCACTCCAGTCTGACTTGCTCTGACTCCAGAGCAGACCAAACTAACAAAAGATAATAATTAAGAACTACCTATATTCATATATGGTTCATTATTTACTATCCCGCCCCCGTTTTTATTTTTACAGCATGTGTTCTAATTATTCTTCCTGTAAATCTAAATTGGCAATATTGGGTGTGTGTCAAGGATACATATTGAGGAGGTCTGATTCACTGGCATCTGGATGAGGCTGAACAAATACAAATAAATCACAGATTTCCCCCACCCAGTTAAGCAATGCACACTGTCTTTTACAATCTGACAAGGAATGTATGCTAGATATGTTGCAAATCTAATTATGAAAATGTGAATACAATTAGATTTGCAATAAAAAAGATGCATTGTAACGTTCAAGTTTTAGATTTCCCCCTTATACGTTAATTTTTCAAATTTTACAGATTGGAGCCACAGGACTACAGACTCTATAGCTCAAATTACTGATTTGTGAGATGATGCTCTCATTATTAGGTTTGGTCTCAGTACTGCAAGTTTAGGAAAGGTGTGAATCAGTATCCTAATGTTAAAAGTTATTACGATTATTATGCATTGATTAGAAGTTTTTAATATACAAAAACACACACCTACTACGTGTTAATATATTGGTCTAGTCTGGAAAACAGTAGTATGGATTTAAAAGTTAATCATTAGGAAGCTAAATGTATATAGTTCCACCCAACTCTGAAGATATATATATTTAAATAAAATACATAGAAAGGCATTTGTTTTGGAAGCCCTACCTGGAGGTCCAGGTTCTCCGGGTGGCCCAGGTAGCCCATCTTTTCCTGGAAGACCTGGTTTCCCATGAGTTTGGGAAGCAAGCATGGCAGCGGGCAATTTGAGCTGAGATACAAACTGAGCCATCCTCTCTTCAGTTATATATATAAAAAACCAAACAAAAAACATGAATTACATTAGATGCCTGAGGACACTTAAAACAAGGGATCGCTATTCCATTCAACCAAATATTTTAAAAGTAGCTGAGCTTCAAATTATTACTCATTCATCAACTTCAAAAGCAATATGGCATTCCAGTTTTCTGAACAACCAAACTGCTGGTGCTGTTCATACAGTTATGTACAATATATGCAATGGGGTAAACAGCAGCTTCAGGAGGTAATTTCAACCAGGAAAATGGTTAGGGAATAGAGTTTAAGCTCCATACTTCCCCCAATACCAAAGGATTGATCCAAGTTTGACACCTATGCAGATGTGTTTGTCATTTTTTTTTAAAAAGGGGGTGAGAGATCCCATCACAGAACTTCCACCATCTCCTGTCCTTGTGTCCTGACGCTGACTGAACCCTCTCCTTCCCCAACCCTGACTCAGCACAGGCATACAGATATGCACACCAGGCCATTTATGTTCCTTATCCATCTGATCCTAAAGAGGTCAGTGAATGAACTCCATGTGAGTAAACAGACAGACAAGAAAAGTAGTCTTTTTTTTTGGCACCACCTGTTTCAGGAATAAGTGCATAACATATTCTAGTTTCTGGATAGGACAGCGCTGCCCACAAAAGATTGGACTTGCAGTTTGGGACTGCTTCTGGATTCAGTCCAGGGTGTTCAAGTGGCAGCACTTGGCCAAGGATGTATTTTTCCAGCTTAGGGCTAAGGCTGCTGCTGTAGCGTTGCCATTTCTTAGAGGAGGCAACAGTCCTTCATAGGACAATGCTCATCGTAATAGCCAGTCTAGACTACTACAGTCATGTGTGCTCTATATTGGGATAACTTGGAAGGTGGTTTACAAAATTCAAATGATCCAAATTCTTAAAGGGGGATGATGACACGGAGAACAAGTTGCACAGGTTATTACATTGTTTCCACCAGTGCTTTTCTTCTGGGGGGGAGGTGCCGGTACTGCATACCCTTGAGTACCTCCAGAAAAAACCACTGGTTTCTGCACTCTATTTAAGGTGCTGCTGCTAACATTTAAAGCACTAGATTAGAATTAGCCAACATGGTGCCCTCTATGTTGGGCCATACCTGACCACTGGCACTGTTGGTTGAGTTTTGGAGGGCACCATGTTGACTACCCCTGGATAAACTATATGGGGCTGTGCTATCTGCCTTTGCAGGGACAAATTAGCCATGAAGAAGAAGTTCCATGATTAGGATCACGGGACGTTTAAAGACATTAACAACAGCCACAGAGTTGGGGCGGAGATTCAATTGGGGACAGTGTTTTTGGGGGAAGGGAGATTGTAATCTGCCCCTCTGTATTGTCTCCTTGACTGCTGCTGTTTGCCCCTGGAGGTAAAACACAATCATATGGGTCTGGTCTACTAGGTGCCTTATGATGTTCTTTCATGCCCTTTGTTGTCTGACATTCATAGGAAGCTGCCTTCTACAGAGTCAGGCCAATGGTTCATCTAGCTCAGTTAGTCCACACTGACCAGCAACAGCTCTCTGGGGTTCCATTCAGGCAGGGATTTTCCCGCAGCCCCACTTAGAGAGGCCATGGATTAAACTAGGGAGTTTCTGCATGCAAAGCAGATGCACCACTACCAAAGGCACGGCATTTCCTCATTGAACTGCTAATTGAAACATTTACTCATTTAGGTGGAAATAATAACAATTATTTTGTAGCAATCTAAAGGCCATTAGTGTACACAGTGGGCGAATTAATCAGAATCTGTGCACTTAAACTACTTGTATAAGTGCAGCTGAATTCTTCCCCCCCCTCGAATGCTATGTACAATGGGTACATAAATCACAGATGAAAGCAAATATTACTACTGTAGTCATTTTCTTCACATCATGCTTTCTGATACGTCATTTCCTCACCTTCAAAAACTCTAAGGACCTCTTGTCTGATATATTTTTTCATTTCTTCAAACGAAACTGAGTCAGCCTGGCAAAGACATGGAAAGAAAAGTAAGGATAGGTGTTGTCCTCATCAAAATAAGGCAAACAGAATTTTGAATTTTGTTTTTCAGTCTCCATTAAGAGCTTTGGAACAGTACAGGGAGTGGGAGGTTCTGTTCCTCGCCCCATTTTGCATGGGGGTCCCATTCCTGGCCCCTGCGAGCATCAGTGGAGCACGCATAAGAGAGCCCTGCTTCCTTCCACCCCCCCCTTCCACCCTCTTCCGGGTCCAAAAGGACCTGCGCATCAGTGATTGTGTGTCAATTGGATGTGCCTAAAACGGTCGTCGCCTATACAAACATTTGTAAAGATTATAGTTTAACGGAGAATATTGCAACAACTATAAAATTAGCTGAATTTACTTGGGCTTAGAAACATGTGTTTCTCTTCAAGAGCCAATTACCTTACCGGTAAGCCTGGGACCCCTGGTGAGCCTGGGGGGCCCTTATGCCCTGGCGATCCGGGATTCCCTTTGTTCCCTGAGGGGCCCATGGGCCCTACAGACCCTTTCTCTCCTGGAAGGCCTGGCTTTCCTCTTTCGCCCTGCAGGCCCCTGTCTCCTGGTATGCCTTGATCCCCCTGTGCAAAACAGAGACAACGCTTTGTCACCTTTGTCTATGGTGACCCTTTCTTGTCTTGACTGCTGAGTTAAGAGCGCTGAAAACTATCACATTCAACTGCAAGATGATATGCAAAGAAAACCCTCAAAGATCCTTATAGCAGGCTGCGATACTTTACATGAAAAAGCAAATGCCAATACTATTTCCACTCTTGCTGTAACATTTGAGCTCTGTAAAAATAAAAACGAATGCATGTAGGAAGCTAAAGTAGATAATTCAGAGATGATAATAGGCGAGTGTTGGTTTTCAAAACCAGAAGGGTCTTTTGAGGAAGACAGGAAAAAAGGAATGGCTTCCGCAGTGCCACGCCTAATCAAAAACCTCCCTGCAGTGATGCCCAATAAGCTAATGGGAAATCTAATAGTGAGCAAAATATGATAATAGCATGAGAAAGACTTGAAATGAGGTGCATATAAGTATACACATGTTTCAAGAATCTTACTGTGGCATGCAGTACAGGACATAAATCTCGAAATGTTAGAGTTACAGATGGGTGGCCTTTTTCGTTCCATAAAAACTGTCCAGGGAACAATGGGTTGCGGCCAATGCTGTATGTCTGATCACCCACCCAAAATGAAAAAGGGAAATAACAGTGAAAAGGAAACAGAAGAGCAAATGAAATTTTTTAACGAGAAACTGGGGTGAAGGGAGACCATGAAAATACAGGGATGGGGAAACCTGTGGCCCACCAGATATTGGTAGGCTGCAGCTGATCTCATCCCTGACCACTGGCCATGCTGAGGGGGGTGGATGGTTGGTAGTTGGAGCCCATATCATCTGGAGAGCTAGAGGTCTCCCAACTCTGATGTAAAGAATAGACATGGAACAAACTACAGTGGTACCTCGGGTTACATACGCTTCAGGTTACATACACTTCAGGTTACAGACTCCGCTAACCCAGAAATAGTACCTCTGGTTAAGAACTTTGCTTCAGGATGAGAACAGAAATCGTGCTCCAGCGGCGCGGCAGCAGCAGGAGGCCCCATTAGCTAAAGTGTTGCTTCAGGTTAAGAACAGTTTCAGGTTAAGAACGGATTTCTGGAACGAATTAAGTACTTAACCTGAGGTACCACTGTAATAAGGAAACATGCGGTATGGACATTCCCATAATGTACAGGGGTTCAGGTTTGAAAAAATAACAATCTTATTCAGGGGTTATGTACAGCCTTGGTGATAAAGGATTAGGTTATTTTGTTCTCATGGGGGCAAATGATTAACAAAGATTTAATTCCTTGAGGAACAAAAATAAATCAAATACTGGAAGTCTAATCAGTAATGGTTTACATATCTGTTTCTGCTTGTTCATTTTCTTTGGTTGTAAAGAACTGCATCCTAAAAATGAACTGCTAGTCTGCTATAAGGGTTAATCTAAAGCTTTGTGAGTACCTCAGGTTAAGTACTTAATTCGTTCCAGAGGTCTGTTCTTAACCTGAAACTGTTCTTAACCTGAAGCACCACTTTATCTAATGGGGCCTCCTGCTGCTGCCACGCCGCTGGAGCCCAATTTCTGTTCTTATCCTGAAGCAAAGTTCTTAACCTGAAGCACTATTTCTGGGTTAGCAGAGTGTGTAACCTGAAGCGTATGTAACCTGAAGCGTATGTAACCCGAGGTACCACTGTATACTTTTGGACATTTACTGTGCAATCATATGCATGCCTATTCTGAAGTACGGTAAGTTCCACTGAGTGCAAAATTGCAGCCGTAATGAAGGATTCCTATGAAGGCCACAAATGTTTCTTTCCTCTTCATAGTCTTCAACTGTGCATCGAAAGCACAAACTGTACAGCAAATATACATTAGAAGAACATAAAGTGGGGTGGGGAAAATAAGCAAGACAACTTGCCCCCTGAAAAGTGGTACTGAATTATGATTTCATAAAATGTTTGACTCGTTTAAATTATGGTACATATTTTGCAACTAACTGTGGACGTGGTGAGAAAAGGGCAGAGAGAAAATTAAGTATCACAGGCAAAGGTTGAAAACCTTTATGCCAATCAATTTGACCTCTAAATCAGTTTGATTTCCACTGGCTTAATCTTTGCTACTAACTATAATTGAGACTTCAGGTTCAAGGACTCCTATGACTTGTGATACAATTTTGGACTAATTGAATCTACAAGGTATTCATATTTAGAGTTTAAATAGTTATGATAGAATAATGAGTGGGAGCAAAGCCAAAACCTTTGCACTCTAACCATTCAAATTAATCAACAGTCCAAAATACTTACAAATGATTAACATTCAAAGAACCCACAGTATAATTCTAGTTACTGCTAACGATTTGAGAGTAGAGGCTGCTAATATTTGAAATGCTGCACCACCCTGTTCTTGACAAAATTGATGAAATTCAAGTAACCAAACCTCTATGTAAAAATATAACTTACTCGTTCTCCTTTGGGACCTCTGTCACCAGGCTTACCCAATAAACCCTGGAAAAGGGAAGACAGTCTTAAGAATGCAAGCCTCTAGCTATGAGAGTTTAGATACTGATATTCCACTGTAGCCCAAAGCAGAAGAATTGCAATTTGCATAGAACCCAGATTGAACAAACCATGGCTTTCCTACCTGAGGGCCAGGTAATCCATCCTTTCCATTTATGCCCTAGGAAAAATAATAAGGATCTTTCTATTACAAAATACTTTTGGTCTCTTATAAGCTATACATATCTTGTATATGACTGGCATGTGAGTGAGAAGGGAGAGATAATGTGGGGGGAATGTAGTTGATTAAAACAACGGCAGAAGTTTGAATAAAGCAGGGATGAAGCAAAATGGCAGTTAAACAACGTCTTAGGTTAAACTATGGCACATTGAGGGCTCCACATTCTTTGTCTCTCACACATGAGGCAGTTGAGGAATAGAAGAGGGAGAAAAAGTTTAAGTACAGTGAGAAGGGAGAAACACTGAAAAGAAAAAAGTGGCTGTTTTAAACAATGGAAGAAGTTTGAATAACACGGGGATGGAGACACACTGAAAGGAAAATGGTGGTTTTGGAATACAACTCCCATCATACCTAGCTAGCAGGACCAATGGTCAGGAATGATGGGAACTGTAGTTCAAAAACAGCTGGAGATCCAAGTTTGGGAAATTCTATACTAGCATGTAGTATGCTGAATTACTTACTGGTATTCCAGCTGGCCCTTCTGGTCCAGGAAAGCCAATATCTCCAACAGGGCCCCTTTCACCCTAAAGGTAACAAAAGAATAACACATTTCTGACAAATGAAGAAAACAAGCATGCCAGTGTACTGCAAGGAAGCACTCAAAGATACGTGCACTTACTGGTTCACCAGGGATCCCTGGTGGTCCTGGAGCACCATGCTTTCCCTGTGGAAATTAAGAAAAAAAAAGATTATTAAGAATATGAAAAGGAACACTGGCTATTCACTGCAAATGCTCTTACCAGCTGAGGTGAATAAGATACCCAATATGCCAAGTTATATCTACCAACAACCATGGGAAACACGTGATAGATGTTTGGGCCAACCCTGTGAGTTCTGACAAAGCTCGAGACAGATGGCAAATACAGCCTCCCACCCTGAAAGCGTCTACTTGGGTGAAAGGAGAAAAATGAAAAATTCAGATCAGTGGTACTTAAGGAAAGGACTACATACTGACTGCAGGTGCTGGTGACATTTCACATCATAATGAAGCATTATGATGTCACTGGTCCTCTCAGGGACTTGAATGTCATTTTATTTTTGTGGAAGAGGGGGGGAAATGAGACACGAGAAAAAGTGTTGTGCTAATCCAAGAAGGAATAAAGAGAGAATAAGAACAAAAGAACATTGAAGAAGAAAAGCAGAAGAGAAAGTGCTGTCCTGTGTGGGCAGGGAAAGGAGGAACCACCTAGGGCCCCAAGACTTGTGCTTGATATATCCAGCATATTGGATGTCTCATTACTTCGGCTGAGAACAGCTGCTACACTGTAAGATTGTTACTATTTCCTACTTTATACAGTGGTACCTCGGGTTACATACGCTTCAAGTTACATACGCTTCAGGTTACAGACTCCGCTAACCCAGAAATAGTACCTCAGGTTAAGAACTTTGCTTCAGGATGAGAACAGAAATCGTGCTCCGGCGGCGTGGTGGCAGCAGGAGGCCCCATTAGCTAAAGTGCTGCTTCAAGTTAAGAACAGTTTCAGGTTAAGAACGGACCTCCGGAACGAATTATGTTCTTAACTTGAGGTACCACTGTACTATCAAGAAAGAACTCCATGAAAGGTTAGCAATTCAGAGAGAAAACTAAGTAAGACCCTTTCTCCTTGACAGCTGTCAATGTATGGGGAGTTTACTCCAAAGGTGTTCAACAGCCTGAGAGGCCACAGAAGCAACAAGACGCAGATGTTGAAAGCAACCAGGTGATGATTTGAGCAGAGGAATTCTACAATAGAGAGATTTTCAAAACAATGCAGTTCTTAGAGAAAGCAGAGAGAGAGTGAGGACATGCCAATTGGAGAAGTAAGTCTGGTCACAGGCCAAAGGCAGAAGACACTGGAGTTAGTGAGGTGATCTGCATGGCGGAAGTCAACAAGGAAGAAGACAGGGAAGTTGTCAAGTGCAAATGGGTAGCACCTATCTTTGTATTAATGGGACTTGATTATTAAAAAGCATAGCAAGGTTGATGTGAGCATCCTTGTCAGAATGCTTGACAATATTTCTACTATAGAGCAAGACATTGGACATATCCACTGGGAAACCCGTAAGGAATGAACATTTGTGGTTAACCTAAGGGTCTGCTTCACTACTGATCTTTAATGTCTGAGGCAGTGTACAAATTTAATCTTAGCCAGAGTAGATAAATTACCTTATTTTTTCAGGATATTTAACTATTTTAGAAAGGTTGCCAAAATTAAACTATTTAGTATCTTTTGTTCTTCACTAGACAGTAAACTGAATGGGTTCACAAAAGCACTTAATGAAAATTGTATAAACTACTGGCTGCCTTTTTAAAAAAATCATGATACACTTTCATAATTAAAAAGCAATTCCTGAACTGCACGGGAGCTCTTCCAAGAGTAATAAGTTAATCTGCATAAAATTACTTCATTATCCTAAAGCTTCAATGGCTCTTTTTTCAACAGAGACTGCAGGGTTTTTTTTGTTTCTTTGTTTAAATAACAAATCATGTATTTCTTTCCCATTGGACCATGAATACACAAATCAAAACGTCAGTGGATTTACTTTTATCTACACTAAAGCTTTTTGAGGGTTTCTAAAAGAATTCTAGAGGAGGGGTGGGGCACCTCAAGCCTGGGGGCCAAATGAAGCACCTCTGTTCAGTTTTTATATGTCTAGAATGCAGCCTATAAACATAAGTAATATATTGCTCCACCCACTTTAGCCCATGACCCCGGCTACCACTGGCAAGTGGCCCCTGAATGTTTGCCCCTAAGGGAATGCAGCCCTTGGTTCCCTACCCCAGTTCTAGAGACTTAGGTTGCAACTATACATTGTAGCCACTGTGCGGCCACTGCTAAAAACCACAGCTCTGCGTCTTATGCTTCTCGCTTCTCCAAAACATCTCCTATGGTAATTGTACAGTAGTACCTCGGGTTAAGTACTTAATTCGTTCCAGAGGTCTGTACTTAACCTGAAACTGTTCTTAACCTGAAGCACCACTTTAGCTAATGGGGCCTCCTGCTGCTGCCGCGCAGCCGGAGAACGATTTCTGTTCTCATCCTGAAGCAAAGTTCTTAACCCGAAGCACTATTTTTGGGTTAGCAGAGTCTGTAACCTGAAGCGTATGTAACCTGAAGCGTATGTAACCCGAAGTACCACTGTAATGCCACAATCAGTTATTTGACCCTCCACTTCGCTGGCAGCTGCTTGCAGTGTCAGAGAAACGTGCAACACTATGACCTCACATGTGCACATTTTTGCCTTACGAAATGTCGAGGAGGATGCCATTTTACAAAGTCTAAAAACAAACAAGCACCGCTACCACACCAACTCTCAGGTTACATTACTTTTCAAAACTGGACAGGGCCTGGCTTCTAAGAAAGAATTAGCCCATACCCTAAAATGGATTTCTCTCAAATTCTAATATTTTCAGAAGCAGCTTATATCGTGTTTTTTTCAATCGCTGGTTTATGAAGGTCACCCCTGGGACAAATATAATTAAGCACAAAACTGGGTGTGTTACCACCCAGCTGCCAGTGATCTGCTCCCCTACACTGGTATGACTTGTGACATAGAGAAGGGCTGAGGTTTAATTGATGTGAGAATGAAAAGTGGTGATGGGTGCAGGTGATGGAGGCAGGGACTTGAGGAACAATGGCAGAGAGGAGTAACAAAGAAAGAAGGGCTCTTAGGAAGGAAATGGATCAAGGGAAAGAAGGATAAAGGTCACAGAATGTTAATATCCTAAAGTGCCTAATTATATGCTATACACAGATACATGTAATGAAAGGCTGATGGTTGCTTTGGAGCTTTGAGAGTGGGATTTGAAGTGGAAGTGTTGGGTGATCACAATGCTTAACCCTTTCTCCATTTACTGTATCTTTTCACCAAATTTTCCAACACACCACTCTCTCCCCACCAGGATTCCAAACACACATGGAGCTTTACAGTGAGGAAGAGGGAGTGACTTGGGGAGCGAATGTTAGTGGAAAAGCAGTTGCACTCTATTTGTTGAGGTGAAATGCCATAAAGTGGCCTTAAGAATTTGGCTTGTTTGCAAATCATTAATCATAATTCCTGATTCACATGTAACTGGGAGGCACGGTCAATTGTGGCCTTGTTTCACCACTTGTGCAAAAAGAAAAGCAAAGTGTAAGCACAGGTACTGTGTGTGCGTGCACACAGTTTGTGCATATCCTGGCTTATTAAACATGCAAATGCAGTCATTATTTCCCCAACAATGGAGGCCTCTGTTTGCACCAATTCATACATGCCACTTTCTAGCAAACTTTACCACCTATTCCATGTACAATTAACGTTATTTTTCTCAATATTAAGACAGCATCTTTAGGACTATACTTACAGGTACTCCTGGAACTCCTGGAGGACCTGCTGGTCCGCGGTCTCCCTAAGAAATTAAAAATTAAAATAAAATAATGATCTGATTTCAAGACCATATACTTGATCAGGTGCATGAGAGACTATGGGAGGCAAGAAGGCATAATGAGTTTCAAGAGTACTAGGCCAAAAAATCCCAGTAAATACTCACCCAGTTTGCATGTAACACAAACCACAGCTTAGCATGAACACGTGAACATGTGGATTCCCAGAGAGGAGACTGTGCTCACTGTACTCTCATCTCACTTTGGCCATCCTGCTGCCAATCAATCTATGCAGGGTTAAGCCATGGGTTGGCTTCATTTGTCATCCAAAAACAGACTTGTAGTTGACTTGCTCCAGAGTCCAGATAAACCATAAGCTGATTGTTTGGCTTAGAATTACATATGAACTGAGACAGATTGTAGCCTCTGATTTCCCCCCCATGGAAATACACACACGCAAACCATAATCTAAAGGTCAAGGATGTTATGCTTTTTGTGTCTGGAGACTATTAAATTTGATTTAATTAAAACAAAAGCTCAAGGACACCTAGCTCTGTGACCTTTACTTACCCTTTCTTCTCAACAGCGATCAGTGTCAATCACGAATGCATGAAAACACGTAGTGAAAAGAAACAGGTCAGGTTTAATTATTGAAATCCTACCTTTTCTCCAGGAAGTCCCTCTAATCCTGGCAGTCCCATTGGACCCGGTTCTCCCTTGTAAAGAAGAAGATTATTGCTGAAAAGTTCTACATCCTCAGTAAATAAAGTTAAGCATCCAATTTCAGAGTATTTCACAAGCTGCTAACCACGCTGTTTACTTGGAGGTGGCAATTTTTACCCTATTGAGTGTTCTAATGACTTGAGAATAAAAATTGCTCCCAGATTCGGATTGTGCTTATTTTCTGAATAAACATTTCAGTTTTGATTAAAAGTCCTAGTCAGGGATGGATGAATCATTTGATGAGTATGCTTCATCAAGGTCAGCTCTTAAACCTGATTTCGATCCAATGACAGAAAGCTACTTCTCACAGAGGCTGCAAATCAGTGTTTGGCCAGTACTACTACAGGTAGAGGCTCCAAGGAGTAAATGCTTTTCCATACAAATAATTCCCTGTCAAGGAAAAGGGCTCTAGCCTTCTTCTTTTTTTGTATGGAATATTCATTTATGAAAGCCCTCCCCTGCAGCCTGAAAAATGCTTGTTTACCACCTCAGTGAGTGCTAAGCCTCAGAGGGTATGTGCTGTCAGCTGGGAAAATGGATAACACACTTATTTTAAGAACCCTGTGAGCATATCCCTCAGTAAAAAGTATGGTTGTCGAAGGCAGGCAGCAACCTTTTGGGAGGTTCGCATACTTGCCAAGCTCGAAAGTACAGGTGTTGAAAGGAAAGAAATTCCTAGCTCCCAAACAAAGGGAAACTTGAAAGAGAACCTTAGCTGAATCTTGCAGCTGGAGTAACTAGGGAGCTAACCTGCTGACCTTTCACTGGGAGTGGAAAACTCTGTTTTAGGTAAGTACCCCTGTCTCTGCATCAGACATCCTTCCTATTTCTTATTTCTACCAAATAAGCAGTGCTACATTCTTAAATCACCAATGTTACTAGATAGAAGTTTTGGGGTGTATACTTAACGTTGCTATGCTTCCAAGTTACAGATGTAAAATCTAACCTGAGTTGCAACAAGGTTAAGTAGCATTAAGTTAAAAAAAGCGAAACAAAACAAAACAAAAAACACCACAATAAAGAGGATCATGTATCCACCAGTCCCCAGCTCTATTCAATTTCCTCACATAATACCTCCCAACAAGTGGTAATTAAAAATAGTAAGTATTGTTTCATTCTGTAAACAAATTTAAGCCTCGCTGTACCAAAAGGAAATAGGTAGCAGAGTTCTAATAAATACTAATAATTTTTTTCTTCTGAATTAGAAAATGAATTTGAAATTAGGCTGGGGGGTGGTAATTAGTGAACACCCATCCTATCAGATATTTAAGATACATTTAAAGCAGTTACATACCACTGCTCCGGTGTCACCTTTTGGGCCCTGAAAGACAAAGAAACAAATATTATTTATTTATTGTATTACGTTTCTATCTTTCCTTTCTTCCGCGCTGGGACACAAGGTCCACAGGCAGTCTCCACCTTAGGCATTGACCAGATGGAAACCTGAGAATACCTGGAAGGGCATTTCAGCTGACCCTGCTGCTCCAAAATACAAAGGGAAACCATAAAGAAAACCATGTCTATACTAGTAAAATGAATTATCCCCGTTTCCTTATATCAGGCTTGTTGTTCGAAAGAAAGAAAGAAGCATTTGTGTGCAACTTCTGAAATGCAGTTTTAGGCTTCAATCTTGTGCACACCTACATGGGAGCAAGTCCTGTTGAATTCAGCGGGGCTTATTTCTGAGGAGATACGCATAGGTTTGCACTGAGACACTATATTCATATCAAAGACTACAGTAATGCAATACTTACAGGCGCCCCAGGTGGACCAGCGTATGTGGGAACGTTGGCACCCCCCTACAGTGGGAGAAACACTGCGTTTGAATCCATGCAAAGTGACTACAACTGCAGAATACTAGACCACAGACCATAAATACCTGTAGTTTATATAGGCTGCTCATGCCATTTCCTTCATTGTACGGCACACCCTGAAAAAGTGAAGAAAAGAAAGGATAACAAACTCTAATCTCCAACGAAGCACAAACACACACACAAAATTCTAGCTGGTGCATCAACATGAAAACAGAGCCTTTCCTATGGAGGTTTGGGCCACAATAAATCAGTTGCGCTGCTTCAACTCTCAGGAATCAGTGAGGTACAGCATTTTTCTGCAAAAACATGCTTAGGACCCCCAGCTAGTGACAGTATCATATATTTCACTTACGGGTGGTCCGGGAGGTCCAGGTTTTCCAGGAATACCCTCGTTTCCCTGAAGTGCAATAAAAAAACCCACCATGAATATCTCTTTTCAACATATGTACAAGCAAGGTAAGCAACAACCATATTTAATAGTAACCCCCCCAAAAAAGGTACTTTCAAACATAGATGTTAGTTGCCTTGTACTTAAAATTCAAGTTTGAATATAAACCAGAATGCCTGGTGCCTATCTATGCAATGTGAGTCACTACAGCTAAAGGACATAAAATGCCTTCCATTCCTTTCCTTGCAGAATTTCATCAGGGACAGAGTTCACAATAGCAAACCTTAGTGAATGCTACAAGGTACTATCTATGACTGCTCCTTAGCAGAACACAGAATTTAGCTGACAGCTTATTATAAAGAGTAATAAGACTGGGGAAGGAGGATGAGAATACCCTGTTGAAGATAATATTTTAATTTTTTTATATATAAAAAATAACCACCATCAATTCATGCTGACAAAATTGTCTTTGGAGCATATCAAAGAAAAACAGGCGGTTCATTGTTGTTGCTGTTTTCCTGCAGCAAGTAGCACTGATGTTGATTTATCTATAATATAGAACACATTGCTGTGGATAAGCATTCCGTTGTGCAGCTCAGTTTTCTGTTGCCTTGAACTTCAATTCCTTAACACAAAGATGAGAACCGCAGATGGGCTGTGGGAGGTCCCAGAAGTGCTGTTGATGCTGAAATCTTTAAGATTCTAAAACCTGTGTTTTAGAACCCTAAAAAAGGGGGGGTCTTGGTGTCGATTTCGTCCCTAAGTGCATATGCAGTCAAACTCAAATCACTACCTGGCTAAATCTGTGCCTTTAACTAGATGAAATCAGAATACAATATATATTTATGTGCAATGTGACTGATATGTCTTACTGAAACCTTCACTCTTGGCATTTCAAAAAACTTCAACCTAAACAAAATTAAAGACTGTACTGATATTGTTTTCATTAAACAGCCTACGAGAAAAAAGAAGTTCAGTAAGCTAACAACAAAATGGTTTGAGGCGTGTAAATATAATATGTAAAGGGATAACGTACCTTTTCACCTTTTGTCCCTGGTGAGCCTGGGGGTCCAGGTCTTCCGACAGCCCCCTGAAAAACATTTATTTACTTTTTATTATATTCATTTATTTCATAAAATGTATACACTGCTTGATTGTAAAATACCTCAAATCCATTGACAAAAAGATAAAACAACAGAATAAATGAAAATTCACAACATACAAAAGTTTAAATACTAAAACAGGTTTACATGAGCTCAAATTTCTAAACAAGAATGTTTTCAGCCAAAAAGAGTCCAACAAAGGCGACTGCTTGATCTCAATACGCAGGGATATATATATATATATATATATATTTGCTTTCGTAGATTTTCACGGGTACAGGAATGCAGGTTTTGGTGTCTTCGGGTGTCTTCCCGTGTAAGAGTTGGGGTGTCTAGGCGACGTTTCGACGAGGTCTCACTCGTCATCTTCAGGCTGGTGCTTTCGGCTTCTTGTTACTGGAACAGAGCAGGATCTCAGTGTTTGAGTTCCTATAAATACTGTTGAGGGGGTGTGGTGTATAGCCTCCAATGTTCTGGGCAGAGAGGAAGTTCCCAGGTTAGTGTGCCTTTTCTTCTTTTGTTCATTAATTACTTGAGGGATATCTTGAGTGATTTCTTGAGTGATATTCTGAGTACCACTTAGGAGGGTCATTAGGTGTGGATTAGTTGCTGAAGCTTTCGTGTCTTGACCTCTTGAGCTTGTGAAGAGTTTTTCTGAGAAGATGGCTGTACTGCACTTAGTTGTGCTCTGGCTTGGCTTCGAGTATAGGGGCGAGCTGTGGTTTTGTGCCCTGTGCCAGCCAGATCTGTGTAGGGATTGCAGGGGGGTGCAGCATCCGGAGGTGCCACTATGGTTTGGCTACTGGATGGTGTCTGTAATTTATCTGTGGAGAGGGTCTGGGTTTGGGTCTGGTGTGGTTGATTGGAGATGGCGTTCTGTGTGCCTCTGGTTCTGGTGTCGGTTTTTGTGGGGAGGGCTAATTTCCAGATGTCTGGCAGGCGGGACGTGTCGTCACGCTTGTTCATGTTGTGAGGGTGTTTCTCTATCTCGATGGCTTCCATGATTATTCTCTTGTGGTGATGTTCCATGTTAAAGAGCAATTTGGAATCTGCAAAATTAATTTCGTGTCCTGTTTCTTTCATGTGTTGGTAAAGAGAGGAAGTTTTTTCTTCTTTTTTGACGGCATTCTTGTGTTCTGCGATACGTGCATTTATTCGTCTGTTTGTTTGTCCAATGTACGTGGCTGGGCAGACTTTACAGGGTATTTCATAGACCCCTTGGTTTTCTAACTGGATTTTATCTTTGGGGTTTCTGAGGATATTGGCTATTTTTTGGTTGGTGCAAAAGGCTGTTTTGATATTGTGTTTATGGAGGATTTTGCTAATTTTATCTGTAGTGCCCTTGATATAAGGAAGGAGGGCCATGCCATTGTTTTCTTCTGTGTCTTGGTTTTTGGGGGGTGTTTCTTTTTGGATTAGCTTCGTAACCCTGTTTTGCTGGTATCCGTTGGCGATTAACACATTTGAGAGATTCTGTAACTCAGTTGTCAAGTGGTCTTTGTCAGCCAGGCGTTTGGTTCTGGAGATGAGAGTCTTGGCTACGGAGTTTATTTGTGCAGGGTGGTGGTGTGATTGTGCATGTAAGTAGCGGTTGGTGTGTGTTTTTTTCTGGTAGATAGTGTGTCCTAGGGAGCCATCAGGTTTTTTGTAGATTAGGACGTCAAGGAAGGGAAGTTGGTTGTTGGCTTCTATTTCCATAGTGAATTGTATTTTGGGGTGTAGGCTGTTGAGATGTGTGAGGAAGCTATCTAGTTTTTCCTTCCCGTGTGGCCAAATTACAAAGGTGTCGTCAACATATCTGAGCCAAAGTTTGGGTTTGTGTTCTGACTTGTCTAAAGCATTGGTTTCAAAGTGTTCCATGTACAGATTTGCGATGACCGGTGAGAGGGGTGATCCCATAGGTGCTCCTTCTATCTGTTTGTATCTTTGTCCATTGTGGATGAAATACGTGTTGGTTAGGCAGTGGTTGGTCAGGTCCAGGATGTATTCGGGGGGATTGTATTTGTTTTGAATGGCTGTCAAGGCTCTCTTCACACAAGTGCCCATTAATGAAGCCTTGACAGCCATTCAAAACAAATACAATCCCCCCGAATACATCCTGGACCTGACCAACCACTGCCTAACCAACACGTACTTCATCCACAATGGACAAAGATACAAACAGATAGAAGGAGCACCTATGGGATCACCCCTCTCACCGGTCATCGCAAATCTGTACATGGAACACTTTGAAACCAATGCTTTAGACAAGTCAGAACACAAACCCAAACTTTGGCTCAGATATGTTGACGACACCTTTGTAATTTGGCCACACGGGAAGGAAAAACTAGATAGCTTCCTCACACATCTCAACAGCCTACACCCCAAAATACAATTCACTATGGAAATAGAAGCCAACAACCAACTTCCCTTCCTTGACGTCCTAATCTACAAAAAACCTGATGGCTCCCTAGGACACACTATCTACCAGAAAAAAACACACACCAACCGCTACTTACATGCACAATCACACCACCACCCTGCACAAATAAACTCCGTAGCCAAGACTCTCATCTCCAGAACCAAACGCCTGGCTGACAAAGACCACTTGACAACTGAGTTACAGAATCTCTCAAATGTGTTAATCGCCAACGGATACCAGCAAAACAGGGTTACGAAGCTAATCCAAAAAGAAACACCCCCCAAAAACCAAGACACAGAAGAAAACAATGGCATGGCCCTCCTTCCTTATATCAAGGGCACTACAGATAAAATTAGCAAAATCCTCCATAAACACAATATCAAAACAGCCTTTTGCACCAACCAAAAAATAGCCAATATCCTCAGAAACCCCAAAGATAAAATCCAGTTAGAAAACCAAGGGGTCTATGAAATACCCTGTAAAGTCTGCCCAGCCACGTACATTGGACAAACAAACAGACGAATAAATGCACGTATCGCAGAACACAAGAATGCCGTCAAAAAAGAAGAAAAAACTTCCTCTCTTTACCAACACATGAAAGAAACAGGACACGAAATTAATTTTGCAGATTCCAAATTGCTCTTTAACATGGAACATCACCACAAGAGAATAATCATGGAAGCCATCGAGATAGAGAAACACCCTCACAACATGAACAAGCGTGACGACACGTCCCGCCTGCCAGACATCTGGAAATTAGCCCTCCCCACAAAAACCGACACCAGAACCAGAGGCACACAGAACGCCATCTCCAATCAACCACACCAGACCCAAACCCAGACCCTCTCCACAGATAAATTACAGACACCATCCAGTAGCCAAACCATAGTGGCACCTCCGGATGCTGCACCCCCCTGCAATCCCTACACAGATCTGGCTGGCACAGGGCACAAAACCACAGCTCGCCCCTATACTCGAAGCCAAGCCAGAGCACAACTAAGTGCAGTACAGCCATCTTCTCAGAAAAACTCTTCACAAGCTCAAGAGGTCAAGACACGAAAGCTTCAGCAACTAATCCACACCTAATGACCCTCCTAAGTGGTACTCAGAATATCACTCAAGAAATCACTCAAGATATCCCTCAAGTAATTAATGAACAAAAGAAGAAAAGGCACACTAACCTGGGAACTTCCTCTCTGCCCAGAACGTTGGAGGCTATACACCACACCCCCTCAACAGTATTTATAGGAACTCAAACACTGAGATCCTGCTCTGTTCCAGTAACAAGAAGCCGAAAGCACCAGCCTGAAGATGACGAGTGAGACCTCGTCGAAACGTCGCCTAGACACCCCAACTCTTACACGGGAAGACACCCGAAGACACCAAAACCTGCATATATATATATATATATATATATATATATATATATATAGGTGTGGGTGTGTTAAAATACTGTTTTAGTCAGATTCTGCAAGTTGTACTTTTTGAAGGTCATTTTAAATGGATTCACTTTTTTTTTGCCCAAGATTATACTTCTGATAAATTGCTATATCCCGCTGATGAGCCTCTGCTGGGTGAAGCTTACTATAAAAATATATATAGTGGGTGAAAGCTATGCTTCTGATAACACCCTCTGCCCTGCAGTAAGCTACCTACAACCATTTGATATTGATCCTTTCTGAAACCACTGTTGATGCTTGAATGACAACTCCAATGTTGAAATGTTGTTCATTACAGTTGCTAAATTAAGAACAGGAGGTTGTATCCAGTGCAGCTGAAATGCAACAATGCTCATGCAAAGGGAGTATTTCACGTTCAACACCAGAGCAGCATCTGAAAGTCCATCCTGTGGATCAAGGCACACCACTCATGAAATCTGCCTCTACCCAATTTCCCCCACCCCACTGCAGCCTCCTATTCCACATCTCAGGCTCCCCTTCAGTGCTTTTAAGGTTTTTTGATGCATACTGGAAACTGCACTAGGGAGAAGCTCTGGGAATTCATCTTACTCAAGCATCATTGTGCTGGTTTGAATACAACTCAATGAAGGAAAGGAAAGTGATAACAATTACAACCTGTCTGCATAATGCATGACTCACCAAGCTAAACGGGGCCCATCAGCTATGAATTGTAGCCTGCCAAGTGGCTGACAGCCCTAGCTTTATTGTCTGAAACAGGAAGCCTATATAGGAGGTTTAGCAAGCCCTTGGTGATCCACATTACCTAAGTAGCATAGTGCATCACAAGCTACTGAGACCCAATCTGGATAACTGCAACTCTCTTAAGTCTTTACCCTCCTCTTCTCACCCATTCAAGAGCAAAAGAGAGAGGCAGAGAGATGGAGAAAGTTTATATTTAGATGGTGGTTGTGGTCGAACATTTCTTACAGATGCAACCATAAACTATTCCTGATATAAGAACAATGGATTGAACGAGCACAGCTCAACATATTTGGACAACACAACACGCTGAAGCTTCTAACCTCTACCCCTCATGAACGAAGGACAGAAAAGGAGGAGGAGGAAGAGCAGGAGATATTGCAGGAATCACTCATGCTCACAACAAACCACGTTTTCTTGTTGCATTTGAAACTGGCCCATATATCATTTGACTTATTTCACATATTCAATCCATATATTTACAATAAATATAATGGGGTGGGGTGGGGAGGGTCAATGAATAAAACAGGGATTCTTCACAACATAATGTTAAGTTTTAACATGTGAGTTTTCAGGACAGCATTGTTTTATGGGTTACTGTTGTACAAAACCCATTAGGTCTGCTGAAGACAAAATTGTGGCCTTAATCAGAAAAAGAAGCAGGTTGGGGGGAGGAATAGTAACAAAAATCAGCCTGAATATCACTTATCGACTATGTCTATGGGACTAGAAACTCACATAAGGTTACCTGTCCTCTTAAATGCTAAGGCACTCTGCGCAAACAAATGTCTTAATTTAGTGGAGGTCATGCATAAAAACGGTATTTATGCATATCTACTTGTCCCAGACTATGAATGGAAATGCACATTTGAATGCACAGCCAATTTGGAAACAACGCAGTGCAGGCAGAGGATACTAGTGTTCTGATGTGTATCCAGTTTATGTCTGTATTTCTAATCCAGAAAACGATATGCATGGAAGTCTGCTTTCACATGAAGATCTCTTTATCTGCTTTGGAGTATGAGAGTTTAAATTGGATTAACAAGCTCTCTAAAGCTTTTAGCCCAGCTCTGGTTTATATAACTAAGAAATACTGGTCCTGGGTTCTTCCACCAAGCACTCTTGCTACACAACAGTCTTGCTACACCGACTGTAGTTACTTTTAGGTGGTATTCGGGTTGCACAACTAAAGTTGTGCAGCCAAGTTGTCCACCCCTCACCTCCTGCAACCCCCCAGACTTTTTGAGATGAGGAAAGTGCATTGGAACTCAATAAATAGCCTATGTGGCCTATTCTCCACCACAAGGTTTGCGCAAACAAATCAGGATGGATGCTCAATAAACAGGTCATCTGGAAATGTCCTTTCACTCAATTTACAACAATCCCACCCTGTTAAAGCCTGATCAACAGGTGCAGCAATGCTGTGCTCAATGAGTTCATTGATAAGGATGGCGCACAGACTTACTGAAGGTCCAGAAGGCCCTGCTACACCAGGAAGTCCTGGAATACCTTGAAGACCCTGAAATGAATAAAAATAAAAGATGATACACACACATATTTCTATATTTGTGAAAATACGGAACCACTGACCCTTTTTTTCTAAAATATGTACATCCTTGCAAATAGCATTCTTGTCGTTAAACAGCATATTCTATTCAATTCACTGGGATTACTTGGAATAGTTAACAGTGCTATCCTGCACATGTCTACTCAAACCCCATTGCTTTCACTGGGATGTTCTCCCAGGCAAAATGTGTTTCAGATTACACTCTAAAACTGTATAGTAGGGAGAGCTTTCTTTTTATGCAAAATACAAGGATTGTGCCACCGCATCACAAGTCTCCTCTGCATTTCTCATTTAATTGTTTTCATTTTGAAGGCTCTTCTTTTAAATGCTGATACAGTGTATTATATAATGTTAGCACAATAAATATTAAGTCACACAATAAATACATTTGATTAGTCTTGCTTAGATTGTTGTTGTTTTTCCTTTTCGGGACATCAACAGCTTCCCCACCCGCCAATAATGGATGATAGTTGAAGTAGCTCTCTGATACCTAAGGTATGTAACTAGAGTATTGATTTCTTTTGACATTAGTGCTTTTTTAATAAAGAAGAAAGTAATAAAGTATGGATCTGGGGCACAACATGTAATCACCTAGTATCTATTTCTCTTTGACTCAGTGAACAGGGATCTGTTTTATGTTTTGGAAATTTATTTATTTAAGAATAATATCCTATTTTATAGCCCCACAAGAGGCTCTCAAAGTGATTTACTTGACTATCTACTAGTATGGCACATTTATTAGCATGAATTTAAACAGCTACACATTTGGCTTCATCACAGAGGGTGAAAACTAAACTGTTCCATGCAACTTTTACACTTTGCCTCACAAACAATAGGAAGTGTCAAGACAGACAGACTAGTTTGACAGTGTTTCCTTCTTCCAATAAAACCTTTGGAATTTTAGTTCTATGAGGTGCGGTTGAGGATCTGCAATAGAGAATACAGTTGTACCTTGTAAATTGAATGGAATCTGTTCTGGAAGTCCGTTCGACTTCCTAAGCATTCGAAAACCAAAGTGTGGCTTCTGATTGGCTGCAGGAAGCTCCTGCAGCCAATCGGAAACTGCAGAAGTCCCGTCAAACATTTGGGTTCCAAAGAGCATTTGCAAACCAGAGCACTCACTTCTGGGTTTGCGGCATTTGGGAGCCAAAACGTCTGAGTACCAAGGCGTTCAGGATCCAAGGTATGACTGTACTCAAACAACAATTCACAAGATTCTTTGGGGGAAGGCTGGATGTTTCATGTGGTATATATTAACCACATATCAACACAGTGCAACTTTATTGTTCCTTTTATCCTGTTCACTACGATAGTCCCCCCCCCCCCCAGTTGTGGTATAGAGATTCTTGCAAATAAATAGTGAAATCAATTTAAGCGTGTAATGCAATTATGCTCTGTATGCAGGATGGATAATTTCTGCAGGACGCTTTTTAGGAGCAGTATTAAATGAAGTCTGGTTGTTAACCAGATGGTTGGTAGTTTGAACCCACCCAGGGATGGCTGTGGGCAAGATTCCTGCAGTGCAGGGGGTAGGACCAGATGACCCTCTTGGTATCTTCCAACTCTTCGATTCTTAGATTCCTTTCTATGAACTTATGTTTGTGCAATGGAACCTCCCCTCTTTTTCTTCTCATCACACACCACCTAGGGAGCAGATTTGAGAAGGGTGCGGGGAAAGAAGAGAGGGAGGGGAAGTTCTGTTGTGCAAATGGAAATCCTTTCACTAACAAAACTATTGTAAAGCAACCTTTGCCTATACAGTATATGTACTCATACCTTGCATGTCTACGGCAGGGATGGGGAACCTGTGGACTTCCAAATGTTCCTAAGCTACAAATCCCATCACCCCTGACCACTGGCTGGGCAGCATTTGTTTGGAGATTGTACATGGTTCCCACATGCTGCGTTTGTGCATGACAGTAAAAAGAAAAGTAGAAGCTATGTGTGCACCACCAGATTTTGGCACACTGGCTAACGCTCTGTTTCAGCAACAACAAAGCATAAAAACTAGTGCAAACCATACCAATTGCTCTAATGTAAAAAGGACATATTTTATTATCCTGGATGAGAATAAGCCCCAAAACAAGAACGAAAGGCTAAGAGAAAGAAAGAGAAATAAGGCAAAAATAGGTTCAGAGACAGGTTACAATAGATGTTACATTTTAAGATATCTCTCACCTGTTAAAAAGAAACTGACAGTGAAGTTTGTCCAAAGTTCTGTGAAACCCAATACATTACAACATTGGCTTGAAGTACAACCCAACTTTGTTGCTCCTGAAACTTTGTACCTTTCAGACCCACTAATGAAATCACTGTTGGCAGTGTAATCTCCTGAAAGTAGCATTAATTTACCCACTTACAGTGCACTAACCTAGAGCTACTGCTAAAATGTAACAGCCACTGAAAAGTGCCGGATCGCCTAAGGAGCTGATGAACTGCACAGCAGTAGGACTCTTGCTTAGTAACTGAACGAATCCATATGGCACCCCACTGAACCAATAAAAAGTTTTGCCCAGAATGAATTTGCTCTGGAGTCTCTTAAAAGACTAAATGCCAATTATAAACTGGCCTTTTTTATTATTACTTGCTCAGTTGCCTCTTGGTTCTCAGCAGTAAGGTATTGTTAAAGAATTGCTTGATGTCAGGTCTCTGGAATTACCTGCTGCATTTGCTGAGCAGAAAGGATCCAACAAACACATCATAACAAAGCTGTGTCCCTTTCTGTAGCTGGCCCATTTGTCCTTAAAACATAGAGCCATTGTCAAATCTACCTTTAAATCTATATTAATAGTACCAAGGTCATATTTATACATGCAGCAGTATAAGGAAATCTGTTTGTCAAATCCAAATGCATCCAGCTCATTGGCTAAACACCACCAGTTGATGTTCATGTATTCAATGAGCAGCACAGAAACTCGTATTTGAGCAATGCCACCTATGCTCAAATGACAGAGGCAAAAGATGAGGATATTTAATGAAATCTACAAGCCCTATGCTCTGACTCCAACCAAATTAAATGAAATCACACCCCTGCCTAACCTTCGCAAAACAGTAGCAGGTAGTGGCCACCACAAAACACATCTTCTGGTCCCCACCCTCTTGCCCTGGCAATTTCTGCAGTGCTCACCATAGACATTGTACACAGTAGGCTAACAGTGCAAACCCTGAATAACCGTGATTCATAGCTTCACAGAGGGATCCATACTGACGTCGACTGTGCATTGGTGGTGGTCATTGCTGGGGCAAGTGTTGCCATCCAGGGGGAGGTGCTAACTAGGTGCATTCTCAGAAGCCCCTTCAATGGTTTGGTGCCCATGGGACACCTTAGCAGGGCTCTTCACATCTGAGTAATGGAAACACAATTGCAACAGAAGGAGTTTTTACCTCATCACCTTTTTCTCCAGGCAGCCCAGGAAATCCACGTTCACCTTTGTTTCCCTAGAAACAAAGAGCTGGATGTCATTGTAGGGTCTGGTTATAAAAACAACCTTATCCAACAAACCCCCCTCAAGGCATTTGGAAAAAATGGAACAAGGCTGAGATGATATTGCATGCCCTGGTCCTGGTATCAGCATGATTTGAGTTCAATGAGAAATTTAGCTGTAGATGTAAGGCTTATATACAGTCTGACCTAGAAGTAAGTCTCATTGAACTCAGTAAGACTTACTTTTGAGTACACTTCTACAAGACTGTGCTTTTAGTACCGAAAAACAGAGTAACAAGAAATCAAAATATTTACATGGATGAATGAAGCAGATGAGCTTGTAAAATTATTTACACAGATATGATAGTTTCATACATTGTTATTCCTGCATCCAGTGCTTCTTTTCTAGAAAAAGGTGCTGCTGGGACCATGAAGTTTTTACAGCAGTGTCACACTTTTTAACCAAAAAAAGAGAGGTGCTGGTACTCACTGTAACAACTTCATGGTAAGTGCCGCACTTTCAAACAACGACAAAAAAGAAGTGCTAGTATTGCGTACCCTTGAGTACCCCCTGGAAAAAAATTGCATGCATCTCTAATAATACCCAATAAAACAACAATTATGGAATATCCATTCAGACAGAATGAAAAGGTTTAAGACTGCCCAACTTCACATAGTTATGGAGTCAAACTCTGGAGCCTGGATATATGCTAATGAACTATAATTAGCACGAGTATGTATGCTACTGGGACATGGGTGGCACTGTGGTCTAAACCACTGAGCCTAGGGCTTGCCGATCAGAAGGTCGGCGGTTCGAATCCCCGCAACAGGGTGAGCTCCCGTTGCTTGGTCCCAGCTCCTGCCAACCTAGAAGTTCGAAAACATGTCAAAGTGCAAGTAAATAGGTATTGCTCCAGTGGGAAGGTAAACGGCATTTCTGTGTGCTGCTCTGGTTTCGCCAGAAGCGGCTTAGTCATGCTGGCCACATGACCCGGAAAAACTGTCTGCAGACAAACATCGGCTCCCTCAGCCAGTAAAGCGAAATGAGCGCCGCAACCCCAGAGTCGTTCACGACTGGACTTAACTGTCAGGGGCCCTTTACCTTTTTTATGTATGCTACTGCAATATTAGAATTCTTTAGTGCTGCTGAGGCATTGCTTTTCTGTAATCACCCGAAAGCACAATTCAACTAGTGTTTCCACATGCCACTTAACAAAGTGCTATGCTATATCATCTGGCAAAGCCCATTCCAATGGCCAATATCCTTCTATAAGACTTATTCTACAAACAAAAGTAAGTCCTTTTCAATACAAGTCAGCTGCAATTGTATAATTGATGGAAGCTTCCTCCTTTTGGCTTGAGTCCCTTAGATACTTCCAGTTCAATGGGACACGGTGTTAGTGAATTGTCTTATCATTGCCCCTTAGCCAGGCAGCTCCAGTTTTGTGTGTGCAGAGGGCACTTTAATTACTGTTTGGCAAACAAGTACACCCAAACAACTGCTCATTATTATTTATTTTTTTAAAACAACCACAGCAACCTGCAATTGCAATATTGCAAAATAGAGCACATGGAAATAAAACGTAAAAAAAAAAAAATGAATAAGCAACCATGCTCAACATCTTCATTAACCAGAAAGCTACACAGAGTTCTTGCTTCAGGAACTCACCTTAGGCCCTTCTCTACCTGGGATTCCTGGGGGACCTCTTGGACCAGGATCACCCTAATGAAGACGAAAATGGTGGGGAATATTTTCAGAAAAGTAGTAATGCATCTTGTCACAAAGGTAGCCGTAACTTTTAACTCCATGGCCATCCCTGCCAGGTAAGACTGCCATTCTCCTTTTCCCCTCTCAGCCTAACCAACTCACATGGTTGTTGTGGGGATTAAATGAGGAGAGGGATTATCATGTATATACCACCTTGAGGAAAAGGTGAGATATAAATGCAATAAAAATATATATGCTGGATTTCAACATGGAAAACAGTTTGCCTTGTCAGCACTGTGATCTCCTTCAGTTTAAGAATGAATACCGGTGGTCCATGATAATGTGCTAATTCCAGATATGCTAAGGGTTTCTGATTTTTACATCAGGTGGTAAACCAAAAGAGCAGAGCAGAAACATAAAAATTAGGCTCTATAGGTAAGAGTAGATTAGCATCGATACTGCAAAACTGATTGCCTCTGTGGTTTTGCCAACTATCGGCAGAGAACAGGGAACCAGAAGACGCAATTACCTTCAATAAAGCACCCATATCTCCAAGAAGAGGAAGAGCAACCTGAAAACAAACAAACAGATCAGGGAGGGAATAGAGCCCCCTTGCAAAGCATCTTACATGACTATATGCATTGTCCATATTTCATAATAAAGGAGGGTGATGCAGCTCTCCAAAGAAATAGAATGACATAGGAAATACTGGCAGGAAATACTACAAAAAGAAAAGGTGCAAATAAATTAAATAAATTGCAACTGTAAATTCAAAATTCCCAAGTGCAATATTTAAAGCTCAAAATACAGCCAATAGCAGATCTAGCCTAGAATTGAATTGCATCAGGAAAGCGTAAAACTCATTGTTGACTTTCCCTCCACCATCAGAGGCATTGTAGTTCCATATGTAGTACAATCAAGAGTCCTGCAAAAGAGACAGCTAGGAAGGTCCATCTGAACTTGTGTTCCTTTTAAGATAATTTAGACCTTTCAAATGCAAGTACAGTAACTGTTTTTAACAGGCAACAACAGTACAAGTGTTCATCAGACTCAGTCTTCCAGACATTGCTGAACTACAACTCCCACACTGCTGCACTATATACTTTTTGAACTACATGTTCCATTACCCTTGGCCATGCTTGCTGGGGCTGACTGGAGTTGTAATTCAGCAACATCTGGAGGGCCAAAGGTTCCCCACATCTAATCAAACAAAATCCTAAGTGATTGAAACTGTGAATCTATTTATAATTAATTCAACACATAAGCCTAAACTTTCATATGCTTGCAGCTCTTTAGGTAAATTTGCAATATTCACCCTTAAGTGCATTTGTATTAGAGCCTTGGTTTATATACATACTGGGTCACCTGGAGGCCCTGGGAGTCCTGGCTTTCCATCACGTCCTGGAATACCCTATGGACAGATATATTAAAAGTACTGTATTTTACATTCTTGGCTTTGACAAGAGATACAAATTGCCATTGCAGCATTTGCAAAGTTAGTACTTACATCAATCCCTGGTGTTCCTGGAGTACCTGGTAATCCAGGAGGTCCTCTTGAGCCCTGAGGTGGAAACAAGTTGGGTCATCAAGAAATAGCTGGACGATAAAGGCATAAATAGCACTCACCTAAATTTCCCATTTTGTATTTTACCTGGAAGCCTGGTGCCCCAGGAGGCCCCTTAAGACCCTAGAGAGAGAGAGAGAGAATGAAAGAGAAATACAAGTCACAGGTACAGAATCGCAGTGTGATACATTAGTACATTTGATTACAGTTCTCAGGCACTCTCATAGAGAGAGCTGGTAGTAAATCACAGATCAAAGTTGGAGGTAACTCTTTTTTAGCAAAAACACAATCTTCACAGGCTTGGCTGAGTGTCAGGCCTAATGAGCACAGCAGCCCATCCCCAGTAAATCTTACCCTATAAAATCAGTTCCCAAGACCGAAAGTCCCTAAGTCCCCTCATCCCAAGGGTTTTCTCCAAGCAATAGGAGACTGTGCCTGCATGAAGCCTGCTGTTCTGCCCATTTCAGCCCTCTAGGGTAGCCCTCTTTTCATTCTCATGAGGTAGAAATTTCAAATGGAAATATACAGTCATTATGAACACCTCTGCTTGCTGACCCAGTGAGAGGAGGGTCACCTGGGGTGCGATTTAACAATCCTTTAGGATCAGGCATAGGCAAACTCGGCCCTCCAGATGTTTTGGGACTACAATTCCCAATCATCCCTGACCACTGGTCCTGTTAGCTAGGGATCATGGGAGTTGTCCCAAAATATCTGTAGGGCCGAGTTTGCCTATGCCTGGTTTAGATAATATCCAACACATCTCCCCCCAAACTTAGCAATTTGCCAAGTATGAGAGTGACCCATATATTTGGCTGGATATACTAGATGGCCATTCAGTAAAATTAATCCACAAAAACCTACACAGTTATATTGCTACAAAGTTTATTGTTGCTATGAGATCCACAAGACAACTGTATTTTATTTTTCAAAACTGAAATCAGCACTATCTTTTAAAGAAATGCAGATGTTGAAAGTTTCTGAACAATTTTTTTAAAGCCTATTTATATTTTAAATAAAATGTTTATGCCCACTTCAAACCCTGAATGTGAATTTACAGTAATTTATTTCAATTTATTCCAAGAGTTATGCCCTCTGCTCCTAATTTGAACAGAATAAAATTTTATTAAGCTGGCTTCATCAAACAAAGTATGCAATGCATCCCTGTAATTAAGAGCACAGTTCAGGACCATGGTTATTATAACATGTATCCTTCTTTATTGACAAATATGGTGACATTTGACTAGCAAGATGATACAGCATGGGAAACACAACACTTGCGGGCCTTTTGTAAAATCAAATGCTTTGGAGTTAACATTTTGACCATCTTCCCTGTTTACGACATTAAAGGCCGGGGCAATGTTGAAACATGAAGGCCAGTGTGTGGGGGAGACTGAAATGATACATCAATGATCCTCAGGAAAAATTGTCCCCTGTGAAGTGCGTAGGAAGATTAACATTCCCCAGCTATCATGTATTGGTCACAAGACTCTGCATGCCACAGTTGTATTCCTCTCATGGTAGGATATGTATTGCAAAAATTGATCATTTGTTTTGATTTGTGTTTTTAAATTGTTCTACCATGAAACCTTAAGGCATGTAACCAGATTAAAACAAAAAACAAAACAAAACCAACTACCTATAAAATGATGAATGATTTTTTTACCAAAAGCATAAAAATATTGGAAGGCTGTATATGCTAAAACCAAACCTCCAAATGGTATGTTAACCCTAGCCACTGAAAGCCAGATGCTTCAGCAGGTGGAATGAGATCCAGTTGTTTCATCATTCAGTCAGTTGTATAGACTACAGTGAGCTAATGGAGGAGGGGTAAACTTCTAGGTTCATATTTTTATATATATACAGTGGTACCACAGGTTAAGTACTTAATTCGTTCCGGAGGTACATTCTTAACCTGAAACTGTTCTTAACCTGAAACTCCACTTTAGCTAATGGGGCCTCTGGTGCCGCCGGAGCACGATTTCTGTTCTCATCCTGAAGCAAAGTTCTTAACCCGAGGTACTATTCCTGGGTTAGCAGAGTCTGTAACCTGAAGCGTATGTAATCCAAGGTACCACTGTGTGTGTGTGTGTGTGTGTGTGTGTGTGTGTGTGTATTCAAGACCTTCATATACCCACTGCCTTCTCACACAAAAGTTGTCCCATGGTGGATTACAATACAATTTGAAATCCAAAACCAGCAATGAATAATTTTTTGAAAACATTAAACACCTTAAAACAATAAAACAGGGTTCAAACGCCTACTCAGCCATGAAGCTCACTGGATAACCTTGGGCCAGTCACTGACTCTCTGTCTAACCCTAACCCTACCTCACAGGGTTGTTGTGAGGATAAAACGAAGAGAGGTGAACTATGTATACCACATTACACCTTGGAGAAAAAGGTGCTATACAACTATAAGTAAATGAGTAAACAAACAAACAAATGGCTGACAAATAACAATATGTTCCAAATGCACCTTAATCTCTAACATAAAGTAGGCCACTGTGCTTCTAGGTACGGTTACACTCTGAGGAAAGCCAGGGACCATGCTAGCTGCCCTGTGATGTAGCAATGCATAACTCCTTTCTTTCCATTCCTTTCCAATTCCATTCCCATTCCCAAAACCAAGATTAGGAAGGCATTTATATAGCTGCTTGTTTAAGATATCCCAAAAGGTATAAAACTAAACAAAACACTACATACCCCAAGGGTGCTGCAGTGTGACCCTGGAAATACTATGAGGGGATGTATTAAATGGCATTGTCCCATTTGTGTGAGGGTTTCAAGTTCCAAAATGGAACTCCCACCCCGCTTGCCTCTTCCCCCCAAAACTCCAACCCTCCAGAGGATATTGGGGGGAGGGACAGAGGAGAGGACAGCGAAGGGAATTCATGTTGTACAAATGAAACCCTCTGCACAAATGAGATGATTTTGTTGGATACAAACCCTGCAACAACTTCATCCCTTCGGAAAATGCACAGTTTCTGTACAGTGGAAAGGAAATGGTGCATATTAAATGGAGGATCACTACCAAGGTTGTATCATCTCAGTAACTGTGACTTACATAGGGCATTATTAGCCTTGCATGAACATCACAAAAAGCTGGCGGAGGGGATGTACTTACAGGAGGACCTTGGGTTCCATTTCCTGCTGGACCCATCTCTCCAGGAGGCCCTTGTACTCCAGGCAGCCCTCTTTCACCCTGGTGAAGTAGCAAACCATTGTTTATGAACCTTTAAAAGAACTCAGTACTCAGGAAATGCAAAAACACGAATTCTAACAGTTTCCCCTACCTTAGGCCCCCGTGGACCAACTGCTCCAGGAATGCCTGCTGGTCCCTGATTTTTTAAATAAAAGAAAAGAAAATCTACTATGAACAAAAGCATGTGTGTGAAGGAACCATGATATGTTATATAAAGGTAAAGGGACCCCTGACCATTAGGTCTAGTTGTGGCCGACTCTGGGGTTGCGGCGCTCATCTCGCTTTATTGGCCAACATGGCTGGTCATGTGGCCAACATGAATAAGCCGCTTCTGGCGAACCAGAGCAGCGCACGGAAACGGTGTTTACCTTCCCGCCGGAGCGGTACCTATTTATCTACTTACACTTTGACGTGCTTTCGAACTGCTAGGTTGGCAGGAGGGTATGTTGTATACTTTGCTGTAAAATGGCTGTTTTCTGTTTTGGAGGTGATTCTAACCAGTAAAAAAAACCACACACAGTAGGGTCAAAAGCCTGGAAATCTGACCCAAGATGTTAAGTGTAGAAAGAAAAAAATGACAATTTCTGTGTGCAACTAAATGGGTACCTCTGGCAGCATTAAAGTCAACTAACCAAGAGAGGGAATGGGTGGAGGTCGTATTGCTTAGCAACCAGGCAGAGCGGCAGGATGTTAGCAGATGCTGAGGTAGCATGTGCTCTGTAGTTCTGAGGGAGTTTTCCTCCATATGTTTGGTTGAATGCCTCCTTGCTAGGTACAGGCCCTTTCTGTTTATTTCTCCTCAGATTATACACCATTTTTGTTTAGTTTCCTAAACAAAATCCTTATAACAGGATTCATCTTTTCTCTGGACTCCGTCTGCATTGTTTAAGTGACTTTACTAACATTTGGGATCTTTCTGCTCCACAGTCACAGTTTTGCCACTCTGCTTGTGGCGTGCTCACTCTGAATTAACATATGAGTTTATATCTGAAGTGCCCATATGTTCAAGGCCCTGCCTTGGGACAGGAGTTGGTTTTGAGGATCTCACGGTCCCTTCTGCCACGTAACTCTATGATACCTACTGGTTTTCCTAGAAGGCTTGATCCTGGAGGTCCTGTGTCACCTTTAGAACCTGGCGGCCCTGGGGGGCCTATGATTCCACCAGAGTCCCCCTATGTAATATAGATGGAAACAATGGTAAAGTCACAGAAAGTAATTACAAATGTCTCATTAATATGTTTTGTCTTAGAGGTTTGAATTATGACTAGTAACATCTTCGTTTCTTGAACTGCTGTCAGGACTCATGTTACTAATACAATTAACTGCTTCAAAAATGGCACCCTCCTAGCTATATTGACAGTAGCCTTAGCTTTCTCATCTAATGCAGCACCTAAGTAGGTGGGTCTTGCATCTTCAGGATACTGACCTCTTTTGGCAGGCTTTTGGAGGAGGGATGGATAATTGTCAGTTTGTTAAAGTCATTTTTTTTTTAGAATATTGACGAATACTGTACTGCTTTTTAAATTTCTCCTGTGTGCTGCAGATATTGAATTATTTCATTATATTTATTATTTTTCTATTGTATTGTTTCCTATTTTAATGACATACACTGCTCTGGGGCAGACTGGTAAATGATCTCAGAAGTAAACAATGGGATATGTTTCTGCTTTGTTTGCATCTGTTCAATAGATATACAGATATGAGTCTGCAGTAACAGGAAAATTGACCTCAACTGTGAATCCCTATTCTGTTCAGTAACGAGAAGGCAGCAATAATTTATACTGGATGATGTTGCTCATAACAAAGCCTGGACAGCTACACTCAAAAGGTTAGTCCTAGGAATCTTTCACCTAATTTGAGAATGATTATTATTCTGTACCACCAAAACATACCTTTTCTCCTTTAATCCCTGGTCTTCCAGGTACTCCATGTTCTCCCGTTAAGCCCTAGTTAATTAAAAAGAAAGACCAAGGTGGTAAGTTTTTATGTCACTTGGCCAGTTAAAAGAGAGTTACTTTTAAGTAGATGGTGGGATTCGCCAAAGTTTTCCTCCTATATAGCAGCCACATCATTTGCACAGCCTTATTTGAAGGTGTTCAAAACCAGCAAAGAGCACACCCATTTAAAATCCTGTAACTCAAAGAGTGAAAAGTTCTTCCTTTTGGGAGTGGGTGGGTCTAGTTCCTCATGGTTTAGGTGTACAGTTAAAGGACTGGTAATATGCTCTCCAGTAGCAGTCAGTGGGTTGGCATTACTTACCTGGCTCCCCAATGTGGAGGTCACTGCTAGTAACCGAGAGGGGTGAGGCAGTGGGGAGTTGGCATGGTTCAGTGGCATAGCCAATCAGATGCTCCCACTGTTGCACCCACATTGTACCAGTTTCCCTGTCACCTTCTCCCTCTTGGTTACCAGTATCAGCATCCACATTGGGAAGCCAAGTAAGTAATGTTGTCCTATGCTGCTCGGCCCCATGACCACTACTGATACTTTGGGGTTCCTTAAAAATCCTGTGATATTATTTACTTGGGCTCAGTTTCTTCTATCTGTCTGTCGTCTCTCAAAGCACGAAAAATCCCAGTCGGTTTTATACACTCAAAGGATGTAATCAAAAAAAGGGTGACATTATTAAAATGCTACAAAAATAATAAAAAAAACCCTGCCCAGTTTTGCCTAAACTACATTGCCTTCGACATTCCAGCTGTGAGTTTCATTATCTGTTCTTGCTCTCTTTCAGTTTCCTTAAGTGTTAGGGGAGGGGGAAAATGAAATAAACTAGAATCCATCTAAACAAATGGGGCATTTTAAATAGAGCTCTACACCATTAGCTTTAAAATTCGCTATAGAAGAGACAGCTCTAGAATGAATTTTTATGAATAAAAGCATAGAATTGCAAAGCCTTTTGGCTGTATGAATTAATTTTAATCAAGGAGGAAGTGCATCTCTTTCTCTTTTATGTGCCTGAGGTATATTTCATAGCAAATGAGAAAGACCATACAAATTTATTTTTTTTGCAATCATGCCAAATATTACATGTGAATTCACAGGAAAAAAATGAATTCATTCCATTTAAAAAAAACTTGAAAATGAGCATTTATTTATTTATTACTTTTCTTTGGGAAGTGAAACTTTCAGACTTTTATAGCACTCTCAGAAGTGAAACTTTCAGACTTTTATAGCACTTTCAAATGATTGACATTTACATATGAATAGAAATGTTGAAGCTGCTGTTCTTTATTATTTACTCTGTTCTGCTCTTCAAACATGAGAAAAACACCTGTACATTTTAGTTTGAATTGACTTTACTGTTTCCAATGAAGAGCTGTTTTTACTGGGGTTTTTTATAAAACGTATTTGGGATTTATTTGTGGTCTTTTATTCGTTAGCTGCTTTACGCATTTTTGCAAACTGAAGGTTGCCATATACATTCAGACATAAATAAAGTAAAATAATATGATTTCTTTATCAGTTTCAGGGAGCAGTAGCAGCATGTCAAAATTTGGTTGGTAAAGGACAACTGAGAGGGGTCATTGGATCGGAACACAGTTGCTGTGATTATTTAACATTCAAATTAACTGTTTATTTGGCACTGTACAGGACAAAGAAATAACACAAGATCTGGACAGCATTCAACTATTTTAAGGTGTCAGCAGAACTTGTGAGAAAAACCCATAATACTGTGCATATTTTTGGCATTTTGTGCAAGTACATAGCTCAGAAGACTGTTTTAAAAAAATTAATGGTATTAAATAAAGGATTAAAAATCAGAAGAAGGGCAACACAGAGCTTCAACGTGGTCTTTTGTATACCAAATATAACCTACGTACCTGTGGTCCTGGACTTCCAATGGGTCCAGAAGGGCCAGGTTCCCCTGATGCACCCTACAAAAATGTTTTTGAGAATGGTATGTTAAACTTCTAACTATATAAGTATGAATGAAAAATGTTCTTGCTATCGCAGACAACACCAAGTCCTTGGTGACAGGACCTGAGTCCTACCCATCTCCAACTGAGCTACCCTGGAAATCTCATTCTCTGGAGACGTGTAGAGACTGACTCAACCAAATCCTCTTCCCTTGCTGGGAAGTCCAGCAGCAAAGGTGCAGAACCTTCTTCCCTGCCACTGCCTGAACTCCCCACACCTCGAATCCGGGGCGGGGAGGGGGGGCTCCTCCTCCTCTGATAGAACCTGGCATCCCTGCCCATCCCGGCTGGTGCCATGCAGCCCATGACAGCTCAAACCAATAGGAGGCATAGTTCAGCAGCATCTAGAGAGGCAAAAGTCACTGCCCCTTGCTACGTGTAAATCAGCCTTCCCCAAACTGGTGCCCTCCAGATGTTTCAGACAATTCCTGTTATCCCTGACCACTAACCATGCTGGTTGGGACCCATGAGAGTTGTAGTTTGACAACACCTTGAAGGTACCAGTTGGGGAAGGCTCCTGAAAATGATTCACGTTGACATGTAGGCAACAGAGCAGCAGCGACATGAGATCTGTGATATTTTTACGTTCATACTTTATTATGCAGACTTTTGCAAATACACCGACTGTATGAAGCAAACCAAGAATAAATACTAGAAAGAAACCACAGTGACAGGTTTTAGCTGTACTTACTGGATCGCCCTTTTCTCCTTTCTCTGAAGGCTCTCCCTATGACAAGAGTATAAGCCTTCTTAATATTTACATGGACTATATTACATGAAACGCCCGAACGTGTAACCCACAACAATCGGCATAGGAAAATAAGAGCTAACCGTCAAGGCACGTACAAACATTGAGCTGGCATCAGGAAAAGTAATAAGAGTAAAGAACAAAATATTGTAACCTAATGCATCAGGGAAAACATTCAGAGGACACATTTCTGTCTATGCACAAATTACACATGAGGATTATAGAGTATACTTGGACAGTATGGCAACATTTAGTTATGCCTGGACTGTTAGTGAGTGCAAGCCATGCTTACTTCCCAGCCAACACATGCAGACAAACAAACCATGACACCCCTACATCCCTGAGTGGCGAATTACATACCTTTTCACCTTTCGCTCCTTTCAAGCCCATTTTTTCTTGGTAACTCTTGTAATAAAAAGAAAACAATATTGTAAAGGCGGGGGATTAGGTCAGATGTGGGGAAAGGGGAGTTACCAAAGGGGTGAGCAGGTAGGTGAGTGAAGCCCTTAGTAATACACACCCAGACATGCAGACACCTTCAGGTTCATGGGGAGGAGGGGAAATAATATAAAAATATTAAATAAATTAGAAGCATATGCAGTAAAAGTGAATCAGAAACCACACACTTTCTGTCGGTCTAAAGAGGAAAGTATCCCAGCTCTTTCAGAAAGTATATACGTCTTGAACTTAGCCTAATAGCTCATTCAGTAGAACATGAGACTCTTAATGTCAGGGTTGTGTGTTCGAGCCTCACACTGGGCAAAAATTCCTGCATTGCAGGGGGGTGGATGAGATGACCCTCATGGTCCCTTCCAACTCTATGATTCTGTGATTCAGAAATTGCAGAGTTTCCATCGGTCTATAGAGGAGAGCTTTGCAGCTCTTCCAGAAAGTAAACACTACAGCCTCAGACTTTGACCAACATCTAGGCCAAGGAAATTCTTGGGTCAGCCAATGAGAACATGCCCTCGCTTTTGGAACTTGGTCCATAGTCTGTGCAGTTAAGAAAATGCTTTCAGTTTATCTTAACAAGTATGATGACACCAGTTGTGTATCTTTGGAAAAAGCTGCTTCAGATATGTGCCCAGATTAAATTAAAACCAACCCTGGGCAACCTGCTCCAAGTCCCCTATTTGAGCTGTAGGGAGACTGGATAGATCTTTCTTGTGGCAGTCCTGGAGTCCTGCTTCAGGCATTAGAGTAGAAATAGTGGAGACCGAATGAGTGGCTCTTGTTTCCTCATTCCCCACTTTTATGAAAATAGCTTTAAGTCTAGCCTTGATAGTTGGATCATTCCTCACATGAGCATTTGGATGTATCGCCTCTGAGCTTTGGTTCTTCGGTTCATTTTAAAATTAACAGACTAGGAATCCTTAAGCAAAATCACTGTCTCTTAATGATACCAAGCATTTCCAAGCTCTTCATTGTAACCTCAACACGCAGCATTGCATATAAGTGTACTTTTCAGAACAGTATGTGCATTTTATTTGCTCATTAAAAGCACAATTGGGAGGGAAAATACATCAGAATGACAAAACAGGGAAATGGAACAAAACAACGTTTTCAGAATGTATATAAATTTTAAATATTGGAAATTTATTCTAATGGAAATGTTCCAGTTCAAGAACTCCATATAAATCACACAAATGACTTTGCATACACAAAAGAAACTGTTAAATGTGAATCTATTCAAAGTAACAATGGGCTCTCTAATGGTAAAGATGTGACCTTCAAATGATAAAACAGCTGGTTATAGGCAAAAATTCCTGCAGGAGAGCTAAAGGGAGAAAGTCAAGGGCTAATTCACACAGCATGCCAAGTTGACCACGTGAATTGGCAATAACAGAGGTACACAGTTTGTTCACTGCAACCAGAGTCTACCTGTACAAGTCCATCCAGAGTATTCAAGATTGGGAAGTGGATAGGAGTGAATGCCACATAAACAATGCTACCCCTTAAGACTCACCACCTGAAGTGGGGTGAGTTCAACCCTGCTTTCTCTGCAGGGACCAGCAGCTCAGTTACATTTTCCACAAGGACCTCAATTCATGCAGCTAATCCAACCATGTCTCTGTCTGTCGTGCATATGATATCAGGTGGGTGAGGTTTTGGTAAAACAGGCTTGCAGGCCAAATTCGGACCCATGCTGGGCCAAATTTGGCGCAGGACTGCAGGTACCCTAACCTTGCCATAAACCTTTAGCATCTGCTCCTTTCTCGGAGGGTTTATAAAGACACTTTTGTGGTAAGCAAATGTCAATAAAGCCCAATTTAAAGTGAAACATTAAAATCCTAATCAAAGCTTTGACTTCCATTTATTCAAATGAACTTCTGAATTCTGAGCGTGCTCTGTTGAAGCAAGCTGGAAGTTTCAAAATGTGGGGGAGGGTGGAAGGGGGAAGAAAGAATCTGAGAAGTATGAAGTTGGTTCCTTCCTGCTAAACTAGCAAAGAGAGTAGGATTGGAAAGGTGCTTTGGAAGAAAAGAGAATGGAAGCTGGATTCCAAACCACCTAGCAGGAATGTCAGGTCATGTTAACATCAGCATTCAGAGATGGCAAGTCTTGAGCCGAGGCAGCTTTATTTTAGACTGCCTCACAAATCAGGAATTGGTGCCTCTATTCAATGTGAGACAGCTTCCTTAACTCAGGGAGCACATACACATACAGTTCTACACAGTACATCTCAGGATTGCACATACTTTTGTATGGGAGGTATGAAAATTTTGGAGGCAGTACCATAGAAGTATTTTGGGTGCATCGGCCAGGGTTTGATGAATATTATCTTTCCTGACTGTCTGATTTTTACGATGGTGGTTGTCAGGAAAGAGAATGGAACAAAGCATTTGCAGATACCTAGTTATGATGTAGGTGGGAACCTTTAGAGTTCCTGTCAGGGAACTGACATCGGAGCCAGAGGCGGAGGCAAGGCTCCCAAGTGATGCTGGAGAAGGGCCCAGCAGGGAGAGAGGCAGCTCATCAGCGGGGGAAGGAAATCAGCGTAACACCAGGGATAAAGGGGGGCAGATGGGGGAATCGGCGAGGGGGCTCCAGGACTCCTCGCCGGAGACTAGCGGGGAGAGCACGGGTCCTCCGCTACCCACACCCTCCCTGCGCAGAAGACTTCCGTGCAGGGAGAGTAGGAGGAGACTTGGCGTCAAACAGCTTTTATGCTGGAAAAGGTTTAAGAAACGCCCACTGACGGATTCTGCTAGCGACTGAAACAGCCACGAAGTGAAGGGCTGTCCAGACAGAAAAGGTTTAACCAGGCAACCTAGCCAGGAGTGGCGGCAACTTATGCACGAGCAACCCCTATTATTATTACAGTTCCCTTTCTGTGACTAGGAATACATTCAGCTTTGGAATACAGGAATACATTCAGCAAATTGTAGTGGAGAACAGGAGCCCATTTAGCCATGCAGCTATGTAAGAATGAATCTTAGCTTAGTAATTGCAAGTTTATTGTTGGATCTTGGAAAACTTGCTAAAATCAACGGAACAGATCTGCCAACCAATCATGTACACTTATAAAAATCTGAACATTGTTTGAATATTGCATGAATCCCTTTACCATACAGAGATTTAAATACATTACACATACACCTCTTTATCTTGGCTTTTGACACTTGAGATGTACATATTTAGGACCCATCCTATTTCTGTGTTTTAAATTGGGACCTTAGGGGGAAGGGTGAGTAAATAATAGTAATATCCATTGTACACATAGGAATTAATTTATTCTTAATTTATTCTCACATAACATAATTTCAAGAGAATGGTGATGTTTATGTCAAACATATGAAGACCAATCACTCATTTTAATAGTTCCTTAACATCCAGAAAGGACAATTTGTTCTCCTAAATACTGCTAATGTGATATACTGCTCTGAAAATTCATCACCAGGCTTGCAGGATCAGCCCTGCTGTGAGTTGAATCTCTGGTTCCAGAGAGTCTAAGTATCTAAATCTGAGGTTTAGATTGGTAAGTCATCTTCCATCATCCCAAATACTAAACTTAGCACTCCTTTTCAAGCAAGTTGCTTGCTTGGAAATAAGTCATTAAATGCTTTGCCCTGGGCAGCAGAAATGAGGAGTTTGCTGATGCACTGTAAGAGGATTTAAAAGATGATTAATTTCTTGAAGGCAAAACAGCTGGCCCATGTTTGGCCAGAAGATATTAATTGGGAAACATGAGATGACTTAAGAATTTGTAGAGCCTCATGGTAGTGAGAAACATGAATCTTGCAGACAGATGTATATCAAACCCTGAGGAACTCCACTGTGGCTCATGTCACCTGCCACAAAGTTAATCTTAAATAATGTGAAATTAGATGGCTACTAAAACTGATGCCAAGTACACCAAGAAAGATTACAAGAAACAAACTATTCAGGGTGGGAGAATATCTCAATGTAATTAGTTGCTCCATACCAGAGAATGGATTAGGAGACATATGCAGAAAGCAGCATTTCAAATTACTCAAACCCAGTGGGGTTCTAGACAGTAAATGCTACAGCACAATAAATACGCATACTGAAGGCTGCAATCTCATGTGAACTTTCTTAGGAGTTAAGTCCCATTGATCTGAATGGGCCTGCTTCTGAGTAGGCAAGCTTAGAATTTAGGGAAATGCATTTTGTAGTGGCACTGAATTTACTGGATCCAATAGTTTGAAGAGAAGAAGAGTAGAAGAGTTCGGATTTGATATCCTGCTTTATCACTACCCAAAGGAGTCTCAAAGCGGCTAACATTCTCCTTTCCCTTCCTCCCCCACAACAAACACTCTGTGAGGTGAGTGGGGCTGAGAGACTTCAAAGAAGTGTGACTAGCCCAAGGTCACCCAGCAGCTGCATGTGGAGGAGCGGGGAATTGAACCCGGTTCACCAGATTACGAGTCTACCGTTCTTAACCACTACACCACACTGGCTCTATATATCAAGGCTATATATAAAACGCAGGGCTGTCATCTTGTGCAACTGATAACCCAGATCCAATTTTTCCATGGGCACATTGGTGCAAGAGTGTCCACAGAGGAGTGCTTTAGATTTTCTACCTCTGATTCCTCAACTAATGTTTACCATACACACTAGAGGGCAGTCTTTGATGGGATGTGTCTACATGGTATGAACATGCCCCCTCCCCTCAATTACTAAGTACCCAACCTCTCTTACTTTTTTCCCAATTTGGGAATGTGTAAAACAAAATCCCCAGGAACTCTGCAAGAATGTTACCAACATGTTTCACAATGGGCAAAAACGAAGGGCTGTGCATTTGGGGTCAGCTGGTAGGATGGGAAAATACACGAAAAATTAATCTGTAACCATGAAGGAGATTCTTGCAGAAGATACCCTTGACCTGTAACTAGAAAGGTTGAGAATGTCCAATTGTATGCTTGCTTTCCTCCCTCCCAGATGATGGCTTTCTAAACAACCCATTATGTAACCCAGACATTTAGCAAATATTTAAAATCTTGGGGAAAGTTGTCAAATGATACATGAAATTAGAAGTTGTGCAAGCACATATATCTTCCATAACGTCCCATGTAAAATAATTGCCCATACCTGGTAAAATGGACCTTTAAAGGAATCTTGAAGCGCTAACGCACCTGGAGGACCCTAGAAAGAGAAAACAGTTCATTGTGTCTGGTCAATATAATATTTCTGGCTCGACAAAATAGTGTGATAGGCATTATTCATTTATTTTAACTGAACTGAAAGTATCTCCACACAACTGGAGATTATATATATCTTATATGAAAAATTGTCACAGGCCAGCATAAAAAAATATGGAATTTTGCCGTTTGTCCTTGTGCAGGGGCCATGCTAATAATCTTCTCTGTATCATTCAATTTTAGTATGAGTGCTGCCAAAACAAGCCCAGTATCTATCTATAAAATAAAAAAACCTGTTCTTATCCAAAGCAGATGAAATTTGAACGACATTTGATTACTGTCTAAGGTCAACAAAAATATAATTAACATTAATCTTAGTCTGAATCACTTTTGTCAGGCTCCATAAACATAAAATGTTCAGGCTTAACAACTTTAAGCTGTATAATGCTACATTAGAAAGGGAGTGGTGGCAAACTTCCAACAACTTCTATAAGACATATCAAATCCCCAAACTTTCTACTCCTGGTAACACACAATATTTATTTGGCAGTTAAATGCCTTACACGGTCAGACCAATAGTCCATCTACCCCAATACTGTACTATTTTGACTGGCTCTAGCTCTTAAAGCTGGGATTGAACCTTGGACTTTATATATGCAGAGCATGTGCTCTACCACTAAGCTGAGGCCATTCCCCTTAATGTGATAATGCTACAACAGAACCACAGTTCAAGTGAAAGTATGTTGATGATACAGTATACTGTAATGGTGTCTGTCTCTGTGTGTGTTTACTGCTGTTTTTAGTATTTTAAATGTTATTGCAAATGTTATGGTCTGACTTGGCACCTCAAACTTTTTTTTTTTACGAAAAGACAATGTATAAATGTTTTAAATAAATATACAACTTACAGCAAACCAATGTGCATTTTTGAACTACAGTCTGTCTAGAGAAGCTGTCAAGGTTGGAAAGCAGAGCAACAATCCAACTAAAAGGATTGGGAAAACATTCAGTATTAGAATTATCCTCCCCTCCACCTGCCTTATCACAGAGCAAGACGATTTTCCAGGTTAAGAGGACTGTCAAATTCACAAAAAAGAAGCGGACCATCAAGGGAATTGAAGCTAGTCTCAGCACAGTTCATAAATTTCAGCAGAGGACCACCCCAAGAGAGCTATCCTACTACAGAAGCTTCCACACTTTGAAAAGGTCTAATCAGGGCATGCCGAACAGGATCAATCATAGCTGCGGCCATCAAGGCCCAGAATTACAAAATGATAAATATTTATAACTATGCAAATATATAGACTTTTTAAGGACCAAAGAGAAATAAAACAAATAAGCCTTGCAAAGCAATTTTAAAGCAGCTACTATGTAAGAGACAGAGAAAGAGAAATACAATTCAGGAAAAAAAACCAAGGGACGCTATCATTTTGTTGTTGTTTATATTGGCCTTAAGCCAGATGATTTTTAAATATCTCTGATATATTATAATGCTCTTGTCAGAGGATGGAATACAATTGATGTCACTCCACTGAAAGAAGGCATCTGTCAACAGAACAGGGAGGGCGATAATTTTGGGCAATTTAATTTCCTTCTTGCAGCCTTCAAATGCATGCACATATCTTATCTGTTCAAAAGGTCTCCCGATCCTCCAGAGCAGATTCTGGAGGGAGGGAGGGGGTTGCAGGGCAGAGGAAGAATAACCAAACATTATCTGCCTTTCCATTTCACCAACCGATGCTTTCTGTTAGAGGAGCGACATCAATTAGGATTCCACTCAGTGTTTTCAGTTCAGAATCCTTTGTAAGCACCATATCATTAATGCCCACAGCACTCTTAAAAAGATAAGCAGGTGCATTATAAACACAGAGAGATTATGATCTTCAGTGCCAAGCACTTGGTCCCTGAACCAAAGGGAATGGGAAGACAGCCTTGACCAAGAAAGGCAGTCTTACACCAACACTTAGGGGTAAAACCAGAGCTAAGTGGTCCTTGCTTTGCATGCAGAAGTTATCTGATTCAATTGCTGGTATCTCTAGTTAAAAAGGATCAGGGAGCAGACGAGGGGAAAGACCTGCCTGGGAGTTTGAGAAGTATGTTACAATTATAATGCTTTACTTTTAGACAACATACTATTTAAGCAATGGGTCTATTTATAAACGTTAGCCATATCCACAAGTTCAAAGTCTACCTATGTTCTAGCATCACAACAAGAAAAATAACCCAAGACTGGTCCATGCTAATGAAACAGGGAATCTATGCAAGCTCCCACTGAGTATATTTGTATTATAATTTTTATTACCACTAGCCATACAAAAATTCAGAAGTAATAGAATGAGTAAATAAACAATTTCATAATTTCATAACTAGTTAATTGGGCCTTTAGAGATTAACACTGTGTCCTTTGGAATGGCAAAATATGTTTGTTGACTTTCCTTCACACAAATACTTATTTCATTAGTCTTTCAGCAACACAGTGCATAGCTGAGTCAGCATTCCAATCAAAAACTCCTAGTTTTACATCTGCAGTTCTAGCTACTGATTAATTCCAGTGATACCTTTGCTTTATGTATATAAAAAGGGGGGGGGGGTATCAGGCACAATAAACTATTGGATTGGAAAGGCAAATGAACTGGTTATCTTCCTTGAAGAAAACAGCTGATAACCCGAAAGTATATCTTCGTTTTAATTATATAACTTTTTCCTAACAATGCATTCTATATGGATTTGAGTAACATAATGTATTAAAATGTTGCTTTAGATTAATAACATGAGATATGAAGAAGATCTGCAGAAGGGACATGGAAAAGAGTTAAGAGCCTCGGACAGAAAGGCACCAGGTTGATGGACCATATAGAATTGATAGAAATGACTGACAGAATCCGAGACCAGGGAGAAGAGACGGTGGAAGAAGATTGGGAAAAAAGTTTTTTTAAAAAAATTATTTAGAGAAATGTTGCAAAATTAATGAGTGTTAGAAAAATGTTGGAATGAAATTATATGGCTTTAGTAGAAATGTTATAAGGAGTTAAGTATAAATAAGTTTTAGGGTTTTAATGGTAAGATAAGGTTAAAATAAACTAAGATAATTAAATGACAGAAAACATTGAAAGATGGAAAGGATTTGCTGAAATAATTAATAACTAGAACACAAAAAGGGAGGTGTGAGGAGGTCGATGAAACAAGTTAATGAAAGATAAAGATATGGAAATATTGGATGTGTTTTTAATTATTGTTGCTTTTGTTTTGATGTATTGTGTCTTTTGCTTTTTTATATGTATTGTAATGTGTTGATTTGTATTGTTTATTTTTTTATTTATTTCTTTAATTCTTAAACTTTTAATAAATATTATTTTTTTAAAAAAATATAGATTAATAACATGAGGTTACCGGATATGATCAAAATTACTATTCTTGTCCTACCAAGGCAACCCCACAAAAGTATACATTTTAAAAGTAGTGATCAATTTTTTACTTTTTCAGAAATAATTCTACTATTCACATTCAAAGAGAAAGCAGGGATCTGTTAGCATATCAGAGAAATGAATCTTTCTTTGCCTTTTAGCTGAAAATTCAGAATAAAAAGGTGGCCTGTATGATAAGGTTTCTAATATCCAACAATGAAATCCTAAACACATTTGCCTGGGAGTAAGCCCCATTGAATACAGTGGAAGTTACTAGCATGTAAACCCAAATAAGATTAAACTGTGAATCTTCTAATACCAGTATCATTGCTTTTCACAGTACACCAAGCTCATAAGCAAGAGATATTATCATCTAAAGAATGAGAATTGGGATAATTTGAAGAACAGTATGAAGAATATAGCACTAATACAGTGGTTTTGTTTTGTTTGTTGATGTCAGATGGCTATCCTGAGGATACATTTCCTAAGGGGGGCATAGATTGGCTCCCATATAATCAAGCTGTAAAGTGTCTTAACAAAGCTACAAATGAGGTAAATATGATATGTCAAGGGAGCATGATTTGCATTTTGACACTGAAGCTTTTTCCAGCAAGCTCCATCTGTTCCGTAAGAATGCACTGAATGGGCAAACATCACAAATACTCCACAAGGCAGAAACCCCTAGCTGTTCTTCCTTTGAATATTACATTTTAAACATAAGAGAGAAAAACCCAAGTAAGTGGAAGGGGCTAACCTAAAAGGCCATTTAACTGATGGAGGTACAGATATCTCATACAGGTAATGGCTTTTCTCAGAACAAAAGACAATGGAAGATGATGTGTTCATTTAGAACTCTCTATGGCAGGGGTGGCCAACTCCCAAGATGCTGCGATCTACTTTCTGAATTAAAATCTGGCAGTGATGTACCCCCCATTTTTTGGGGTTCAGCTCAGAGTTTTTTTTAAGGGAGGCAAAGTTGTTGAGCTTCTGTGGGGGGAGCCAGTGATCTACCAGTGATCCACCTGTTGGGCGTGCCTGCTCTATGGAACTTAGAGGCACAAGGCCACATTCAGGAAAAACAGGTTAGCAGAAGCAAGTCAGTTAACAATTATTTAGACACTGCTCTTTTCTGTCTAGATTATACAGAAGTGTAGAATTAGTTGTGAAGTACAGTGGTACCTTGGGTTACATACGCTTCAGGTTACAGACTCCGCTAACACAGAAATAGTGCTTCAGGTTAAGAACTTTGCTTCAGGATGAGAACAGAAATCGTGCTCTGGCGGTATAGCGGCAGCATGAGGCCCCATTAGCTAAAGTGGTGCTTCAAGTTAAGAACAGTTTCAGGTTAAGAGCGGACCTCCAGAACAAATCAAGTACTTAACCCGAGGTACCACTGTAAAGTCAAAGCTGCTGCAGCCATGGGTGAAGGACAGTTTGTGATTTACGTGCACTTTACAAATTCACTCTTTTTTAATAGTTAACACAATAGTGGGGAGCACCTTGCACTTCACAGGTCCCCCTCTTCCTCTTTGGCTAAGGCAACATCACAAACCCAGACCAGCCTTTGCAGTCTAGCTATCAAGGATTACCTTAGATCAAACAGCACTTCATTCTAAAACCTTGTCACGACAAAAGTGTTGCAACCAAAGCAAGACCATCTCCATATTTTTTTTAAAATTGCTTTAGAGAGGGACAGAGAAAGAGCAAATCACAAGAGTGTGTGTAGAGAGAAGTATTATTAAGAGCATGCAAAGGCATGACCTTTAAAACAAGGGTATAAACAGGAAAATGCATAGCTAGTTGAGGTTTGGAAACACCTGACTTTGCAGTTAAGCCGACAGTAAGACTGTATCACTGGGTGTCTTGTATGTCTAACCTATATGACTATAAAAACTGTTTGTAAACAGAAATCAGGGTTCAGCCTCTGATCACTTTCATGATCACTTGCTGTAACCTTTCCTGTTCAAGCAAGAAAAAAACCTTCTCGGGTGTCACTCGTCGTTGGTGGTGAGCAAAGGACTTGGCTGTGCAATGGACATCAAGTGAGATTTCTCCCACAGCATAAGGAATGAAGAAATTTGAAGGATTGTACATTCCCTATTAAAATATTATAATGCCTGCTTCTGCTACTTTCCCCAAATTTCATGATTCACTTCCTGCTTTTTTGCCCTGCAAGATAGTAAATAAACAAACTGATCTTCGGCCTGTCTATCACACAAGATCAAATAGTATAATTGGATTATCTATTCTGGTCTTAAAGGTAGGATTAGAAGAATGTTTGCATAAAATTAACATGCCACCGATCTTTCAGTTCCAGTAATAAACATCTGTGCAGTGCACTCTCAAAGAAAATGATCTTCCCCCTCAAATACTGATGGCTTCCCAACTCCCATCAGCCTCTACCTGCATGGCCCAATGGTAAGGGATGATAGGAGTTGTAGTCCAGCCACATCTGGATTGCTACAGGTCTCTGGGCTACAAAGCTACACATCTGGAAGGCTGCATCTGGAGGGCTTCAGTCATGATTGACCGAAAGCTTTGGAGATGCACCTCCAGGTATAGCAGCCTTTCTTGCAAGCATGCTTTCCACTCAGCTTCACAACTGGAAATATCAGTTATCCCATCCTCCTCCCCTTGGCTGGCAGGCACAAAACTGTGAAGAGAGAGTCACTTCAGCAAGGGTACAATGTGGGTCCTTAAGGGGAGGGGCTTAAGAATAACCTACTTAAGTATATTCCACTCCAAAGCCTAACCACAATAGATGGTCAGATGGGTGAAGCTCATGGATTTGAGCCTTGTCTGAATGTATAGTGGGAAAGAAATGCTCTATACCGTATTTCCCTGAGAGTAAGACATCCCCCGAAAAAAAAGACTACTTCCAGTTTTGCCTCTCGCTGTAATATAAGGCATCTCCCGAAGAGAAGACCTCCCCGATAATAAGGCCTCTCCTGAACATGAGGCCTCCCCGGAATATAAGCCCCCCGAAGCTACCGTAAGGCGTCTGACTCCTCTGGACCGTAACGGCGAGCGCCGCTGCGCAGCTCAGTGATTGGCTGCAGCGCAGCCGGAGCTGTTCAGGCAGTGCGAGGTCTCTTTAAATCAGAGAGCTGCCTGCTGCTCGCTCTGCCCTGACGGAGTCTGGCTGACTCACAATTAGACATATGTGTACCATATTCTTCTTCATGGAAACATAAGACATCCCCTGAAAATAAGACCTAGCACATCTTTGGGAGCAAAAATTAATATAAGACACTGTCTTCTTTTCGGGGAAACAGGGTATGTACATGTATATACTTCTTTATTTCAATCTACTTATTGAAGATGTAAATCTCAACAGCGCCCCCTTCAAAAAAGTTTAAACATCACAAGGTTGCCTGTCATTCAAAAAGACCTCTCCCTTGAATAATAATTTAGCACATCCTGCTCCTTTGAATATTTTTCAGACTTACCACATACCAATGAAATATTAATTTAAAACTAAGTTTTGATACGTGTATAGAATAGTGGGGTGAAGGGTCCAGACTATGTTAGTTGCACTTTGATCTCTGCTTTCTAGCAGTGGTGGAATTGTATCGATCCATGGGGCCCCAGAACACTATACATTAATCAATGTTATTTATAGGAAACAGGCAGTATTGGTGGCATAATGGCAGAAGAGAATTTTTGACATTTCTTCACAGGACAAGAAAAGGAACATTAAAAGGCAGACAATTTATCTGCCCATCTGGAAAACACTTCTGAGTCATCACTTCCACCCACTCTATGCCTTCTTTGGTAAACAGAGCCACCCACCCCCCAACTCCCTTTCCACCCCTCTAAATGCTTTGCAATGAAACACAGAGATCTTTTAACGCAGCCGCATCAAAGAGAAGCGGCTAAGAGCCACGGAAGCAGAATATTTGTGTTGGAAGGATGAAAGAGGCCACTCTGAACTTTTGCGGCTAAAGTGGGTCTTGAACCCAATTCTCCCCAAGCCCAAGTTTCTAGGCAGCACAACATGCTGGTTGCTCCCAAATCAATGAGGGTTGTGCTGCAAAACTATGCATTTGCCTGCTAGGGAATATGATTAGGACCCACCTTATGTCTGTGACAAATGAAAATAAGCATGAGATTCTTGCTGAAGAGGCCACACAAGGTATCAGTAACAGCTGGCAGAAGCTCAACTGTCATCTGTGGGCAGCTATTCTAGCAGTGGGAGAGCTGAGAAGCAGAGCTCTCTCCACCGGCTCTGTTGTGACAGGCCAGCTCCATCAAGCCTCCTCTCCCTCAGCTGTCATGGGGGTGGGGTAGCCATTTCATCAGGCTATCTCAGTAGCAAAGATAGGAAGCAGGGTTCATTTACATCCACTTTGCTGGAGGCCCAGTTCCATCAGGCACGTCCTGCCTCTGAACTATGCCAGCTGGTCAGTTTAAGAACAACTGTCTAGAAATTGGTGCCGGAGTTCTGAGTTTTATTTTCCTCTTCCCTCCTTGTCTCCTTTCCCTTGTGTGCTGTATTTCTCTCCCCCCCCCATTTGTTTGAATGCAAGCCTGCGGGGAGGGGGTGCCTTCTTTTGATTTCATGCAAGCTGCTTTGGGAGCCTTTGGGGATGAAGAATGGAGCAAAAATGCTCTAAATAAATAAAAATAAAAGGAAGAAACCTTGCCCTGCCAACGATGAAAAACTAATAAAATAGCAAACAATAGGGCCCAATATGGGTAAGGAATTCTTCTCTAATACACACGCAAATAGGAAGAAAAAAGCTCTGCAATACCCATACCCCCATGAACTGATCTTATAATGCCTCTGATATTCTGTTTACTATAATTAACTGAAACATTCATTCACTTCCAGAAACCCTGGAAGGATGACAATCTTTCCAGAAGCATTGGAAATGAGATTTCCAAAGCAAACCACTAGCTACTTAAGATAGCTGTTGTGGTGGCACAAAAATGTATATCTTGACTTATGACAGGATATAACTATACAGAATTAATATACAGATGGGGGGGGATGAAGGGCTTTTTGAACGGACTGCATACGGTGCTGAAGAGAAAAATAAAGGCCAAATATTGAAGCTTTTTAGTGACAATAAACAAATTATGTTTTTTTAACACTTATTAAGGCTGCAATCCTACAAAACTGTCCCTGAGAATAAACCCTGTTGCACTCTGCAAACTTACTTTTCGGTAATCTTGCAGAAGATTGTTCTTTTTTTAAAAAAATACTTTTACAGCACAGTTTCACCAATGCATATTTTTAATGATGCATTTGGGTGGCATACAGCTAAGATGTAATCAGAAGAGACCTACTGAAATTAATGGATCCAACTTGGTCATGTTTATTTATTGCAATAGGTTGAGTAAAACATAGTTGAATACCACTCAATTGCTTACATTTCAAAAGCAGCAATGAAAATTGGGCTCTAAATGAACATTTGGAAGGTTATTATGGTTGCTGTGCATAACAACAAAAGATACTTCCTTTACATAAGAAAACTAAAGCAATATCATGTGAATGGAAGATGCGTGATAAGGGAAATGATTGTAGCAGAATGTATACAGATATTCTGGAGAAATAAATATTGTTGCATGTTTGAAACATGGTGATTTGCTCTGAAATGTGTATTATCAAGGGGAAAGACAATAACACGTATATCCTCTGGCAACTTCTCCTAGACAGGATCTCAGCAGGGTGGGAAAGGAAAAAAACATAATCCATGGATGGACAAACAGAAATCAGCAGCGACAAGGTTGCTTGCAAGTGTGGGAGTTGAGATGCTGGTCCACCATCTCTCATTTTCTTCTCAAAATAAATTTTGTTTCTGACTAGGCCTCTTAAAAAAGATTATGAGTCATCTGAGCCCCCAGTAATTTCTCTAAACAAAGCCTACTTTTTTGTAAACTAATTAATCTTTTCTGCTCTAGCCTTTTGTGCCTTCGAATATCACCACCAGATTTGTGAGTCGAGGACTGCCACCCACTTAGAGATAAATAAGACACAAGGACAAATGTATTTTAGGTTAATGGGCTAAAGAAGGCCACAACTTTATTGGTTACAGCATGTGAGTGGTATTGGCATAGGCATTGGATCAAACAATCTATACATGACTCCACCCCGCTCAGCAGGGAGTCATCTGAAGGTTAACAACCAGTGGGAGGAGCTTGTTGATGCAAATACAACTGGAAGCTTCCTCTGATGTCACCGGGGGTCGTGCCATGGCCCTAGCCACCAGCAGGGCATCGGACAGGATCCACGACCGCCGGATTCCTTTAATGGAATACAGTGGTGCCTCGCAAGACGAAATTAATTCGTTCCGCAAGTCTCTTCGTCTTGCGAGCTTTTCGTCTTGCGATGCACGGTTTCCCATAGGAATGCATTGAAAATCAATTAATGCGTTCCTGGGGAAACCGCCTTCAGACCAGGTCCGGGGACAGTCTGTCCCCGGACCTCTTCTGAAGGCTGGGGGGCGGGGACAAGGGCTTTTCTTCCCACCCCCAGCATTTTAAAAAACCCCGGGACAGTGGAGGACTTCTCCGCTGTCCGGGCGATCTTAAAATGCTGGCGGGCGGCATTTTAAAATCGCCCCGGGACAGCGGAGGACTTCTCCACTGTCCGGGGCGATTTAAAAGCCCCTGGGAAGGCAGGCAGGGGGGAGCAAAGACTTTCGCCCCCTGCCCGCCTTCAGAAGGTGTTCCCACCCCCCGCCCGGCTTCGCAGCAGCGCTACGAAGCCCGGCAGCTGGGGCAGGTGCTCCCGCCCCCCTCCCCCCTTCGGAACAGCGTTCCGAAGTGGGGCGGATGGGGCAGCTGTTCCCGCCCCCCTCCCCCTTCGGAACAGCGTTCCGAAGTGGGGCGGATGGGGCAGCTGTTCCCGCCCCCCTCCCCCCTTCGGAACAGCGTTCCGAAGTGGGGCGGATGGGGCAGCTGTTCCCGCCCCCCTCCCCCCTTCGGAACAGCGTTCCGAAGTGGGGCGGCTGGGGCAGCTGTTCCCGCCCCCTTCGGAACAGCGTTCCGAAGTGGGGCGGATGGGGCAGCTGTTCCCGCCCCCCCTCCCCCCTTCGGAACAGCGTTCCGAAGTGGGGCGGATGGGGCAGCTGTTCCCGCCCCCCTCCCCCCTTCGGAACAGCGTTCCGAAGTGGGGCGGATGGGGCAGCTGTTCCCGCCCCCCTCCCCCCTTCGGAACAGCGTTCCGAAGTAGGGCGGCTGGGGCAGCTGTTCCCGCCCCCCTCCCCCCTTCGGAACAGCGTTCCGAAGTGGGGCGGATGGGGCAGCTGTTCCCGCCCCCCTCCCCCCTTCGGAACAGCGTTCCGAAGTGGGGCGGATGGGGCAGCTGTTCCCGCCCCCCTCCCCCCTTCGGAACAGCGTTCCGAAGTGGGGCGGCTGGGGCAGCTGTTCCCGCCCCCCCTCCCCACTTCGGAACAGCGTTCCGAAGTGGGGCGGCTGGGGCAGCTGTTCCCGCCCCCCTCCCCACTTCGGAACAGCGTTCCGAAGTGGGGCGGCTGGGGCAGATGTTCCCGCCCCCACTTCGGAACAGCGTTTTAAAATGCTGGGGGTCGGCAGCGAACGCTCCCGACCCCCAGCATTTTAAAATCTCCCCGGGACACGGGGAGATTTTAAAATGCTGGGGGTCGGCAGCGCTTCGCTCCCGCCCGCCAGCATTTTAAGATCGCTCGGGGCAGGCGGGGGGAAGGCAGGTGGGGGGGAGCAAAGACTTTTGCCCCCCGCCGGCCTTCAGAAGAGGTCCTCTTCTGAAGGCCGGCTGTGGGCGAAAGTCTTTGCTCCCGACCGCCAGCATTTCCCTATGGGCTTTCGTCTTGCGATGCAAGCCCATAGGGAAATTCGTCTTGCGAAGCGCCTCCAAAACAGAAAACCCTTTCGTCTTGTGGGTTTTCCGTCTTGCGAGGCATTCGTCTTGCGGGGTACCACTGTACCCAACAAGGGGAGGGGTAGGTGATGGCCACAACCTGCCCTCCAACACACGACACATATTCCAATGCCTAACCGCCACCCGAGCCAAAAAGGGCTCGCCGCCAAATACACTCACAGCTGCAACCAATCCCTAATGCTTTTGATGATATTGGCCAACCACACATCATTTCCACGATTAGACAAATGAATGCCATTGGATCGAAACAGAGCCACCTCGCTGAACTTGATGTCAGCATGCTCGATCATGTGGTCATTCATATAACACAATTTGCAAGCCACCACATGATTCAAGAGTTTCCTGGATTTGTCAATGGCCACAGGGCAATGACTGCCACACCAAACTCTCCTCTTCAGAAGGGAGGACCAAAACAAAGTTGACTTGGGAAACAGAGCAGCAAGTTCATCTAAGTCCTTCTTTATGTTCAATAACAAGTCCAAGCTCTTCCTGAATGCTAAGTCGTTTCCCCCCAGCTGAATGATCTGGATGTTGGGAGGACCAAACGATGCTGCTTTTCAGGGTGCAGAATGAGGGCACAGAGCTGCCGCGGCTGCTTGAATGCGGCTAAACCCCGCCCCCAAGCCAGCCCTATTGGCTGGCCTACAGGCGCAGCAGCCGGGTAAACTGACGCAGGGGGAACCGGCTCCCGCTCACAACTCCTCCCCTCTGTTAGGAGGAGAGGCTTTCCTCTCTCCATCATGCAGTCCACATCGTTGTGGGTCCACATCGCTGTGAGGGCAGGCTTTTAAATATTACAGCATGTTGGGTGGGAAACATTTATAGGGCTGTAAAATTTTATTCCCCTCTCCCCACTGCTCATCTGAAAACCAATTAAAAGATGCAATAGTGCAGCAACACTGTCTGATGAATTTGCAGGAAACCAGAGGGAGTGCTGTGAAAAGGTGCTCTAGAAAGCATGCAGGGGTGCCTATTTTCTGAAGGAATTATGTAATAAAAATGTGCCTTTCCAAAGCTTTTTGGAACAGTTCAAATATCTAACTCCTCCAAAGAAATGTATCCTTTCACTTGCTCTTTGATTCTTATTTTGAGGGACCAACTCTGAAGCTTTCTAAGTACTATAATGAACTGTTCAATGAAAAGCTTTCAGTGCTTTTGAGAATGTGGATACAGAATCACTAGAGGGAGCTGATGTTCTATTTTTTAAAAAATGAACTTCTTGGGTATTTTTTCCAGCATGAAATACCACACACTAAACTGAACACTACTGAGATCTCTAGCAGTGAAATAATGGAACAATGCTCTAAAACAACACAAGTGAAAAAGAAATTGTATCTAAGAGTTTTGCGCCAAAAGGGAATGCCAATTCTTGTTCATAATTACTGATTTTTCAAAAAAAATAATTTTTTTTAATACTCTAAGGTAAAAGAAAAAGAAATGTCAAAGAAGTAACATGATTCTTAACAGAAGCAATTAATATTCTTCATGACTTCTGTGGAATCTGGATTTGGTCCAGTGAGAATTAGAGTAATTTTAGACATCTCAAAGTAAGTAATAGCTCCCCTTAGTAAACTACCAATCTGCTCTGGTCCGATCACGTGGTGCCTGAAACTGCTCACTCTTTGACAAACAAGAAAATAGCTCTGAAATCATTTGTGGAGGCGCAGAGCAGAGAAGTCACAGTGATCAAGGGGTTATAATAAAACAAAACGAAATAAAAAACAGATCACCTTAACATCAGAAAACAGCTCTGTGCGAAACTGAATTTGGATTTATCTATTACATTGTTACATTTATATCCTACCTTAACTCCAAGAACCTCAAGGAAGCATGGTTCTCTTCGAGTTTATCCAACCCTGTGAGGTGGGCTTGGCTGAGAGGAAGTGATTGGCCCAAGGTCACCCAAGCGAACTTCATAGATGAATGGGGACTGGAACCCTGGTCTCCCAAGGTCTTCGTCTGACACTCAAACCACTACACTGCACTCGCTCTGCTCTCTCCATGTCCTCCCACATAGGCTGCTGTAACCAAGATTTTATTTACTGCTAGCTGAATGCTTTCCATGCTACTTAAGTTCCATGTTTTTAACTATGGAACATTCCCACAGGAGGCAGTGATCACCCCCAACCTAGATAGCTTTAAAAGAGGATGAGAAAAATTCATGAAGGAGAGGTCTATTGATGGGCTCTACCTCCACCGCTGGAGGCTGCAATGCTTCTGAATACCAGTTACTGGAAACCACAGCAGGGAAGAGTGGTCTTGTGCTCGATCCTGATGTTGAGTTTCCCACAGGCATCTGGTTGGCCACTGTGGGAACAGGATGCTGGACTAGATGGGTCAATGGGCTGATGCACCAGGCTCTTCTTACGTTGGACCATTTGTGAAGATTTGTGATTGCTCCCATAGCCCCTTACACACAAAAACATTCATCTTCCTCAGTAAGATGTCATTTTCCCTACCCTTGCAGCAACCTGCTCTGACCCACCCCTGGGGGACCTAGACAGACCTACATCCAGAAATCTGTGCTTTGTCAGTGTGTCAGAAAGAATACAGAGAAGTCATTAGACCGTATAGCAGAAGTGAAAGCTGAAAATTAATGGCAGCACGGGGGGAGGCAGTATGTGTGTGGAGAATGGGGTGGTTGGTGTGTGGAGAACGGGCGGAGAACCGTGTATGGTTATTAATCATGCACATTCTTTTTTCATCCATATTTACCTGCTGACTCTAACCCACACATAAGTACATTACTGGCCTCTTTCAAACATATCCTCATTTCATTCCCCTTGCCCCCCAATCTTTGCTCATTGAATGCTGCTTTGCTGTTTTTGCAAAGCTCTCAGTCTAATGAAGCACCTTTTATTTAAAAATCTAAATGAACCCCCGCTTACTTCTGAATGGTTTCGTGCCAAAGGCATTCGGAAAAGTAGCAGAAGAGCTCCAACGACAAATGCACAGAGGTATTTGAGCAACAAACAGAAGTTGTGATGCCAAAACATTCCTATCAGATCAGCTGACATGAAGACAGCAGTCTAAAGAATCATGAATATTATCAGCCTGAAGGAGAAGGTGAGAAGAATGAAAATGAAAGCAAAATGTCAAGGGTAATCAGACAGTTATGTACAGTATATGCCTCACCCATCAATTAGAAGTAAGTTTAGAGATGTGTGTGGTCAATGGTTTTTACCTTTATCCCTTTTCACAATTTTAGCATCTAATATGAAAATCATTTAAAATGTCCCTGTGTTATATGGATTAAACTTTAGATGCTGTTTTTCCCTAGAATTAAAAAAAACAACCCAGTACATATTTAATACAAGAAGACCAAGTGTTACAGCATTTATAATACAAAAAGAGCTGTTATTATATATGCAATCATTTTTTTAAAAATCTCTGTAAGGTTTGCTACCAGTTGACTACCTAAAACAGCATTAACTCAAACTCAGAACATTTCCAAATCAGCTTTGTACTTTTTAATATATTGAATATACCTTAATCTGCCAGTGTATTCCCATTTCACTAGAATTTTTTTCTTCACAGATTTTGCCTTTTAGTTATAACTGTATTCCTGGAATAGTCTCCATGTGTCTATGTCAAGGAGAATTATTACCCTCTTGTTTTTCCAGGTGATGAATGGGGGCACTGTTTGGGTCACTATCTCAGTTTTCCTTTCCTGAGATATATTGTTATGTTGTTTGTTCTTTTTGTCTTTAGTTAAGTGAAGGCACTGTGTATTCCCATTTATTCACCCTTTCCTTCACAGCTGTAATTTTTTACTGTCTCCAGCAACACTTTTGTTGCAAAACAGACAAGATTCCCTGTAGCTCTAAAGGAGATGCACTGTAGAATATGTATTTCTGTCCATCATGTTCCACAGCCAAGAGTAAAAACTGATCAGACAGTAACATCTGACATACAGAATTACAAGCCTCCTGACATCACTTCTCTGGGTACGTAAAGTGGGTCCCATTTAGGGACGTTCTGAGCACCAAATTCTCACATATGCAAGGCATCACAAATTCTGGTTGTTCCCCCCTTTCTCCCTTGCATGGGCATCTAGCACACCAGGCAATTACAGGGGAAGGGAGTTCTTGTTAGGATCGTCCTACTCTCGTGTAGGACCCTGGCAGAGACACATGACTGACTGGCATGTTCTTTCCCTCCTGGTCTGTCATTTGGGAGCTTCAAAAGCTTTCTTCAGCCCGAACATCACAGCGACTAATACCAAAAGCATCAGCACACTTACGATCCTGCAGAGTATTGGCAGTTCGCGTAACAGACTCAATAGCTCATCATTTTGGCTAATCTCCTTTATTTACATATAATACACTCGGAGCATTCTGCCTTAGCTCCTTCCTCTTTCTCATCAGACAGCAAAGAGAGAAAGAACAAAGGACAATATTCCCACTTCACGGAACACAGCAATACCAAAACATCCTGTCTCCGTCACTTCCCACACTGTGGAATGAAAACATACACCGTCATGTGATAGGCAACAATCCCATGACTGCAAACACGGAGCAGGAATCCTAACAGTTCTCACTGCACACCCAAACCCCAGTCCACTCTGCCCCTACTGCCCAGCCAAAGAATGCAAAGTTCAAAGTCACAGGTGTTTGGGTCACCATGTATGCCAGTGCATGCACACTAAGTAGTGTGGTAGTGGGGAACAGAATTCTGTCATTCCTCGTGTGAAGCCCCCCCCCCCCGGGTATGTGGCCATTGCATCCACATGAGTATAAACAACACATTAATTCTAAATGCAGAATCTCTGCAAAAACAATAGGAGTTGTAGCATGAACTCCATTACTTTCTATCACTATATTTATTTAAAAGATAAAAACCTACCAGAAAAGAAGAAGATTCACAAAAGAATATCAACACCTTCTTTTTTTAAAAAAAGAAACAACCAGTAATTTTTTGTGAAATATAAATCCATCTACTAAAAAAGATACATCTAGCCGTTGGTACATTCCATGTGTTTGTGTGCTTTCAAAGAACATAGAATCAAGGTGGTATGGGTGTGTGTGTGTGTGTGTGTGAAATAGAGGTTTCCATTAAAATATTAATGCAAAATGCCATCCTTCCAGAGGCTGCATCCATTCCATGATTTGAGGAATTTCCTTGAGAGGCAGATATGTGAGCAAGCTCACATTCCAAACCATGCAAATCTAGCAACGAAGGAAACAATCCCCAAATGCTTAGATCTGAATTAAAGCCTCTAGTGATGCGTTATTGCAATTCCTTTCATACAGTTTATGTATTTCTTAATCTTCTTTAATTCTTCAGCAAACTCATTTGATCTACAGTTGAATGCTCTTTCCAGCATTGGTTATAATCCTTTCCACCATTCGGACTATTGGGAAGCTCACCGTGCAGCCCTTCATCTTTTGCAATTATGCCTCTGAGACAGAAATTATCCCATCTTAAGCACACAGCATCATCAGTTTGGGTAAACTAAATTAGCAATATCCCTCAGATAATGTACACATAGCCGGCTTCTTGAATTACTAACCAATTTCTTCACATTTCCACTGGAGCTTCAGAAGTTATGTTCCTTTCCTATTAGTCCCTTACTCCATTCCTCTACAAGCGTCTGCAAAATATTTTATTTGCCTTGTGGCTCAATTGCACCGTATCTGCTTTGCATACAGAAGGTTCCTGGTTCGGTCCCCAATACCACCAGGTATAGCTGGGAATGTTCCCTGTCTGAAATCCTAGACAGACTCTGCAGTCAATGCTGAGCTTTAGGGAATAATGGTTTGTCTCACTATAAGGCAGCTTCCAACACTCCTATGCTTTTTTTCCTGTGCAGTTGTAAAGGTTAGATACTGCGGAGAAAATGATGTGTTCTTTTAAAGCTACCGTTGGATGATCTGCTACAAATTCTTGACCGAACTTAGCATCACACAGCAGTTACTCACAGGCGGTCCTGGTGGCCCTGCCTTTCCGGGGAGTCCTGGCTTTCCTCGTCGTCCCTGGATATAAAGAATCAAAGAAACATATAATTACTAGAAGAATAAATGAGCGTTAGGGAGAAGGGCTTGTTAAGGATAAAGCGGTCTCATTTATTTAAGAAGCAAGAATGTCTGCAGAAATTATTATCGGAAAGATTCAAACCTGACCCTGTGATACAACTTTAGCTTCCAGACTGCTAACGAAATCTTATACTGCTGTAGCTAAAACACTCTCCTATCCTTCTTGAAGGGAAAGCTGAATAATACCCAAATACCTACCCCAACCCCTTTTACACTGTTGATGGTTTTTATTCCTGCAAACAGGACCCAAACTGGTCTTACTCTCATCTGTAAGAAAAAAGGCTAACTCATTATCTGCCTCCCTACTCAGCTTTCCTTGGGGACTGGAAAAACCAGGACAGCATCAAAAGTGGTTAAATTTTAGTGTCACTTTTGGTGTTGTTGTTTTTTGTTTTTTATGTGGTGCTGCAAAGGTAAAGGTAAAAAGGTAAAGGACCCCTGGATGGCAAAATCCAGTCAAAGGTGACTGTGGGGTGTGGCGCTCATCTTGCTTTTCAGGCCAAGGTACCTGATGTTTGTCCATAGACAGCTTTCTCGGTCATGTGGTCAGCATGACTAAACCGCTTCTGGTGCAATGGGACACTGACAAGTGCCAGGGTGCACAGAAACGCTGTTTATCTTCCCACCACAGCGATACCTATTTATATACTTGCACTGGTGTGCTTTCGAACTGCTAGGTTGGCAGAAGCTGGGACCAAGCGACAGGAGCTCACTCTGTCGTGCGGAATTGAACCGCCAACCTTCTGATTGGCAAGTCCAAGAGGCTCAGTGGTTTAGACCACAGTACCACCTATCTCCTTTTTGGTGTTGCAAAAGGCAGTGTTCACTTATTCAGAAAGAATAGCCCTGGAAATAAGTTGTTTGTTTCCATGTCACGATGTTCAGTTCACTTAGCAATCACTAACTGGCAAGGGAAGTCCGTGTGACCAGTGACTCTAAATTGGCTATGTTTGCCCTCAGTGGCATCAGCACAGAACCACAGCTGATTGGCTATGTAGTATTGTGACATCCCAAATGCCTTGAATTGCTGGAGGAAAGATATCTAATCAGGGGGCAGAAAGGGGTGAATGATATCAGTACAGCAGATAGGTGAAAAAATGGCAGTTAATAGGTATGAAAATCCACACATTCAATGAACTTTTTGGAAAATATTTCAGAAAGTTGTACTTTCTGAAGTTGTACTTCAGTGGCCCTACTATTCAAGAAAAGTTATAAATATCACTTTTTAAGCCCTTTAAAAGTGCAACTGCATGTATAAGAGAGCTGATATGGGGTACTTATGTCTGTTGCCACTCTAGTAAACAAGCATTTCCTTGAACTTATGCTGGAAACAGTGGCAAAGCATAAGACTGTAAGGCAGAAAGAAGCCACGCAACTTACAATTGAAACAATGAGCTTTAACAGCTTTCAGACAATTATTAGAAACAAAAGGGAAAATTCGCTTCAACATATTTTTAACTTGCATTCATTTTACAGGTTATGGTTCAGGGATAAAAGCATTTTGATAGGGCGCTAACATTCAGCAAGTCCAGAACTGCAATATAATTCAGACATATACAATAGGCTGTGTTTAACACATTTACAAATGTCCTCCCCTCCATTTTCTAGACTGATTTTCAGCTATGTTGTAAGTGAACTGAATTATGTGCTTCCTACTTATTGATCTCCATTACTTAAGTCATCTGTCACCTGCTAAGAGTCACAGCCAGCTAAACCTTGATTCCAAGAGCTAAGCAATTCTATGGGAATCCAAGACCGGAAAACAGTAGATTAACATTTTCCAGCAGCCATGTGTCTCCTGGTATCACTTTTAAGTTCATGCGTTTCACATATGGCCGTGCATTTTTAGGTCAATATGCTATCTGTTAACTTAGCTTTTCATTAATAGCTTTTAAAGCTTTTTGTTTGACTGTTTCCAGAGATGTCAGCTTGGTTTTTTTTAAGGTTAAGACGATGAAGATACAAAAATGATTTTTTTAAAATAAAAAAACTCCTCAGTAGTTTTATTTCCTTCTGAAACCTTGTAGCTGTATCAATTTATAAGTTGTTTACATTGGCTTGGATCTACATAGAGTTCCCCTATGTAGAGTTCTGTTCACAGGACACTCCTGGGACATAGGGGAGAGAAGATTTCCATTGATTCTTCCTTCCCTTACCAGCCCTCTGAAAAGCTGCTCTGGGGGGCTGGGAGCTGTTCCAGAACTCTGGAGTCCTCAAGGGTTTAGGATTGAGATCTGTGCTTTTTAACTTGTTCATAAATCTAGAGTTAGTGGTGAGTAGTAAGGTAGCCGGGTTTGTTGATGAAACGACAGTGGTGCCTCGCAAGACGAAAAGAATCCGTTCTGTGATTCTCTTCGTCTAGCGGTTTTTTCATCTTGCGAAGCAAGCCCATTGACGGATTAGCGGATTAGCGCTATTAGTGGCTTTTAGCGGCTTATCTGCTGATCGGATCAGCTGATAAGCGGCTTAGCGGCTTAGAAAAGGGGGGGAGGGAAAAAACCAGCAGGAACTCGCAAGACATTGTCGTCTTGCAAAGCAAGCCCATAGGAAATTCGTTTTGCGAAGCACCTCCAAAACGGAAAACTCTTTCGTCTAGCGAGTTCTCCGTCTTGCGAGGCATTCGTCTTGCGGGGCACCACTGTACATTGCTCAGCATTGTTAAAGCAAAAAGAGATTGTAAGAACTTCAAAAGGACCTCTCCAGACCGAATGAATCGGCGATAAAATGGCAAATGCAATCCAATGTAAACAATGTAAAGTTATGCATCTCAGGGCAAAAAAACCCAATAATCTTAATATCGCATATAACGTCATAGAGTCTGAACTGCTGGGGATTGACTAGGAACATAGTGGATAGCTTGATGAAGATGTCGAACCAGTGTGTGGCACCTGTCAAAAACATGAATTCCATTTTAGGGACTATTAGGAAAGGAACTGAAAATAAAACTGCTAATATAATAATGCCATTATACAAATATGTGGTGTTATTGCATGTGGACAGTTCTGGACACCTTACCTCAAAAAGGATAGAATAAGAAGGGCTTCACAAAAGGGCAAGCAGAATGATCTAGAGGATGCAACAACCCCACTTTGGGGTAGTGTTACAACATGTGCAGCTTTTTAGTATAGGGAAAGGTTGAGCAAGAGGCAATATGATTGAAGTGTATATACTTATGCATAGAATGGAGAAAGTGGGTTTTTTTTTAAAAAAACCACACCAAACCAAACCATTTAACAAGTTTTATATACTGCTTGACTGTAAGAAAACCTCTAAGGACTTACAAAAGTATAAAATATAACATCTAAATTCTCAATTCAAAATATTTTTAAATGGAATTTTCAAAATAAACATGCAAAAAATGATTAAAAGCAACAGTAGCTAAAAAGAGAGAGAACACATGTAACTTCTCCATGTTTTAAGAAGGCCCTGAAAAGAATACAGCAAAGGTTTGCATGATGTCAATAGGCAGCGAGCCCCAAAGTACAGGTGCTGCCACACTAAAATATTTCTTACAAGTGCGGAAAGAGTATCATTTGACACCTGTAACTGTGCTAGTTCCACAAATTGAAGCAGCTGTGTAGGCATACATGAGTCAAAGTGATCTTGTCCCGGATACTATTAGCCCAAAGATGGAAGCAAGAAGAAATACCAACAAAAGAAGAGTGGCAAGAGAAACTGCTGAACTATGCTGAGATGGCAAGACTAACAGGGAAAATTCAGAGCCAGCAGGACCAGACTTTCCTAAAGGAATGAAAGAATTTTTCAATATATCTGGAAAGCAATTGTAATCAATTGACATCGCTTGTAGGGTTCAAAGATGTTTTGTAAGGAGTAATTTATAAATTATTGTGAAAAGAATTAAGAACAGATGTATTGGAAATTGGAGTTTATAGCAATAATAATAGTAACAAAATGCATAACTAGAAAGACTTTCGAAAACCATCAGTTGAGGTTGAAGGACGTCTTAGGCTGTCATAGCCAAAAATTTCGAAATGATGTTTAAAAGGATGTTATGTTGGAAAATATGTGTAAAAACCAATAATTTTTTTTTAAAAAAAACAACAACAACAAAATGATCTTGTCCCAGTTGCGAATGGGCAACCAATGCAGATCTCTGATTAGGCTGCAACACTCTGCACTAACTGAGCTTCTGGATCAAGCACAAAGGGAAGCCCCACTTGCAGTAGCCCCATCCTGAAGTCACCAGTGCTTACCTAAAAAAAAAAAGTTTCCCTCCCTCTTTTATAACATGGACATCCAATTCATGGACATCCAATGAAGATGAATGTTGGAAGATTCAGGACTGACGGAAGTACATCCCCCCCCCCCACAAGCATAGTTGAACCATGGAATTTGCTTCCACAAGAGGGAGCAAAGGCCACTACCCTGGATGGCTTTTAAAGAAGATTAAACCAATTCGTGGAAGATAATGCTATCAGTGGCTACTAACCAGATATGCTCTACCTCCACTGTCAGAGGAAGTATGTTTCTGAATAGCAGTAGCTGGAAAATGCAGGAAGATTGATCAGGCCCCGTTTGTGGGCTTCCCACAGGCATCTAGCTGGCCGCTGTGAGAGCAGGATGCTGACTTGCAGTTATTTGAATCTTTGGTTCTAATCCAAAAGCCTTGCGTGCTACAATGTGGACATAGGGCCGCCCGCGTGTCTAAGCTTCCATGATACTGCCACAGAAGTCAATGGGAAAGCTGTTCCATGCAACCAGATTATTTGGAATCTGAACCCAGTTTTCTCTAGTCCAACTTACAAAAACTTACAATTTAAATAAGGAAACAAAAGAGATGTAGACCCTGAAATATGATACTCTAAATCTTAAACAGTTTTTAAACATATTACAATTGGAATGAACTTGTGCGACAATAGCGTGAAAATCAAATGCTAATGGCCACCTTAAAAGTAGTTTCCTGTGTCTGTCTGTCTGTCTGTCTGTCTGTCACTTAGTGTGTATTGACTTTAGAGTGACACTTTAAATGGGAGCAGTCTAAACAAAGTAGCAGGGAAAGCATTAAGCCAAAGAAAATGGGACTTTGATTGACATGCACAACTGTGACTCAGGTGCTAATTACCACAGAAAAACATTATACCCTCGCAAACCCTTAAACCTTTTCCCCTCTAAGATGTCATATGCAAAGTTAGAGTGGACATCGTAGTAAACAGGATGACAAAACACCTTGTGCCAGTCAGCCATGAGCCTTCCGAAACATACTCCATTACTATCATTCCCTCTATTTCCTATTTAAGCCGTTGCATTTTCCTGAATATGTAGCCAAACGGCACCACCACAGAGAACTGATAAGTGAATGGAAAGAAGAATGGAATCGCCAGAAAAGGAGGCAGAAGGAAGAGACACACAAGTACAGGGGTGTCTACAAATTTGGAAGTGGAAGGGGAAAATATACAGAATCCAGTGGAGATCAGAAAGTGTTTTCAGAGGTACTTTAAACACTTATATACACAGGAGACACAGAAAGAAATGGACATTGACCGATTTTTGAAAACAAAGGGACTACAAAAAATCTCTCAAGAAAACAAACTAATGTTGAACAACAAAATAACGGAGCAGGAGGTAGAAGGGGCCATCCAGAATATGCAATTGGGCAAATCTCCAGGACCGGACGGTTTGACTTCAAGATATTATAGATCTCTGAAAGGATGGTTAGTACAACCATTAAAAGAAGTTTGTAATGAAATATTGGAAGGGAAAAGGGCACCAGAGTCGTGGAAAGAAGCATATATCACACTTATACCGAAAACAGAGTCCGAGAAGACACAGCTTAAGAATTACCGCCCCATATCTTTGCTTAATGTGGATTACAAAATTTTTGCAGACATTTTGGCTAAAATATTAAAAAAGGTACTAGTAGAAGAAATTCATAAAGATCAAGCGGGCTTTCTCCCGGGCAGACACTTGCTGACAATACGAGGAATATAATTAATATTCTAGAAAAATTACAAGTGAATATTAACACTAAAGCAGTTTTGATATTTGTGGACGTGGAGAAAGCCTTTGACAATATTTCCTGGAGTTTTATGAAGAAGAATTTACAGGGGATGGGGGTTGGCCAAGGTTTTGGAAATGGTATGGGTGCAATTTACTCAGAACAAAAGGCTAAATTAATTGTAAATAATGTAGTGACGGAAGAATTTAAGATAGAGAAAGGAACACGACAAGGTTGCCCAATCTCCCCATTGCTTTTTATATCCGTCTTGGAGGTTCTCTTAAACCAAAGGGACCAAATGATTAAAGGTATACAAGTCGGAGCTAAACAGTACAAATTGAAAGCATTTGCCGATGATTTGGTACTGACATTACAGGAGCCAGAATCTAGTACCAAAAGAGTATTGGAATTGATTCAAGAATTTGGTCAGGTAGCGGGTTTTAAGCTGAATAAGATGAAAACTAAGGTTTTAGAGAAAAATCTAACAGGGATTGAAAGAGAGAGGTTTCAGAAGGAGACAGGATTAACATTGGTTAAGAAAGTGAAATACCTAGGGGTCAATATGACTGCCCAAAATGTGAATTTATTTAAGGATAACTATGAAAAATGCTGGTTGGAAGTGAAAAAGGATTTAGAAATATGGTCAAATCTGAAGTTATCATTGCCAGGCCGAATTGCTGCGATAAAAATGAATGTATTGCCAAGGATGCCGTTTTTGTTCTAAACATTGCAAATTTTGGATAAAATGGATTGCTTCAAGAAGTGGCAGAGAGATATTTCTAGATTTGTCTGGCAGGGCAAGAAGCCTCGAATAAAATTTAAGATATTAACCGATGCTAAAGAAAGAGGTGGATTCGCCCTGCCAGACTTTAAACTTTATTATGAATCGGCCGCGTTTTGCTGGCTGAGAGAATGGCTGCTTCTTGAAAATACTGACGTGCTGGACCTAGAAAGTTTTAACAATGTATTTGGGTGGCATGCATATTTGTGGTATGATAAGGTTAAAGCACATAAAGCGTTTAAAAACCATATTGTCAGAAAAGCACTGTTTAATGTCTGGATAAGATATAAGGACTTGCTTGAAAATAAAACCCCAAGGTGGCTGTCACCAATGGAAGCGAAGGCTCAGAAAAAGCTCAATATGGAGGCCAAATGGCCGAAATATTGGGAAATTTTGGAACAAGAGGGAGACAGATTAAAATTGCAGAGTTTTGAAAAACTAAAAAATAGAGTGCGAGATTGGCTCCATTATTACCAAATAATGGAGGCATACAATTTGGATAAAAAAATTGGCTTCCAGGTGGAAAAATCAAAATTGGAAACAGAACTGTTAGATCCCAAAACTAAGAACTTGTCAAGAATGTATAACTTGCTGTTGAAATGGAATACTCAGGATGAAACGGTGAAATCAACTATGATTAAATGGGCACAAGATGTAGGACATAATATTATGATGGCTGACTGGGAACAGTTATAGACCACAGGTATGAAGTTTACGGCATGTAATGCCCTAAGAGAGAATATAATGAAAATGATCTACAGGTGGTACATGACACCAGTCAAGCTTGCAAAAATATACCACTTGCCCGATAATAAATGTTGGAAATGTAAAGAGACTGAAGGCACATTTTTTCACCTTTGGTGGACGTGCCCAAGGATTAAGACATTCTGGGAGATGATTTATAATGAAATGAAAAAGGTATTTAAATATACCTTTCTGAAGAAACCAGAGGCTTTTCTCCTGGGCATGGTCGGCCAATTGGTGCCAAAAAAGGATAGAACTTTTTTTATGTATGCCACAACAGCAGCAAGAATACTCATCACGAAGTATTGGAAGACACAAGATCTACCCACCCGGGAAGAATGGCAGATGAAGGTGATGGACTACATGGAACTGGCGGAAATGACTGGCAGAATCCGAGACCAGGGAGAAGAGTTGGTGGAAGAAGATTGGAAGAAATTTAAAGCTTATTTACAGAAACATTGTAAAATTAAGGAATGTTAGAAGGATGTTGGAATGAAATAATGTGGTTTTAGCAGAAATGCTATAAAGGATTAAGAAAAAATAGATTGCTAGATGGTGAAGGAGGGAAAGTAAAGTTACATTATATTAAGATAAAATAGAGGACAAAAATTGGAAAAGATGGAGAGGACTTGCTGAAATAGCTAATTGAACTAGAATACAAAAAAGGGAGGTGTGAGGAGGTCAAGGAAATAAGCAAATGAAAGATAAGTTATGGGAAGATTCATTGTATTTTCTTTTCTTTTCTTTTTCCTTTCTTTCCCTTTTATTATTGTGATGTGATGTTTTGTATCTTTTTAATATGCTGTTTTTTATTTTTTATTTTTGTAACCCTTTAAAATTTAATAAATATTATTTAAAAAAACAAGTATAGGGGTATCAACTTGAATAAAATATTGGGGGGGGCAGGCAAGCCCCGCCTTGCATAATTGATCACATGATGCAGTGCACACACACCATTTGAATGGCAATGCCCATCAATAGAAACAGAATAGGAGAAAACAAATGTTTTGTTGCAAGGTCCCATTTGTTTTCTCCTAATCTGTTCCTATGGTGATTACAGTTGTGCCTAACTGCTTATAAATAGTTACACACACACTGGCAACGTTGTGTATTGCCCTGGTTAAAACCTCTAGAGCCCTGTCTATCACGTGTGTGGCAGGGGAAGGGAAAGGACTGAATCCAGCCCCCTGCTCTTCCTCTTAACCTACGGATCACTGTGATTTCAGCAAATACTTGGCATCATCAAATTTAATAAATAAATGAAAATAAAATCATTCACATAGCAGCCAATTATATACATCGACGGTTCCCAAAGGGTGACCCACACACCCTAGGGGGTCTGCGTAACCCACCGAGGGGGTCCTTGGCGCCATTCACATAACAAAAACTACCCTAGAGATATGAAAAATTTCCAAAAGTGAAGGGTCCGTGCCTTGACTTTTGAAAAGCAGGGAGTCCGCAGTACTTAGGTAATTGGAGTTATGGCAAATGTGTGCATATGGTGGTTTAGTAGTTAAAAAGAACTATGCCCGTTAAATGACAGCTCTGAATATTTGTGAAACAGGAATGGGTTGGTTCTCTCTTGTTATAACCACTATTTTAAAACATTCAGCCTTCTTCTCTCAGGATCCTTCTCTCTCCCTGCTCACCCACGATTATATGCCAGGAGAAGAAACATCCCATTCAGCTTACATTAATAGCAAGAAATGTGAATTAGCCTTTTTCTCTCTCATTAAGTGGAAGCAATTTTGGGGTGGGAAGGACAGCAGCAGCAGCAACAGCAACCTCTTGCTAGAAGGGCTAGCAGTTGTCTTTCATCCCTATGCTACCTTGATTCAATTCCAGATGAATGAGCAAGGGCTGGAAAGATACACTAAAAGCCCTCATTAGCCTTCAGAAACAATGAATCACAGATCCATCCAGGAAACAAACAGCTTCTTAATATATCCCATATCATGCAAAATCTGCATCCAGATGGGTATGTCGACACCATTTAGTTTCCTGTCCATATTGCTGTTTTGTTTTGTTTTTCCAGATTGTAAAATGTTTGCATATGGTCAATGAGATTTAAGTGTGTGTAGAATTCCTAAACTGAATGCAAAAGTCTTACGCCCTGCCTTTCCGGCGAAAAACAGATCATAATGAAGAACTGAATTTTGCCGATGGAAAAATTATAAACTCCCTTTTCCCTCCTTCAGCTTCTGGAAGCTGGCAGATTGCTTGCCAATTCTATGAATTAGAGAGAGCTGTTGTTGTTTAGTCATGTCCAACTCTTTGTGACCCCGCGGACCAGAGCACGCCAGGCACTCCTGTCTTCCACTGCTTCCCGGAGTTTCGTCAAATTCATGTTGGTAGCTTCTATAACACTGTCAAATCATCTCGTCCTCTGTCGTCCCCTTCTCCTTGTGCCCTCAATCTTTCCCAGCATCAGGGTCTTTTCCAGGGAGTCTTCTCTTCTCATGAAATGGCCAAAGTATTAGAGCTTCAGCTTCAGGATCTGTCCTTCCAGTGAGCTCAGGTCTGATTTCCTTCAGAATGGATAGGTTTGATCTTTTTGCAGTCCATGGGACTACAAACATGCAAACCCTTTTAGATGTGTGACTTCATCATCATCAACCTTTTATTCGACCGTCAGTCAGAAAAAAGTACATTTGTCAATACACAGTTAAAAGCTCCAGGAAGATTTTAGAAGTTAGCCAACACTAAAATGGGCTAAACAGATAGCCCCATATCAATACAGTCAATTATAGTCTTGCGACGCTTAACAGCTAAAAAAAGAAATTTGGCCACCAAGGAAGGTATAGCTCTAGCGACGTTATTTCAAGGCCACATACCGTAGAGCTTGCCAGCCGACCTCTAATCTCATAACCGCACCCTCTACCGAGGGGGGAATCCTAAGGATGGCTCTAAGGAATCGCGTTTGGATAGAATCCAATTTCAAAAAATCCCTACGGGAGCCTAAAGAGATGCCCACCAAAAGAAGGGGGAGGACTTTCATTTGGAAGAGTCTCAAAGCTATCTTCACTGATTGAGCCTGATTCTTAGCATATAGGGATGTGTGACTTCATTATCTCAGAGCCAAACCAGCTGTGATGATAAAATACAACATTTTGGGTGACCCCCTCTCCATGCTCATGGTAGCGCTCTGCATCATATCCCATTCTGTTCCAGAGGGTTCTCCAACCCCCAGGAACAGCTTTTCAGGGTGAGTGCTTAAGGGGGTTGGAGACAGCAGGCCTTTTCAATAACATGGCTCTACCAAATGGATTCAGTAAAGCTCCTCGGCTTGCAGCAGTACTAGCACTTGAAAACGTTTTAAGAATTTCTGCTTGATTTGGGCCAGAACATTCTGAGCTTTATTTCAACTGTGTCTAAGTGAATATGAACAGCTGCAATGTGGTTTGACGGTCCACTGCAATAACACTTTCACATGGCTTGAAGTTCGAATAAAAAGGAATGGTCTTTCATGTGGTTTACTGGAGATGTCATAGCAAAAATGAAAGTGGCACAGATGATGTTCTTGTTCAGAACAAAAAACCCACTACAGGTCAAAGCCACATATAACCATATTAATGAATGACATGGATCTAATGGCAGGAAGAGGAGCACGTATGTGTGTATTAACTTGTTAATACAAACATTATTTGCCCCATTTTGCCGTTTTTGTGCTTTCTGAGTTGATTTGTATTTTAACGTAGATGCTCTGAATAGAGTACAATGGGCAACCTTCTCGTTCCCCCTCACAATTTTTGGTCATTCTTAAGCAAGCCTGTATTTTGATTTGGGCAAGCATGAAATGTCTGGCAAGACTTGCTTTGCCCTGTGACACAAGCTAAAGAACAAACCAGAAAACATGTGGGAAATTCTTTGACTGGAGATCCTGATGCTTACTTTTTTCATTTCTTTTTTTGTCAAAAGAAGCATGTGCCCTGCAAACTCGGTCAGGCAGGACCATGGTGCTGGGGAGAAATTTTAACTGTTTCCCTCCAGACCACTTTTCCACACAAGTACTTCAGGGGGCATAAGAAAAATGGCACAGTTGGAAAGGATTAACCCTATTCCCCATGCCATGGTCCTTATCTAACTCATCACCTAATTCATCACCTATCTCAGCACAGTGATGTGAAGAAAAAGAGAAGTTCCAGGAGACCCAGTCAGGACTCTCTCATCTACTTTGCTTCTAAAATGTAGGCTAAGGGTGTCTCTAGCCCCCCTCTTCCTCCAATGAACAGTGATTTGGGCAGGGTTTTCCCATATACTCCCATTTTCTGTGTCTTGGCCTACACACAAATGAGGTGGCCCAAGGAGCGAACTCTAGAAAAATCTCTTAGTATTTGTCGTAGCAGGTGTTAATGAGTCCTTAGCTTGCCACTCAGCTCAGGAGAAAGAGCCTAAGAAGAGTAATAGCCGTGAATAGAGAATCCACAACACCTAGTGCTATTCCAGAGGATAAAGCGGGTGGTGACTACAGGGGGCAGGAAAGGAAGGGAGTCCTGTAACACAAGTGGAAGCCTGTTCCACTTGCATAATGGCAGCACTGGACTGGACACAAGTCCTAGGAGGCAACACTTCTAAATTACTCAATCTGTAGCAATCTTCAAAACCAGTAATGCTTAAATTCTGCATTTTGTAACTTTGTTTCTATGGTAACGTCTGCATGCAACAGAATAAGTGTATTATATCAAAAGCATCAGCTACCTAAATGCTACAGAATAAAGGAAATATAATAACGAAAAAATCTAGTCAATGGTGAAAGAGAATATATGCAGTGCTCTTAGCTAAAATTGAAAGGCTTTCTCCTTTCTGGCATCTTTTTCCACGTATATGATTTCTGGTGGGTGAGGGTTTCGCAAAGCATGTTTCTTGTAGCAGAGGCCTCAAATGGATCACTTGCAGCTTCACAACATGCCTTGTGGAGTCATTACAGCATCTTTCTTCAAGGCACATCTTCAAAGCTACCACAAAGCAAATGACTGTTCTCCATCTTGTTCTATAAATGAAGAACTCACTCCTAGTTTTATAGCAAGCACTCTTTCCTAGTGCAAGGCCAGCTAATTTGGGGAAGGGAGGCTGTGCCTGTGACTGACAGGCATAAACTATGTGGCCAGATTTAAGATCCCTGTTACCTAATGCGGAGCTAAACTTTGACCTCTCATTTTAGCATCTTTTAAGACATTTTACAACTCTCAGGGTAATGATCAATGCACCTAACAGTCTTTAATCAATAGATAACTCAGAAAATTGAAAAGAGCTATGCAATTATAAGCTTCCATCACTGACTGTTTTTTTAAATTATTATTATTTAAATCAGAATCATCACCCATCAGCATTATACCAAGGAAACCAAAAGTTCTTAATAATCTGGTAGGGAATTTACATTGAACAATTTTCTTTAACTCTCCTCTTCCACATCCCAAATAATAATGAGGTATGGCTTTGGTTAATGAAAAGTTTTACGAAATGTCAGTGCTCATTAATGGAGACACAAATGGGAAAAAGAAATAGCAGGCTGGATCCCACACAAAATGCTATGTAGTACCATCAATTGACAAGTCCTGTACACCAGTGATTGAACATTTGAATGGGTTATTTAAGAACAAGCTATTTATAGATTTCTGAGGCAATGTACTGATACTCTTCCTATAATTTTTGCTAGGGCCAGCTATGGAATCTGGAATCGAATGAATGCCATAAATGTAACATAACAGTAGGAATTAAGGAACATATGGATCAACATCCTAATTTAATATAAGCAACTGTTGTAGACCAAGGACAAATTCACTTGCATTAGTATCAAATGCAGGCTTTGAAAGTCCGTATTTGGGTGACTAATGTTAGTATCTGGTTCTCAGTGGTATTTCCAAGAGCTAATTCAAATGTTCAGGCACCTGCATTTTACATTCTTTTCATGCCCCCACAGAGAGCACATGGAGGTACCTTGCTTGAAGAAACTCCCATGTCAAATTCTTCTCCTAATGCTCAAAGAAGAGACTAAATAAACCTGTTTCCGTATACTCAGAGCTCAATAGTTCTGAAACACACAAAAATGTAGAGAAGCCTTCCCCAACCTGAAGGCCTTCTTTTGGACTACAACTCCCATCAGACCTAGTCAGCAGGGCCAATGGTCCAGGATAATGGCAGTTTAGTCCACCAACTGGAGGGCACCAAGTAAAAGAAGGCAGCTATATAAACAGGTAGGGGTTACCTTTGCTAAGCTGCCCAACATGAATATTTGTCACACTCCGCTTGTTTTCTCATTCTCTACTATTTCAGTTCCTTTTATATTTAATGATATCATTTCATTTACTGTTGAAGAAGTTCTTACTAGCAGAAAGCCTCTTGATCTTTATATGAAACATTAAATGATTTATTATTCTTCTAACCGTAATTTTGTTTGCAAATCACTGAGGTTTAATCACCCACATTTCTTTATTTTGTATTTTATTTTAAGATAAATGTGTCAAAAGTGTGAGGAGGCCAAAAGGTTCTCTAAGAAAATGTACACTCTTTACTCCCACAGTCTTTTAGTTCTACACATTTAGACCAGACCAGATGGGACAGAGAAAATTATTCCAATCATAACCAGAAAATTATTAATTAGAAGAGACTCTTCCTTGACCCTGACATCTGAGCAGGAATTTTTTTTTTGGAAAGTGACATTTGTTTAGCTTATATTTAGATTTTGCATTTTGTAAAACCCTGTTTAATTTATTGATGGCTTCTTTTCATCACAGGTTATCTTGTTGTGTTCACCTGCAAATGCTACCTCATCTTTCTTCAAACTTCTCCATATTACACATAATAACCAGACCCGCAGATAGTTGCTAAACAGAATTCTTAGCTTACATGTGCACCATATGGTTATGTGTGTATGATATGCCTCTGAATGTATTAAGAACAGCTGGCACAGCATGTCCCACATGGTTTGAGCATATCTGCACCATAAACTTATATGACTCTTATACCAGTGTTGCTATTATACAGTAGTTTCCCCCCAGAGAAGCCTGGAAATTGCACTTTTTGAAATTGCACTTCAAAATGGAACCCCATCAACAATTATTTGGAGCGGAGGTACTCAAGTTATAAGTACCCATGCTCGACTTAGATGGGCCTCTCCATATCAAGCTCCTTCCGTTTCCTGAAACCCAAAAAGGTTTTATTTTAGAAATGGGGAGATGGAATGGCAGTTAGCAGAAAGCTCCCTCAACAAGGAAGGCCTTGGTGGCAAATATCATGTAAAGTGAAGGGATTTTATTTTTTTAAAGCATGGGGAAAACAGAATGTCAGCGTCTGAGCAACATCTCACCAGGAGGAGGTGCCATACTATGCTGCTTGAAAGGTTCAGGGCAGTACCTCACAGAAAATATAATCAGATTGACCCCAACAGATTTCTGCAGTCGCCATTACAAAGTTCAACAAAGCAAAATATGGCTTCTCATTCAGCTGTTGCAACACAAGCATCTTAGTTCCTGCTCAGGAACAGCCTGTTGCGTAAGCAAGCATAAACCAGTTGTTCCTGAATCTACTCACCCTCTGGCCTTCTTTCCCAGGTGGCCCCTGAGGACCTTCTATTCCTGGCACACCCTGTAAATACAAATAGTTTAGAACGTTTCTCATTAATATTACTTAGTTGTACTATGGAATTCAAAATCTTAGTGAGAAAGACTTCACTAACGTTTAATCAACCACCTCTTCTTGCCCAATATCCATATATTGGTCATATCTACTTATGGGTAGAGCTGAAAAGAGTTAAATGTGTGAAAAGGTACGTAGAAAGCTGCACATGCAATGGGAAAGCCTGCTGGGTCAAAATTGCTGCAGTTCTGATACAGCATCGCTTATGCGATCTAGAAAGACAATGCACTAGGGAATACTGTAAATGTTGCAAAGGATGATGATGAGATTATTTTACTAATAAATGGCAGCCTCAATGTCTGATCGCTTCACACACTGTTTTCTAGACAGGTAGGTAGCCATGTTGGTCTGCCGTAGTTAAAACAAAATAAAAAAATCCTTCCAGTAGCACCTTAGAGACCAACTAAGTTTGTTATTGGTATGAGCTTTCATGTGCATCCACACTTCTTCAGATATCTGAAGAATATCTGGGATGCAGGTGGCGCTGTGGGTTAAACCACAGAGCCTAGGACTTGCCGATTAGAAGGTCGGCGGTTTGAATCCCCATGATGGGGTGAGCTCCCGTTGCTTGGTTCCAGCTCCTGCCAACCTAGCAGTTCAAAAGCATGTCAAAGTGCAAGTAGATAAATAGGTACCGCTCCGGCAGGAAGGTAAACGGCGTTTCCGTGCGCTGCTCTGGTTCGCCAGAAGCGGCTTAGTTATGCTGGCCACATGACCCGGAAACTGTACGCCGGCTCCCTCGGCCAATAAAGCAAGATGAGCGCTGCAACCCCAGAGTCGGTCACGACAGGACCTAATGGTCAGGGGTCCCTTTACCTTTTTAAGGTGCTACTGGGAGGAATTTTAAAATTTTGTTTTCTAGACAGTGACATTATTCTTATACACTCTCCTCTTTCCCAAATGGTGAGAAGTCAAAGGGCAGAGATAAAAGATTTTGTTTCCTCTGAATAACTTAGCATTAGATATTTGTAGTGTGTTCAAATATGCAAGCAGTAAATAATGGAGGCAAGCAGAAGCTCCTACAGGAGGCAGTAAAATGGCCAACTCACTATGCCTGTTCAGTTTACTGTCTGAAAAAAACCCTATGTCTATGCAAAGCCTAAATTCATAATGTTTACTCAAATGGGAACCGTGTAAGCTTTGTTTTTTACGACACTCACAGAAGCCTTCATCAGTACCCCCAGCAGGGACCCCAGACTCTGATTCATCTAAAAAAAATAAAATCAAATCTCTAGCCCTTGTAGGAAGTTATGAAGCAAAATGTGCAGGTACTCTTTTAAGCGATTTATCTGAAATAACCTAGCCTGTCTGTTCCCATCTGCCAGTGTTTTTAGCCAATGAGTGAAGTGAGAGTTGAGATTGATAAGTGAATTTGGACACCAAGCAGCAGAAATCCCTGGGGTCACATCTGAATCAAGAATCATAGTTTATTTTATTCTAACACAACATTACCGGTAAGCCCAAGAACAAAACCTTGGCTATAAATCAAGGTATCTTGGGAGTGGAACAAACCACAAACTCTAGTGAAGACACAACACTAAACCAGGGGTTGCAATTTCATTCCTTCCGAAGCTAGTGGTGGACAGGGGAGCACATTCAAGGTAAGCCATTAACTATGGTTTACTATGACATGCAACCTGAATCTATGTCTTTGGGTCTCCACCTAAAACTCATACAACAGTTTTATAAAATCCCTTTGCAATGGAATGAGAAAGTAATCATGGCTAGCTCGCCCCATGATTTTCATGGGACTTGATTTAAACTCAGCTATTGTTCTCTGAATTTTAGAATTTATTCCCATGTTCTAGAACAGGAATAAAGAAAATTATGTTCAGTGGTGAAGGTGATAAAAATTGAAAAGAATATGGGAGATACTAAAACTGCTAGATTACATGCCTCAAAGGGAAGGTATTGCTTGATTAAATTAATACTGTGAATCATTTCATATAAAATTTAATCACTTCAAGGAGTTCCCTCTTGCCCCTTTAAAAAAAACAACCATTCTTCCTGCCAGACTCAAAAGACCCAAGAATATTCTTCATGCCTTATTAATTAATCACAAGGTATTTCTTTTGTTGCATTTATGTGAAATGTTAATAAGCTGAGGTCATGAAGACTTTTCTGAACCACTGTGGCCAAAATTGCTACTATTAGTTATTATACAGCTGAAAGCTAAAATTAAATGGCATATTTATAATGTGATAATGTATGTATAACATGTTCAGAGGAATAAAGTACTGGATAAAGTCAGCATGCATTGTAAGTGTTATGTATAATGAAAACAAAATATATTATACCAAATCTAACAAACAGATTTTCTACTTTTCATTGTTCTACTAAGTGTTTGAGGGTGAATATGAAGGGTTGTACCTAAATAAGTTAGAGCAGACCCACTGAAATTCATGGATCAAAATTAAGTCTTCCTCAGTGATTTCTATGGGTCTACTCTGAGTTCAACAAAAGTTGACTACAACCTAGTGTTCAAGGGTGTGTCAGAGCTTCCTTATTTGCCTGTATATGTAGATCAGGTCACAGTCGGACAATCACAAACTATTAAACCATCTCAGTCCTTTGACACCTCAGATGTAAATTTTCAGAATCCACCCTATTTTTGTGACTGCGTTTTTTGCAAGTTTTAAAAACTTTTTAAATTGTTGTATTTTAAATTGTTTGGGTCTTAGAATGAAATGTGAATAGTAAATAATAAATAAATAAATAAAGGAGATCTGCATTTTCTCATAGGTAATGTGGCTGTGTTGTGGTGATATTGAAAGAAAATGAAAGGAAGGAAGTAGTCCATGCATTTAGGAAAATAAGAGAACAGGAAGATATCAATAGTTAAACTTTTAAGTATTCTCATTTTTTCTTTGTGCTTGTACTTACATCTATTTTATTCTAAGGGTGGGGCGGGTTTCATGGTCTTTCAGTTTCAGAGATTGCACTATTAACACACAAGAGCTTACTATGCGAAACATCCTAACTATATCATTTAAAGTCTTGAAAGGGGGTTGCATTGCTACATTGCAATGAAGTGCATTAGGAATGGAAAGAAACTGAATAATTTTACATCATTATCCTAATGAAAAATATAATATCATTTTTGTGTCAATTGCAGAGTCTGCAAGGTTGTTGTTTCCAAAACATAAATCTCCTCAGGGGCCAAAAAAACCTATATTTACTCAAGCTTCCCTGAATAACTGTGCAAGGGAGATAAAAATAGCCTAAAATGACAGCAACATATTCTGATTCTCTTGACAGGTTTACCTTGACAAGATACTCCCACTGCATGCAAATAAAATTAAACAAGATAAAAAATCCAAGAGCACAGTACTGCACAACCTGCCCTGGGTGCGGGAAGGAAAACCCTGCTCTTATTCTCCAATATTGGAAGCATGTGACCAAAGTTGCAGACAATCAGCTGCATCTCTGTTCTTTAAATTATTGGATCAAACAGCAACTATACTGGTAACTATTCTGCTATGTGCAGAAAGATCCTTATACACTTCTATCACGTCCCCGTTTACTCATCTTTTGTTCTAAGTTAAAAGCCCCAAATGTTGCAACCATGTTTATAGGGAATTGTTCCAGCCCCATGATCATTTTGGTTGCAAAATGGTAGTCACTGTTGTCTACAACAGTATACAATGGTACCTCAGGTTACATACGCTTCAGGTTACACACACTTCAGGTTACAGACTCCGCTAACCCAGAAATAGTGCTTCAGGTTAAGAACTTTGCTTCAGGATAAGAACAGAAATCGGGCTCTGGCGGCGCGGCGGCAGTGGGAGGCCCCATCAGCTAAAGTGGTGCTTCAGGTTAAGAACAGTTTCAGGTTAAGTATGGACCTCCGGAACGAATTAAGTACTTAACCTGAGGTACCACTGTAATCTGCAGCTTTAGAGCTTTATACAATGTGTACTCTGTATGTCACTTGTTTGCTGAATTTGTATCTGAAAGTGACCACCGAATGTGTCCAGGCCTGAGTGACCAGCTTCCTCATTCTGTTTGCTTTGCGCTGAACATGTTATCTGATGCTTCATTTGACAAGGCCCCAAGGAGTACGGAGCCAGCATTCCAAGTATCTGTTTAGTAAGCAAATCTTAGGTACTTCTGCTTGTGACTGACTTAACCCTTGGCTTCTGTGTAAACATTTGGTGCCATCTGGATGAGTATTTTATAACTCTGCAAAGGGATAGGCCCACAGGAACGTAGAGACGGACGCTCATTTTCCTGGGGAACTAAAAGCTACGGATCAAATGTCAAGAGGAATAGCTTTCATATACTTTACAAGAGAGATCACTATACCACCTTCCTTCACCTGTCACTCTTGTGACATGACATGCACAGGCTTAAGCTCTCGATGCCAGAAAGGAGAGGGGAGCTTAGCCAACTGTGTCATTTCGGATAAAAGTCTCTGACTTCTTTCGCCTTATTCAGCACCTTGACAAAACTATGAAGCTAATGCTGTCATCTCTGGTGTTCAGTCACTGGATGGGCCTAGTGATATACATTAAGAATCTTAGATGTGAAAACGATTACTTATGTGGGTCCTCAGTAAACTAGGCTGCCATTCCATTTGATTTAATGAGGCTTACACCCAAGTAGACATGCCTAGAACTGTGATGTTACATCCTCTTTAATGTTGAGGAAATAATTTAGCTCATATGAGGAGGTTAAAAATTCAAGTTTTAAATTAATGCTTTTAAAACATACTATAATATATAAATAATGTATTATAAAAGGTAAATATTATTCAGCATCTCAGGTAGCCCAATTCAAAATACATTTCATTAGAAATAAATTCAACTTATTTTTTCCCCTTGACACCCCCAAATAATTAAGAGGTCTAAATCCACATTTTTCTTAAATATATAGTAGGCTTGATCCAGAAATCCCAGGTGATTTTATATGACAGTTATGCAAAAACCTTGGTAATATAGTGATGCTGACAGAATGTGTAGTCACATGTGTGACTGGGGTGTTAAACTAAATCCTGTATAGGTAACATGCTGCTTCTTAAGCATTAAAAAGGAAGAGTACTAGGCTAACTCCGTATGAAAGTTTCCTGGCTGTGATTATAAGTGAAGGTTGAACTAAGCTCATTCAAACTGGCAACTGCAAGTGCAGGGACAGGAGACAAATTTGATTACATTCACATTTAAAGCTTAATTTATCAAACATTCTGAAACAAAACGTGGAGCACAGCCATCCTTCAAAAATCCCACTTATCAGAATTTCTGCAATGCAGTTCTCCAACCAATGTTCATAAAAAAGGATGTTGGGAGAAAACGTGTATAAAATGAATATATTTGTGAAAATAAACATGTGCGTTTGTCAAAACCGCTGACAATGATGTGTTAAAATTAATTTTATAATGAATGATTTTAGAGTGTTGTGTTGTGTTGTACATTTGTACTGTTTTATTGTTGTTAGCCGCCCTGAGCCCGGCTTCGGCTGGGGAGGGCAAGATATAAATAAAATTTATTATTACTACTACTATTATTATTATTATTATTATTATTATTATTATTATTATTATTATTATTATTATTATTAAAATACAGAAACTGCAGAGACGTGGAGAACTGAATGTAAGAAGAGAAAAATGAGAAACTGGGAGATCTGAAATTGACAGATCCTTCCATCCCTAGTGACATTGGATAATTTTTTTTCCTGCTGGATGTTCTAAATGTAGTTGTAACAATCACCCCCCTGCCCACTAGTATATGGATGACACACAGCTCTCTTCATTTCCAACATGCTATCCTACAGAGGCAGTTGGAGTTCTAAAACAGTGTTTCGGGGCAGTTCTGAATTGGATATGGGTGTGGATGAACAAACTGAAGCTTAATTAGATATGCCATGAGGAATCTAATAGGCTGTACCAGAAATGAGAATCCCTAATTGAGTCCTTGCAAGTAAGTTCAAACTGAGCAGGGAATGTTTGAATGCCCATCTTTGACACCTCTGCTGCCCCCTTCCCTTACACCCTGAGGGCCCAGTGACTCACATGTGGTAGTGGGGGAGGGGGGGTCCAAGATGCTCCAGATTCCTGGCAAAGTGCCTATTCTCCATGGGACTAAGATTACAAATCCCAGCTGCCGTAGGAAGAAAATATGGTGCTATTTGCATCAGTTTCCACTAGGGAGAAAGTGGTACAGCTTATCAATCCTTCTTTTCCTATACATGTCCCCAATAGCCTTACAAACACATTGTATGAAAAGAAAGACGACTGGCTCCATAGGTACATCAAGTCAGCAATCTTTTCCTTTGTACAGTTCCCCAGGAAGGGACTGCACATTACGACATACATCCACATTGTAAAAGGTAAAGGTACCCCTGCCCGTACGGGCCAGTCTTGACAGACTCTAGGGTTGTGCGCTCATCTCACTCTAGAGGCCGGGAGCCAGCGCTGTCCGCAGACACTTCCGGGTCACATGGCCAGCGTGACGAAGCTGCTCTGGCGAGCCAGCGCAGCACACGGAAATGTCGTTTACTTTCCCGCTAGCAAGCGGTCCCTATTTATCTACTTGCACCCGGGGGTGCTTTCGAACTGCTAGGTTGGCAGGTGCTGGGACCGAGCAACGGGAGCGCACCCCACCGCGGGGATTCGAACCGCCGACCATGCGATCGGCAAGTCCTAGGCGCTGAGGTTTTACCCACAGCGCCACCCGTGTCCCTCAACATCCACTTTGTAGGAGCGTATTATAAGACATTTCCTCCCTGTGTGGCTGCAGAGGAAGTATTAGCTGCTTTGAACAACTATAAAATGTTGTTGGAAGGAAGAGGAAGTCTGCAGGTCACCTTGTTGGTTAATAGATTATATGGCTTAATCCACAGATCTATGTTCCATAAATGAGTCTGGGGTGAGCAAAAAGGGTAGGTTTCACTCCAAAACACAGAGAAAACCAGAAATTCCTCACTGCTACCTACAATCCTTCAGTTGTCCCACTGAAGCCATTGTCAGATATGAAAGGTGATGAACAAAATGGCAGAAATTGTTAAAAAATGCTTGCATGGCTTTGTTTCACACATTCAGAATACAAGCAACGTGTGCTCTTAAATGGGTAGGAAAACACAGTGTGCACAACTAAATATATCTGTTTTTCTTTACACTATTTCAGGATTGAAAATGCTATAATTGCAATAGTATGTTACAAATCACTGGATGCATATTTTATTTCAGAAAAAGAAGTGAGCAGCTCATTTAACTATCTTATTAACAATCTACTAACAAGTGCAGCATTAGGCAACCCAAAAAATAAACATCGACATGCATGAGAACAATCTCTTCTTGCCTCTTGTCTAGCGTACTTACACTAAGGGCAGCTGGTCCTGGAGGTCCCATATCGCCCTATAAAATTAGGCAAAAACCAAAAGTCAGTGATCTTCTCATTCTAAAAAAAACTTAATTACACTTTTTAAAAAGTATTTTATTGATCTTTTAAAAACAGGAACACACACACAAAAACCTGAAAGATGAGTACAGGATTCCATATTTGAAAGGAAAGAAACCCAAAGCTTAAAGCTTCAGCTGCTCCTTCAACTTACATAGTTCTCCCCCATTTCTTTTAGGTAGGTTGGGATAAAAGATGATTGCTGACCAAGGTCACCCAAGTGGGTGAGGTTTTGAACTAGATCTGCTTCGTATTAGTTCCAACACTCCATAATCATTACATGTCACCAGCTCTTTTGTTTTGCCTATCAGACAGTGTCTGGCCAGAGGTGTCTCTCTATACTGAAAGATTATGTACCAAAATGACCGCTCACCAGTCGCATCAGTGGGCTTTTGTAACCCGGCGTGGGCTCCCCAGCCTCCAGAGCCATGCCATAGCTGCATGGCCATTGCTCTGTCTCCTGGGTTAGCCACCGAAGACACAGGGCTCCCGCCTGGCCCTGGTTCAAATCAGTCAATGCCGCGGTGGCAGCCTGGGGGACAGAGCAAAGGCCAGGTAAGGAGGCACTGATGCCATTCAGTCAGCTCAGAGCATCAGTGGAGCAGCATGAAGAGCTGAGGACCAGAGAGAGGTTCATTGGAGGATCAGGAGTTAACCGAGTTAACCAAAATGTGTTGCTACCACAGGAAAAAAGGTAGCATGAACAAAAGCAGAATGCCCCGGCGACATCACACATTGTACATTTAAAGCACTCTGGTGCATTTTAACAGGCATGACCTCCCTCTGGAGAGGGAGGTATACATCCCCCAAAGAACAAAAAGAAGCAGGGGGAGATCCATGTAATGTATGTGTGTGTAGAGGGTAAGGGATCACCTTGTTGGCGTCCATCACTCTTATGGAGGGAGAGAAGATAAATGGATTGCATAAGCTTTTGTGGACCAGAGCCCATTTTGTCAGATGACCAAAGCATTCATTGATGTATAGAGAGAAGAAGGGGGGGGGGGAGTTGTTTTACAAACTGAGAGCAAAGGACCAAACAACTGAGAGTAATGCAGATGTGTCACATTACTATGCAGAACACAAACGGATACAAGATCCAATCAGCAGAACACAAATGAATACTAGATCCGATCAGGTGTGACCCATTCCCAACTCCTGTGTGCTGGAGGTGAACGGGCTCAGCAATATGAATAGGGCAGATCAATACCTAAAGAGGGATAATTACAAAATAATTAAACTATTTATAAAATGCTGTAATGTAAAGGTGAGGCAGACGCGCTTGGCTTAGCACACATAATACTTGTCATTGCAACGCATTTGCTTGCTTGCAGGGAAGATGAGTAGAAGCAAGGAGAGAAATGGAGGGGCTGCATTTTTCCAAAGAAATACAAATTGCAGTTTGTGCTCCCCTACAATGTGTGTATTACCAGGAATCCTGCACAGCAAATGAGCAACCATTACAGGTTTATTTGTTTTTCAATAATCTCTTAGTGATACAGAAATAATTGCATCAAAAACCAGAACAGTGTAATTATATGCATATTAAATTTATGAACAGTGATTGTTCTAAAGTGATTTTTGACCATTTTCCTCATTAAACAAGCCTTGTCTGGATATTCTGGCAAATCATCAGGATTTAGTCATTTGCGTATCCACACACGAATGAGTACCTTTTCTCCCTTTATACCAGCCACTCCAGGATCACCGGGATCACCTTTCAAACCCTATGGATTAAGCAAAATAATAATAATAATAATAAATAAATGTACCATTACTTCAGCAATACATTAATGCATGTGCCAGCAAAATAAAGCCTTGAGGCTTCTTTAAAATTGCAACCAGAGCAGTGAAGCATCAAAGAAGAACCAAAGAGCTGTAGCAGGTTGTATGAATTACTTGACATAAATTATGAAATGCATATGGGAATTTTGCAACACTTGAAAAACTAACTCATCCCCTTTCACTTTTGTAACTTTTTTCTTTCTTTCAACACACTAGCTTATGGAAACAAAGGGGAACCAATGCACCCCACACTAAATTTTCAGTTATTTAGAGGAGAGAAGACATTTCATGAAGCATCCAGAATGTGGGAGAGATTCAAAAGCATGCCTGTTTAACAAGAATAGTCTTCTCATCATACTAAAAGACATCTTGAACCAGAGAATAGGCTTCTCACATTTGGGGATCAGATAAGAAACAAGGGTTATAAATGCAATGTGAAATGTGATAAGATGTAGTAGTACTATTGCTAAAATTTGTGTTTCCCCTTTCTACATAAATATGTTCAAAGCAGCTCACAACAGAACATCAAAAATGCAAATCAATACAACCTTACAATAACAATAAAATACAATTTCATTTTGAAACATGACAATCCAACAAACAATTCGCTCTGATAATATAAACATTATGACATTTAAAGACACCATAAAGCACACTTATCTTTAAATTCATAAATTAATGACATTTCTATTCAATTAATGTCAACAATATTATTGTTAGCAGTAGTAGTATTGGTGGTAAAATAATTTATATTATTATGTAATATACTATAGGTCACAGGAATTTATTTCCAGCTAGTCTGGCAGATTATAGTTTTTAGAAGAATAAAAACATAAATACAATACAATGAATGAATATATCATCACTGTAGTATCAGCCTAGGTGGCTGAGATTGGCACAGAAAAAAAAAGTTATACATGTTACTCTATAGGAGAATCATGATTCATGGCCCCAAGTCCTCCTTCCTCCTCCTTCAAGGTTTCCTAATACTATAGCTTGTTTTTCGGTAACAGGAAAGCAAGTGGCACTAAAATGATAAGCAACATCTGTGCTCTGGGGGGAACAGAAATATTAAATCAGTAAGTATTCAAAATACTTGTATTTGTGCAACTTCACTTCCTGCAAAAATTACATTAATTCACCATCTGGAAGAAAGATCATTTAGAGCTATATGAGCATTTAAGTATCCACTTTGGATTAAATGGTGGATGTTGTCAATAATTCTGATTTAGCTTTGATGTGGCCTTTATTATGCATGCCAGCAACAGAAGAGTTAAATCTGAAGTAGTCTTTGATTTATCAAAAAGAGACAGGCTAAGCAAAGGAAAAAGAAAGTGAGAGGAAGGCTTCTCTATGGCTTATTAATGCCTGTGCATGAAATGGTATAAATGTAAATCATGAGAATCTGATTTCTGAATGAATGTTTAAGGTTTCTGAATTGCTATGGTCTGAAAGTGGAATTGGTTTAGGTGGTAACTTTAGAACACAAATGGAATAATATCTTCCATCAAAGAAATCACTTCTGTGGCTGCATTTACAGGAGAGATGGAACTGAGAAAAAGACACACAAGGAAACATATGCTATTGCTTAATAATTCCACAAGCGCAATAAATCCACAAACTTCACTCACTCCTAACTGGTATGTACATAGCATGATGCTATTTAGAACTTTGTTGCTTAATTTGCAAAATGGGTGAGGTTGAATCAGGCCAACATTTATCTGCCCTTATTTGAAAACAGCTATCTTCTCCCAGGAGTCTTTCCCCCGGATGGGAAAATGGGAAGATAGGAACTGATAGATACAGTCTGGCTACATAGAAGAGGCCTCATGAACTTGACTCCTAGGAAGGTTACCATCAGCAATAGTTGTTTGCAATAAAGCAGAAGAACCTGTATCAGGTTAGATGGGATATTTTACGTGCCCTGCTATGATGGATCATTCTGAGCCCTGTTGGAACGTTCCATCACTGCTGTGTCAGAATTGACAGCTCATCATTTACCACCACAACCAGGCTGAGGTGGTTAGGTCCTCTTGGTGCCAAGGGCTAGAACTGTACAGGTGTAGAAAGTTTAGCCATTTGCAGTTTGACTGATGCTGCACTTACATCTGAGGTTCTGGAAGTGATAGTGAGGAACATACCCTATCGTGAAATCTGTGCTTGGTGCGACACAGCAGAACACAATGCTGTTGACTGTGGGTTCCACTCATGCACACAGCAGGCATGATATCAAGGTCACAGCAACAATAGTAGCTTTAGTAGAATTAGTATACCAGCATTAGGAGCTGACAAGTGTTGTGGCTGAAAGGGCGAGGTGCTACCATTGCCTCTTAGTGATCTATGACTGTTCCCTTGCTGGCAGCGGCCTTTTAAGTTCAAGTTAGGGTGCCAACTGAACATACTCATTGCTGAAAATAGCATGTATCTGAGTCATTCAAGAACTTTAGCACTCTGGTTTCCATCTGAGATCTAGAACCGTCTCTCATTTGGGCCTGCACGTACATGCTCCCAAATGTGAAACTGCACAGAGGGAAACGTAAGATTATTATGCTACATTTCATATTTGAGCTCAAAGTACAGAACAGACATGTAGCGCACTAATTGAGAATGGAGCACGCAATTAAAAATAGCACTTCCTCCCTTTAAAATTCCATTCAACACATGGGTATAATCATTTCCTGGCCACTGCTCTCCTGTATTCTAAATAGTCATGTAGTTAACCATGGCTATCTTTACTCATGTGCACCCTTCTCAAATGATGTGCTACGTGTGCCACAACATTGTACCCAAACACAAAGTGACAGTATGAAGACATCCATAAACATACAACTTTACCTATTTATTTTTGTAATACACCAACTGTGAGGAGGGTTGGGTAAACTGGTGTTAAAGCTAATTGACTCAATGGCCTTCCTAACAAGAATACATTTTAAAAATATATACAAAAAAGGTTTCATACTAAGTAAAGACAGCTAGAATTTCAAAGGGGGAAGTAATCATGTCAGTTAACATAGCCCTGTGACCTGCTTTTCAAATTAGATTGTTTTTAACCCCACCTTATGCTGGTTTCCTGACTATAAGCTGTTTTTAGAGAAGTCACTACACAAGGTGATAGACAGCCTGGAGTGGCAACCTGTTAACCCATTACCCTTTTATTGCTCCATAAATGCTCGCTGTTTTTCTTCTTCTGTTCTTTCAAAAGCTTTTCATTCTTATAAAGGTAAAGGTAAAGGGACCCCTGACCATTAGGTCCAGTTGTGACCGACTCTGGGGTTGCGGCGCTCATCTCGCTTTACTGGCCGAGGGAGCCGGTGTACAGCTTCCGGGTCATGTGGCCAGCACGACTGAGCCGCTTCTGGCGAACCAGAGCAGCACACGGAAATGCCATTTACCTTCCCGCCAGAGCGGTTCCTATTTATCTACTTGCACTTTGACGTGCTTTCGAACTGCTAGGTGGGCAGGAGCAGGGACCGAGCAACGGGAGCTCACCCCGTCGCGGGGAATCGAACCGCCGACCTTCTGATCGGCAAGTTTAACCCACAGCGCCGCCCGCGTCCCTAGGATATTGTAGTAGGTTATGGCAAATGTCCTCTATACATGGTTGCCCACACTTTGAAAAGTGTGGCCTCACTCCAGAAGGAGTTAACGGGCTCAAGGCTACTATTGAGACACCCTAATGAGGCTTGTTAAAAACGGCATTTTGATTGCCACCGCCCCCCTCCCATGAGAACACGGACTACAGAGCTTTATATGATATGTCACTGAACCAAGTTATTTATCTGCACGTTTAGGGTGTGCTCTTCAATCGTACATCCCTCAAAGCAGCTTACAATACAACAAGTCTAATACTTGTTGAAACAATTCAGTATAAAACCACAGAGGGGGAATATATAAAACAATGACATCTCAGGAGCATTTTTCTATTTTCAGCATGCAAGAAGATAAACTTCCAAAAGCTCAAAAGAGCTTGGAATGTTGAATAGATAGTGTTACACTGGTCCACATGGGGCCCCAATGGAGTGGGTCTGGTGAGATAACTTCAAGTACCACAATAAATAAGCCTCGTTTCTAGTGGGAAAAGAGAATCTTACCTAAGAGGGCAGCGTGATCCAGAATAATGCCTCTCCAGCCTTCTAGCTGTACTCAATCCAAGGGTTAAGCGCAAGCACAGTCTCCTTACTTGGGAGAAGAACTATGCAACAAACTGGTACTGCTACACTCTTTTTCAGAGCAGAGCAGGAGCATCTTTGCTTATGCCTAGTCATGTACAGTATTCAAGAACTCTGCTTATGAGCCATTGAACCAGGTGCCCTGAACCAGGAGTTGATGCTGAGACTGTGTGCTGATTTTATCAATAAAGTTTGGGGATTTTTCAAGCTGAGAGTCTGACTCTTTCATTCAAGGGTGGGAGCCAGGAAAAGTGCAATTGGTGTGTGGGGGGAGATACACAGAAAGAGAGTGACTGTCTGTGTGCAAGGGTGTATATATCATTTTTTAAAATGTGCATCAGGGTTTATTCAGCATCAGTAGTTTTCTCTTCTTACTGCTGTCAAAATAGCCCAGGCACACTTCCTTTCTCCCAGGATACAAAATAATGTTAGGAATATTGGGGAGTGCTATAACTGGCCCCGGCGGAGAATGCTTTGACACAATCCTCCAAAGATCTCGCGTTTATGTTAAATATGAAAATAGTGCATACATTAAAAATGTTATTTTAAAAGTTAGGAAGGTAACATAGATTGGATGCCAAGAAAACTGGGAATAGCAACATGAATGGCATTCATAATCAATATTTATGCTGTTGGCTGGATTTGAAATTGTAGTTCCTGGCTGACGTGCTGTGTGTCTCCAGTGTGCTGAATGGTAAAGTGGAAGGTGCGCATGGGGAGTTAACAGACAGTTTTTTTATTCAAACCTAGTTCCTTTTAAGACTAACTAAATAAGACAGCAAGTGCAAACCATCTGATGATGGCAAGGAAGTTAACTATTGGGGATGGACTTTCACTGTTTCAGGCTTATGGCTCCAGAAAGAAACAGTTCTTTCACATTAGATAGATGAAAAATTTGTAGAAGCATGGGCAGGAAAAGAAATAGTGTCAGCTGGGAGGACTTCATCCATTTGCAGAAGGGGGTTTGACCAAGCAGAACAGGAGGCAGAAAAGTGATTTTTGCTCATTATTTTCTCCCCACTGTGGTGCCTCTACCACCTCCCCCATGCTGTTCTGGAGAGTTTTGCCAAACCTTTGGAGCAGATTTGCAGAGACCATAGGAGAGGGGGAGGAATAGGCGAAAACCACTCTCCCCCCTTCCATTAACAGAGGCTTCTACTACATAAAAAGTCCCTCTGCAAATGGAAGGTGCAGGTAAGTAAGGTAAAGGTAAATGACCCCTGGGCGGTTAAGTCCAGTCAAAGGCGACTATGGGGTGCAGGACTCATCTCACTTCAGGCCGAGGAAGCTGGTGTTTGTCCATAGACAGCTTTCTAGGCGATGTGACCAGCATGACTAAACCGCTTCTGGCACAACGGGACACGGTGATGAGTGCCAGAGCGTACAGAAAAGCCATTGGGCGCAACATAAATTGGAGCCATAACTAACTTTCTGTGCACGCTCACCCACTTCTTAGTGTTTGGTCCAGTGTAGCAAACTGCTCATATCCAGTAAGCACTAGCAGCCAGTATGCTTGGGCAGACCTGCAGTGCCACCAACCCAAGACCGCTGTCACCACAGCCCAGCTGGATGTGGCTGGAGAAAAGTAACGACAAGACGGAACTGTGCATATGTACTGCCAGGAGTGCTGGATTGGCTCCATTAGTGTACCCATGCAGCCTCAACCTCACCATCACCCTTTGCCCCTAACCAATCCCTGTGCAGGTAAGTTGTAGCAACACCAGTCTTAGGGTGTCTCTGTTTTGCCAGAGTGACTGCTGCTGACAGGAAGAGCTTACACACAAAGAACGGCTATAATATAAATCACTGAGGATAGGTAAAGCATTAACTCACATCTCTCCCAGGTGTTCCATCTGTTCCTTGCTCTCCGCTATCTCCTTTTTCACCCTAGGAGGGGAAAAAAAGCAATTCTTTTAACATTCTTCAAAAAGCGTATCTAAATGGAGAACAATTATGGAAAAATTAAAAGAACAACAACCTTTTTCAGTATAACGTGTAACTGCATCGGGAAACTATTGCATTTTATTTATTTAATTTTGCACTAAGTACAGTTGAATTCTGACACATACAGCAAATTGAAAACGTATAGCATCACAACTCAATGGATTCAGCAAGGTTTAGTAATGCTCAATGAATGCAGTAATGTTTAGTAACAGAATTCAGAACCAAGAAGGGAAATGCTGCGATAAAAATTACAGTGAAATTTGCTAACTGAATTTCACAGTTAAGAACAGAGAAAATTTCAGATGCAAAAGGGCTACAATTGGCATTAATTATTCTTGGTTTTCCACCATTTGTTCACATCCTTCATATTATCACCATCCCAACAACTTTCAACCTGCATCTGACAGAGCAGGCTCTGGTCCATGAAAACTTGTCGGAATAAATTAGCTAGACTTTAAGGTGCCACAAAATTTGTCATTGCTGCTATTATCCTAGCAGCTTCTGCTTATAAAATACTGACTTAAATTGCTATGCCCTCCATGTCATCAGAAGTACCACAAACACAAAAACTGGGAACGGATGGTTAGTAGACACAAGCTTTACCTACACAGTATTGCAACTGCAATTGAGCCATTATAGGATCAATCTGTAAATTCCCATTCAAAGAAGATAGTGCAGTAACCAAACCCCATAACAGACTTGAACTCAGGTGCAGGGGGAGAGGAAGATAATAACCTTGCTGCAGCAGTTTGTCCTGCTGTGCTGTGCTGATGACCCCTTTTTAAAAATCACGGCAGATGTAGAAACCAGGACTGAAGAGCGGGAGTTCTCTTCTTTCAAAAAGTGAGCTAAAATTAAAGAGAAATGGCTCTCCTAAATAATGAGCTATTAATGTGGGGAAAGTGGCAACCGAAAGTGGTGTTTACTTGAAATACACTTTTAAGTTACCGTACTTTCCCCCCTGCCTTTTAGTATACATTGTATTTTACCATTCTGTTTAGATGCTGTTTCATCTTATTGTTATTTTATTTTTGATTTGTGTATAATTGCCTACTGACATTTTGAGGCTTTTCTTTTATGCTCCGTACCTTAGTGGCAGAGTATGTGCTTTGCCTGCAGTTCACAATCCCAGCATCTCTAGGTAGGGATGGAAAACACTTTTGCCTGAAACCTTGAAGAGCTGATGTCAGGCTGTGTAGAAAATACTGAGATAAATGGACCAATGGCGTGGCTCGGTACAAGGTAGCTTCCCATACCTTTGTGCAAGCATCCCTAAACTTGGCCCTCCAGATGTTTTGGGACTACAACTCCCATCATCCCCACCTAACAGGACCACTGGTCAGGGATGATGGGAATTGTAGTCCCAAAACATTGGGAGAGCCGAGTTTGGGGGTGCCTGCCTTTGTGGTTCTGGCTTTTTTATACTTTTTGTCTTACTGTGTAGTTGTCAGTAATTTTTCTTCTTCATATGATTTTGGTTAACAGCCAAAGAACCCCATGAATTTTGCACAGTCACCATATTCCATACAAAAAGGAAAACAACTTTGAAGAAGAACCACACTGTTGCCTGCTACCTTACTGCAAAGCAACACATGGAAAATGCAAATTGCAGTGGTGAAGCATGAAGCATGTTCAAATCCTTCCCCCAAACACCCTTCTTCTGCTGAACAGTGCCTTCCCACTTGCCCTTCAATAGCACTGTGGGTGCATATATATAAGGTAAACGTGCTTTTCAATGGAAAAGTGGCAGGTGGTTCCTAAGTCCAGGAAAAAGGAAGGCAGCCTGTTCTGGAGAGCTGGGGGTGAGGGTTGCTGGGGGTGAGGGTTGCAGTTCACCTGAAGGATCAGGTGTACAGTGGCCTCAGTACTACAGGATGCCTTTTAACAGCTTGCCAGCAACAACTATTCCTGCACAGAGATAGCAATTCAGTGGCTGCCCTCAGAGCTGGCCCTCGAAGATGGTACAGAGACAGCAAGTGCTGCAAAATACTATGGCCATAGTGCTGGTGGGCCTTTCTGCAAGGGACCATGGGACGCTAGTCCTGAAAGATGTTCCCTGGCTGCCAATACATCACTGAGCATAATTCAAGGTGCTAGTTTTGATATATAACGCCCCCAAAGGCTCGGGACCTGTTTACCTGTAGAAACACCTTTTTCCTTACTGCCCTGCTTGGACCTTGAAATCAGCTAGGGATGAATGGGGTCAAAGGAGTTATGATCCACCAGAAGGCCTTCTGGCATCCTAGCTTTGGAACATCCTTTCATCTAGGGTTAGGCTGGCACTGATTTTATCCATCTTTCAGTGCCAGCTGAACACCTTCCTCTTCATGTAAGGCCTGTACTGGAACAGATGTGAGAGATATTGGCAGTTTTATCTTCTGCTTCTTCTTGTTTTCTTGTATTTTAAATTGTTGTTACCTACCTTGAGATCATTTATGATTAAGGGCAGGATAGATATCTTATAAATAAATAAAAAAAACTGTCAAGCTCACGCTTCTCTGTTTCACTACAAATCGTTCTTTTGCGGCAAAGAATGGGTCTGTCAAATTTTATTACACACATTTGTTTGTAACACTGTTAAGACCCTGAGGTTTTCATCTTTAGGATCAGTTCAGGTGTGTTCATCTTGGTTTAATGAACTATGGCTTATTCAACCAGAACAAGCATGGTACTCACTGCATCTTTCCCCTGCCTTCTCGCATGCGCTGTTATGAAAGACCTTTGTGGTTTGTTAACCCATAGTTTCCAGTTGCATCTGAACTTGGAAACTGAGGCTTAATATCAGATATTAAACCACAGTTTCCCAGTTCAGGTGTAGTGGGAAACTGTGGTTTAAGAAACCCCCAAAGACTTAAATTATTGCATGTGAGGCATGAGGTAAAAAGCACAATACTTATTTCTGAACCAGGCATTAGAGTACAAGCAACCTCTACATCAACAGTAGCAGCACAGCTAGTTAGCTGATTTTTGAAACACGTCTGGCATGTTCTTAGGTCTTCACTATTTTATAATGGTTTAACTAAAGCTGGTGCCTGCTCAGCTAAGCAAAATCTGGCAGCCAAGAGGTAAAAAAAATGTATTATTAATGTCCCTATTGTTGATTATCCCTGTTTTTCAATGTGGGCATTGACATGTATAAATGAGAAGCCTCTAGCAATTACTGAGATCAGTTTCTACTGAGCCACAAACCTGAGGCTGCAATTTGACTTGCATATAGGTGATCTCTGTAATCCCACTGACACTCCAGCAGTTATATGGATATATATATATATGGTCACAACATATGGCAACTTTTAAGTAAGTGAAATTAAGGGCAGCTATAAAACTTAAAATGTAGATTCACTAGGTTCTGAGAATGAATGCTATTCCTAAAAAATGAAAGGGGTTATGTTTCTCTAAACTCCCATGTCTACCAAAGTTGAAACTTAGCCCTTTAAAAAGATGATTTCTGCTCCATGTTCTTAACTCAAAGCTCTTTCTCCAGTGTAAACAATATAGTCAATGTACTTGACTTCCAGCATATCAGAGCCTAACTAACCCTGGAATTTTCTTCCAAATTTTATGCCTACTACTATACACCCAGTTTAATGTTTTGCAGTCTGGCAAATTTATAAAATATTTTATAAGTGTTTTTATTTTATTTTGTAAACAATGCTTATGTTCTAATTCTAGAACCTTAAAACTGATGTCCTACAATTGTTGTGGCGTTGCAAACCATCAATTGGGGCCATCTGAGCTAGAAAAGAGTTGTAGAACCCAAAGGCTAGTGGCAGCGATATGCTGGGGAAGGGAAGAGAGAGAGACAGATGGAAATGGAAGAGTGGAAAGGAAAGCAGAGAACAAAGAATAAGGAAGCAATTGTTAGAAACTCTGGTTTCATTCAGTGAATATGGTGCATTCTTCTTCCCTTGAAGTCTTTATTATTTCCTTGAGTCTACAAACAAACCCATCCTATCCTTCACTTTTTCCACATTACTGCTCATTAGTTCTAAGAGCCCTGCGCCTTTTTATAATTTTCTGCTGAATTCCAAGAGTGCCACAAAACAGTTCCAATAATGGCTTGGGGGGGGGGGAGAATCATATTCATGGAAGCAGCTTTTTGTTGCTGCTGCTGTAGGGGCTCTATCCCCATGTTGCATGGGTCACCATTAACAGAACTGCCCGTCTTACATTACACTGTTCAACACACACATACCACCCCTTGAGTGTACTTGGTGTTCATAACTACAAGCACTTCACAAGGAACTGCAGTGAGAAAGAAATGAATACATATCAAGGCCAGTTGGTAAACAGGTGTGACTAGATGGCGAATTGAACAGATCCATGCCTGATTCACCGTGTGGCAACACTAGATGGCACTGCCAAGTTTGCAACTTAGAATGCCATACTGATGCAAGACTTCAGGATTGAGTGGCGGCAGAATACACATGGACTTTGTTGCAAGGTGTACATTTGGCAGTAAACAATTAAATGACCACCTTGCTGTGCTGTGCATGGACCCACTCCACTCATACTCTCACCATATCAAAATGGGGAGTTCCCCTGCTGCGCAAGCAACTGAGTAGTTCTCCCCATCCTCTAGCATACAGTCCTCCACAGCTCATCTCCAAACATCCAGCTTCTGCCACTACCTCAGCTGATATCTCAGAACTCCATATCCAAATCACCCTGGCCAAAACCAATGAATACACTCAGTGGCCATTTAAAAGCCCTTTAGAGACAGGAGAGTGCCTCAGGAGAAGACTCTAGGCCTCAAACTTATTTCCCTACGTTCCCCCCCTACTTGGTGCACACACTCCCCACATGACGATGCCTTCACTATTTCACCTCACTTTCTCCGCATCGTGTACTGACAACAAATTAGAGGGAAGAAAAACACTCCCTGACTTTGCTTTTAAGAGCACTGAGGTAGCCAACATGATATCTGAGAGGAATTCAAGCATTTCTCACGTCTCCTACCAGCAGTCCTTACTAGAATGACATTTACAAAACAAACGCTGCCTATTCTTAACCCTGAACAAAGTAATTGGATAAAAAGTCGTAGGAAGCCATCTTGGGGGGGGGGGTTTAAAAGCCACAGTATAATGTACCTTCATGACCCAAAATTAAGTGTGAGAAACCTGTGGCCCTCCAAATATTGTCAACTCCAAATCCCATCAGCCTCAGCCACTGTAGCAATTGGTTAGAGATGATGTGGGTTGTAGTCCCACAATACCTGGAGAGCCACAAGTTCACTACACCTGCCCTAAATTTGCCAACAAAATTACTACTAGTAGTAATCCAGTCATTACTACTAATTTATAAAGGTCCCGCTCCACAAGTCTCTGCCAAGTGAAGCGTGGCAGGTACCTGAACTTGCAAGTTATTTGGGATGCTATGAATAAAGCATAGATTTCTGAAGAATAGGATTTGTCTTCTCACATAGAAGCATTAAATTCCTACAAATGGTCTTCAGCAGAAAGGTTGCCAAGATGCTGAGAATTTTCATGTAGAAATATTTTTATAACAACAATATTTGCAGTATAACAAAGTGCAAGGGGCACACTGCTGAATCCATAAATGAGAGATTTTAAAAACAGATTAGACAAGCACCTGCCCTAGATGTGATTATGAGTAGCGGATGAAATACATGACACTTAAGGTCACTTACAGGCCTAAATTCTATAATTAGCCTTGCATTTTCATGACTGCCAGTTTGCAACTCCATATAAATTGGGTCCAGATAACAGTGATAGTCAGTCATTTCCCCTCCAGATGTTTGAATTTAGCAAATTGGAACACTGAGCTGAAGACACAGGCCTTTAGGCCTTTGTTCTGATTTGCAGACAGAGATCTGGTATGAAGGCTCTCCAGCTTGGAGGCATTCCCTAGTTGCATTCATGCTGACTGAACCAGACTGCTCCCAGAATTACTGGAAGGATGCTCTCCCAGTAAGATGACAAACCTTGAGAATAGAATATAAGTAATAAACAAGAAATGGGGATGCAGACATCTCTCCTGGGATCACATAGCCTTGATCCCCACCCCACATCCCCACTCTTCTGCCTCCTTCTGGGATATTTATATCTCCTTTGCAAAACTAAAACAATAGGGAGAGGGTCATATGCAGTGTTCTTCAGGAAGGCATGACCAAAAAGGCTTTGGTGACAAACAACCAGAAGAAAATAAGAGAAGCAAATTTTGAAAGTGCCCTTACTACTCATGCAATAGGTCAATAAATCATATTTTAAGATTGATTTCTGATTTCTAGCTGGAGAACATTCGAGTCCTTACAAGAAACAGAAACTAGCCCCGTTCCCTTTTCTTTTAAAAAGGTAAGTCAGGAACCAATCTTTTCCTGTCAGTAGCTGACAAATGGCATTACTCTCACATAATGCATTTTTAAGACATCAACATTTACTGTGGATTCAGCAGACTGCTACAATTGTTGTTTAGAGACTAGCAGATTCCGCACAGCGATTACAACAATGTCAAATGTGTGATGGACTGGTGAGCATGTATTGTAAAGCCTCAGCTTCACAAGCTTCTGATACCAGTGTGACCTCTCAGTTTATATTTCTGCAAGTTCCTTAATTTGTTATACTTCCATTCCAGCCTTCGTTTGAAAAGATCAGAGCAGTGTACATAGATCTCCCCTGCCCCATTTTGCTGCTGCAACAAACTTGTAAGGAAAACTATCCTATGAGATAGCGCCTGACCCAATATTACCCAGTGAGTTTCATGGCAGAATAGAATCTGGGTCACCTCTGCCTAAGCCCAACAAGGCAACTATAGGCTAATCCACACTTACATTTTCTCCGCTCTTCCAGACATAGTCTGCACTTTAAAGCTCAGTGTCCAAGTGGCTTTCCCCCCCAAACCCCAGTCTTTAAAGCAGCATTGGAGCAAACATAAATCCGCAGAAAACCTGAATTGATGTTTGCTTTGATTGAACACTAAAGACCAGTGTGTGAGGACCCTCCATCTGCTCAGAACGAGTAAGAATAACAAAAGCCAGGCTTCAGAGTTTAGAGTTTGCTGGATTGCGACATAGGACAAAAGGTGGCAGTCTGTTAAAGGCAGCTAGCTCAGGAGAGGGTCAGAGCTATGGCTGATGTCCATCTGAATCCAGAGCTACCGGTATGCCTACAGGAGAAGAAAGACCCTCTTGGGGTGTCAGTGCTGTGAATGCCTCCATTGTAGGCTCAGGTTGTATATGTGTGTCAATAAACCATGTATCATAAAGACATCACAGTCTCTGCTGTGCCTCATTTCCAAAAGGAAACACAAACCCTAGGTAAAGCACTTAAAACACCCAGAATCTTGCATCACTCGGACATTGGGGGTGGCATGAAACAGTATTATCTACTTAGGTTCTCTATTTTGCAGTAGAGTTACTTCTGGCAGTTAAATATCTGACTGATAGACATTTTTATAAGGCTAAAATCCTATGCACAATTTCTTTGGAGTAAGCCCTATTGATCACAGTAGGACTTCTTTCCAAGTAAATACCTATAAATCGGACAGCATCATTTTCTCAATGAGAAATGGACTTGCCTTTAATTTTGACTTTTCATTTAGAATTAATGAATCTTCTTACCTCCAGTATTTCTTGCAACATGCACTCATAGATGTCTAGCGCTCTGAGAGCAAAGAAGTTAATGCTGTTTCTCCTTTTACATTTTGTTTCAATTTTTATTTTTCTCATCATGTTACACATACCATTATTAAACACTGGAAAATCAATAGCCCACTACAAAACTGATGCACTAGAGGCCACGTTCTTTGCTAGAAATACTTTATTGATTTTATATAGGTCAAATTCCCCCCCCAGACTATTTGCACCTGGATATTTGCTGCTGCAAGTGGAAATCAATTTCTGTTCTCTAATAAACTTAACTTTTTATCGTTCTCAGAACAAAAATAAAGAGCTGCAAGCTGTTTTCAAGAAGGGTATTGCTCACATACAAATAGTAATCTGTATGTTGTGGCACAGTCCCAAATTGGCCACAAGAACAATATTTTACTACCCTGTCCTCTTTACTTTTTTCTTGTCAGAACATTCTTTTATTGCCAATTATATACATTAATTTGTTTTGGCCGAATTCAGTTGTAATATGCTGCAGGCTTCCATAATTTGCTCTTCTCAGAATAGGGAGTTCCTTGCAAGCATGAAAGAGAAATAAGTCCTTGGCCTGAGCTCTGCATACTTATTTGTCAGAGTAACACACCACACTTGCCAACTACAATACAGCAATATATGTTCTACTGCTACAACACTCTCATCAAAATTATCCTGAACCTTAAAGTGTCCAGTCAAGCTAAGTCATGTTAACAACCAATTCATTAGTTTTGTAACAAATGAAAAACTGAACCAAATGGAGTGTGTTTGGTTCAACTTTCATTCATTCCAAAACAAATGGGTAAAAGTGGGTTCACACTCATCTTCAAGTGAGGGAGCTCATCTTCCTTGGCAGAAAATGGTATCTTCCCAGCGGCTGTCTTCTGTGATTGCCACCCCCCCCCCAAAGCTCCTCTCCTCTCACGACACATCTCCTCTCCCTCAACCAAAACAAACAAACAAACAACAACACCCCACAAATTAAAAATGGCTCATTCTAAAGATCAGAGACCACAATATTCAAAATAGTCGCTTTGCAAACGAACTGCTTTATATCTTTTTTTCTGATCTACCAAGATACTGCCCTGTTTGCTCCCGCACCCCCACAGGACCATCAGAGCTCTCAACATTTTTGACCCACCAATGTGTTTCCTGAGCAAAACTCCATTATACGTAAGTGCTGACATATGGTTACTTCAGGTTTTTACAGCTTCTGTTCCCCAGTCTTACATACTTTCCAGAGTACTGGTTCTGAAAATGTGCAAAAAATGAGAGCAGTTACTGCAGAAAGATGTGGGGAGGACTTAAACTTTAAAGCCAAGAGCTGTCACAATGCAGCCATTCACAAGAACCTTCCTCCGTGAGACGTACTCCGCACAGGTGTTGGCTCACATTAATAGTCACCCTCAGACATCTGTCCACACAAAGCAGATGGTAATAGGCTTAATCAGAGAAGTGCAGCATGTGTCCAGGATGGCTTCCCTATCCCATCTGTAGGGCAAAGCTGTTTTTTGTTATTAACACACATCCTTCTGCCCTTGCCCTTTTAATCCATGCTTGGGAGTGCAAAGGGAATCAAAAGGACCTCACTTCACTCCTTTACTTGCCACTGAATCTGATATTGAGTTGGTTTGCGTCTCACACTGTGCCAGTTTGTTTTAAACCATGGCTTAATCATGAACTTGCCTCCTGCCCCCAGCACAGGGTTCCTTAACCCCACAAGGCAATGTGTGCAGTAAGTCATAACTGCACCAATGTTTGTTCTTAGCTTATATCTGGCTTACTGTTTGTGGTTTGCCGTGTCATGCAAACCCAGATCGTAGTTTGAAGCAAACAAGCCACCATCTAGGTTTGCATGATATGGCAAGCCATACTGTGACCTGTGCATCTGCGGGAGCAGGATAAAGCCAGGTCAATGGTTTCAAACAAGGATTGGCAACCTGTGACCCTCCACGTATGGCTGGACTATCACTGAGCACTGGCCATGCTGGCTGGAACTGATGGGAGTTGAAGTCTAGAGGTCCACAGGTTCCCCACTTCTGATTTCAAAAATCTACAGCCTAGTGTGACACATGAAAGGGGCTACTGCACGGGGGAAAAAGGAGTGCTATTTTGGAGCATGGTTGAAAATTCTTAGTACTGTACTAGCCATGGTTCATTTTCAGAAATGTAGAAAATGTCAGTTCCAAATTCAAACAGATACTTTTATTTCATGACTCATGGTACTGTATATAAGGGGTGGGGAGGGAGGGTGGTGAAGGCCCATGCTACAAGTTTGCACTCGCCCCAAAATGATGCTTGGGCCCCAACTATGTGTAAAATGGGATGTTTAAATTCCCTCAGTGAATAGGTGTTTGACACATTCCTTTCTTCAACCTCTCTCTCTCTCTCTCTCTCTCTCTCTCTCTCTCTCTCTCTCTCTCTCACACACACACACACACACACACACACAAATGTGCACGCGCACACTTCTGGCTTTCCTTGTCAGAGGCAATTCCATTACAATATTATATTTTGCAATGCCATAGATTATTATCAGCATCTATGCACTGAAGGACTACTGGATGTCAAAATCTGTTTAAGCACTCAGAGATTCCTATAATATTTTGGACAACCACAAAACACTTGTTAGAATCAAGACCAAAACCAGAAAGCTATTAGCATTTGTGACTGCACATTTTTTCAAAGTCTGCATTAGAGTGAAGGAAAACTGAACACAAATAGTGCAGCCAGAGTGGCAGCAGCAGCTGCAGCCATCCCAACCCGGTGTCCAAATAAAATACAATTGTAAGACATAAGGATGCTTTGACACAGCTGCTGGGAAGCCACTTAAAATCATTAAAAGGTTAATTGAGAATTATTTAAAAATAAAAACATGCTCAGATATCATCCAAGCATGTCCCTTTTATCCATCTCACAACTGCTAGAAATAATGGAAGTTGATAGTAACTTTTCTCTTTTTGCAATATCATTTGCACTCCTAGATGGTCAAAGTTATTTTTAATCTGCTGCATACTTCATTTTTAGATGCAAAAATGATCTGTTTCAAAGAGGTGCACTCACTGGACCTGTCTGTAGGTCTCGATCAAATTTTAAAACTTGAAGAGTTACAAGCAGCATTTGTACCCCAGGAAAGTGTCCCCTGGTCCTACACATGCAGGAAAAAATGTCAGCTCAAGCTAATCTGCAATAGTAACATCCTAAGCAAATAAAAGCTGTCCTAGTCTAGGTGCCACATGCACCAAGCCAACACAGCAAACTTTTTTGTCATCTGAGGGCCTTTAAAATGAAGGATGTCGTATTCGGCCTGTTCCCTATGCTACATCAACCTAAGCCTTCTAAAAAATAACCACTAAACATGTCACCTGCTCAAATCCAGTTCAGTCACTCAGCCGGTCCCAAGAGTCCATGAAGCTACCTACTAGCAAGGTTGTAACCCAGTGAGGATGGGATGGAGACACAAATAAAACTGGCAGCCACCAATAATGTCTGTTCACATGGCTACTGTGAATTGTGAGATTGCAGGAATCTCTTTTGAAGCTAATGTTGGAAATCACATGGAGTCCACCACGCATCACATCTGATGATGGACATGAGATTCCTCTAGTGATTGCAGCTATAGTTGGTACATGATTCTATGAAAAAGGGTTAGCTGGCAGTCCTAAGTGCAAATATACAATAAATTACTGCTGGCAACATCAGCACCTTGTAACATTGGTTACCAAGTGTTTTGTCAAGGCTAGGTTTATGATGAAATATGAACAATGGTTACAAATTCAATTCAAACAGTAAATGTCACATTTTTGAAAACAGTTTTCTTATTACTAGACTGAACAGCAGAAGCCTTGCACTGAAGTGCTCTATCAGTGGCCTAGTTCACAATAAGCCATTGAACAAAGTATGGTTTAAATGGGAATGAGAAGCAGGCTTTAATCTATAGTTTAATGTGACATGCGAACTAGGCCATTATCTTTATAGAAAGTAGTTTTGCATCTGAAATAGTGAGAAATGGGTCTCAGCTGAAGTTATAAATAATTAAGCCAATATACAGTAATATCAAATAACATCAGTATTATTTACCTTTTCTCCAACTTCACCTTTGTCACCCTTCAAGCCATGTTCACCCTGGTTTTGGGAGCAATGTAAGAAGTCAGTAGCATGCAAAACTTCTAAAACAACCATTTCAACATATTGAAACAATGGATACTGCTTTACATTTCCCCTTTTGTGTTTCTATGTAAGAGGAGGGAAAGCTAATTACTCACTTCTTAAAAGAATTACAGAATATATTTTGACTCATAACAATGATTGAGATGGGGCTTCTAAATATACAAAAACCAAGCCTCAAAGGACCTTCATCCCTCGAAGTTTCTGTGTCGCCTTTATTGATAATAATGTTAACGTTCTGAAACACTTTCCTTTTATTAAAGCAGGGAAGCTAAAAATATAACAATAAAGGTTTGCATAGAATAACTCACCATTTCAAATCTAATATCCCCATGACATACCTGACAATTGCAAGTTTGATCAAAATAGCTTGGACCATCTTTATATTTAACAAACTGAAAAGAGGCCTTCAAACCTTCACACTTCCTTATGATCCTATATATTTGAGATGTATAGACAGAACTTACCACCTTACGTCCTGTTAAAGTACCTCTGGGTGGTTATAATCTCCAATAGTTCACTATTTCACTGATCCTATTCCCTTTTCTTGTGTTCTCAACAGTCATATGAATGCCATGCACATAAACAATCTGACTTAATAGCTAAGACCACCATTTTACTATTCATGGTAGATAAAACACTGAGTGCTATTTCTAGCGGCAGACTTTTTATTAGCAATGGAGTAGCTGAGAGACAGGCATTTTACTGCCTTTTTGCTTGAAAATGGTCATTCAAAATAGCCACCCAAGCTCTTATTTCCTGTAAAACAATGCTTCATTGATAGATCTGAAAAAATAGGGGTTAACTGGAAAAGTTCTTATATAGTATAAGCAACAGAGACAATAAAAAGATGCGCGCACACACAGAGGTTTGTTTAACTGTTGCAAACCCAGAAAATTTTATATATTTTAAACAAAAATGCCTACATATATTATAAAGTTTTCTTGGGCAAATGTGAAGAAAATTTTTAATATTTTAACAGCACACCCAGTCTTATTGATATGATGTGTTCTTGCAGCAAGTAGAACATATTGCTTATCTAGAGAGCTCAGCCGAGAAAATGTAAATGCATAAGGCTGGATATTAAGGTGTGTGTACAATATCTATTACACTAGAACAAAGAGGCTGTGTGGTTTCAAGAATAGTTTCTGGAAGCAGTGTTTGAATGCATCTTATGAAAAATCACAATACGGAAGTTGGGTAGTCCCTCTAAATCTGGGAAAGATGAATTTTTTTCTATCAATAGATTCACTGATATAAAGTACTGCACAATAATCATGACCTTTTAATTACCAAATGTACACAAAACATATTTTGTCATGTTCAATGCACATTTCTATGCTCCCACTGGTGCTTAAAAGAACACTATTACTCTACAGGTTAGTATCAAACAATGGGACCCATGTTTTTACACAACATTAGATTGGAAAGAAGCCAACATTGTGTTTTCCTTCTTGCTATCTCTGGACCACCTTTCAGTGTATTCATCTACTTATCATATTTGACCTTCCATCAAGCAGTTTAGGAAACATTTTATTGTCACAGCAACCCACTGAGTTTGATCAGAACATGGGAACTTTGATACAGCTATTCAGTGAGTTCAAGGGATTTTTGCAGCCAAACCCAACATTCTACTCTTGCTACTTCTGAAAAACAGGAAGGAATAGAATGAGAGAATGAGATAAATAAGAAACACAAAGCTGCAATAAATTGATATAAATCGGTTCTACCTTTTCACCAAAACCACCAGGAGCACCAGGAGCACCAATCAGACCATCTTCTCCCTGAAGCAGGGATAAACTGGATTATCCATCAGCCATTAACTAACTTACTAATTAGAAACATTTTATGTAGAATTATGAAGAAATGATAGCAAGGTTTTCCATTATCCTATCTTACTTATATAGATAGAACAATGTGATATTTTCTAACCCAACTGTAACACTAAGGGCTAGAATAGTCTGGGTATTTATAGAAATGTGAGCATATTTGCCCAATATATAATATAGAATATGGTGTCTATGGAGCAGCCTTCCCCAACCTGTTGCCGACCTGATGTTTGGGACTGATGGGAGTTGTGGTTCAAAACATAAAGAAGTTACCAGTTTAGAAAAGGCTGCTGTAGAATATTTAGGGCACTCTGGGCTTACATTTCCTCTGCTCTTTCCAGGCACAGTCTACAATTTAAAGCTGCAGGTCCAAGTGCCTCCCCACCCCCACCCCACCCAGACCTTTCCCTGCAAAAACTCACTCTTTAAAGCTCAGTTGGGCCAAACATCAATCCATGGGAAACCTGGATTTTCATTTGCATTCAGCTTTAAAGAGTGGGTTTCACAGGGAAAGCTCAGGGCAAAATAACAAAAAATGCTTGGACACTGTGTATTAAGCACAGACCTCTGCCTGGAATGAACAGGGCAAAAAGGAACTGTGGATAAGCTTGCTTAATTTGACAGTGTTTGATACACTTTGGTCCACACCTCACTATCCATATGGTCACACTGCATATTTTTCAAGATGCAGAAGAGTCCCAGTTAGTTACAAATTATCTAAGCTATCACAAAGGACATCTGGCAGCCCAGCATTTACATGCAGGCCCTATGAACCTGCACAACCATTATGTATTTTATATGTGATATGATTGTGCAGCTTGGAAACATCCCAAGAATCTATGGCTACAGCTGAATATAATGCTAAATCATTGTTTAGAGTTACAAGACTAAGTCTAGCCTCCTCCTGCTTTCATATGTTCCCGATCCGGTTCACATTAACCACAGTTTAGCATGTCAAAAAATTCAACCACAGGCAATACTAGAATATAAACATTCTATATTCACTGTATGAAATACATAGATGTAGTTCAGGGATGTTCAGAGACTGTGATCTACTCCCACTAAAACAAAGCAAAACAAACAAACATGGCAGTGATCTACTCATTGTATTGACCAAAGTTGTTAAGCTTTTTGGGGGGCGAATTGATCAGAGTTGTTGAGCTTTGGGGGTGGGGTGGGCATCTCTCAGGATCACGTGATAGTCCAGGAAAGCCCAGCGATCGACCGGTAGATTGCCATCGACCTGTTGGACATCCCTGATGTAGTTACATCAGCAAAGACTCACTGGTGATACACAACTTGATGCTGGATCATTGATGGGGGTTGGAATGAGTGATAGATCTCTATGCAGAGAGGTCCTTCCAGAAATACAGATCCACCATCCATACAATCCTTGCCCCCTCCTTTTTTAAGTCACTCAACATCTAACTTGTCAAGGGAAACACGTGTCCTACATGGTGAAAGTGAGGAAATGTGTATATCCAACAGTTGCAAGGTGTGGGTGCTTCTGTGCTACCACTGAATATGATTGGATTGCTTCATTTAACAAAATTGAGACTAGTGAATTTTCAGAATGGAGATGTCTGTAAGCAATTAGCACTAAAACTGAGCATTCCACTTTTAAGAAACAAGGACACAAATGAGTCATGCTTTGGAATTGGGTTTTTTTAAAAACACCTTGCCTGGAGATTATTGCTTAGCTTAACAAAAACAGCATCCAACTGTTTGGTAGAATCTCATGTGACCCTATAAAGTACCATCAAATGGCAATGTGGCTTTCTGTTGACCACATTTTGAGGGAATTTCTGCAGTCTCATTTTTGTCTCTTCCAGAAGAAATTCCTGAAATAAAAGTTTCTCACAGCTGCTATTATATTTTTTGGGCAGTGACCAAAAAGGTCAATGGGTTCACATTACCATTACAGAAGACAAAGGTCCATGCTGTTAACTACTCTTTTGCCTACCCTGTCTTGTTGCATTGCTTCATGCCATACAATAGAAAATGCATTTTACCATGGTAAACCATTTCCTCTTTTTCACTCACAGCTTTCAAAAGGGTCTAAAGATGCTACTGAAACAATCTATTGTGGTGGGAATTAGACTGCTCTTTGGTTTTAAGCATGCAGTTCTGAATCCCACAGGATAAACAACTAGCAAAGAAGTGCTTCGGTGAGAGAGTAGTGAGTACTTCAGAGTGTGGCATCAGAAAACAGGTGTAAGAAAAAAACACAGAAAATAAACTGTACAGCAGAAAGTCATATATCAACAATTCTATACACATTACTTGGCCTTGAATGTGAAAATGTGTCTAAATCTCAGGATGTAGATAATTACATCCCGTGGCATTTTCAGTGTTTAAATTTGAACATATGGCCATATTCCTTGTTCGATGAGACTTCATCTTTGCATACTATTCTTGCATATCATTATTTCATTTCAGTAAAAAAAAATAAAAATTCAAAGCCCTTTATTGTTCTGCATAAATTTAATTCAGGGTCATTGTGTTACGGGGATGCTTGTGAACTGGGCTAATAAATTAAGCAAGATGATATAAGGATCTATAGGCTTTCACCCAAGCTGAGAGGCTTCTTATTCTCCTTCCTGCTAGAGCGCATTCTGTCCCCTGAAAAGCTTCTCCCAAAAAATCAAGGAGTCCTTTAGAGCAGTGTTTCCCAACCACTGTTCCGCGGCACACTAGTGTGCCGCGAGATGTTGCCTGGTGTGCCGCGAGATGTTGCCTGGAGGGAGGCGGGTGAGTCGGGCGGCGAGAGGCGGGGCGGCGGCGGCGAGGAGAGGCCACCCAGCGCGGGGCTCTCGCCGTCTGCCTGCCTGGCTGCCTGCGAGCTCGGCGGGCAGCGCCTCCGTCCGCAGCGCCCGCCTCGCGGCTCTCATTCCCTGCCCCTGCCAAAGCTCACCCAGCCAAGCCGCGCTCTCCTTCCTGCCTCGCTTTGCTGCCTCCTCCCCCCCCACCCCCAAAGCTTGGAGGTTCCCCGGCAAGGGGGAGGGGAAAAAATTGAAACTTACACTTTCGTGCGTCCCTCCCGGCGTGACGCTGCGCGCTGACGTCACGGGGCTGTAATGGTGGTGTGCCTCGAGATTTTTTTCATCAAACAAGTGTGCCTTTGCCCAAAAAAGGTTGGGAAACACTGCTTTAGAGTGATTTATGAGGAGCTGCAGTCTGAAATGGAAATCCAGAGGTTCTAGCACTCTAGAACATGCCCTAGAGTGTCCAGATGACCATCAATTTCCCACGGGCATTTATCTATTTTGAAAAAGACATATCAAAGTTGCATAGAAATATGCAACTGAGTACACTTAGAATATTTTGCATCTCTTAGAAAATATTTTGCATTCTAAGAGAATATTAATCTCTTAAAAGGTTTTGCAAACGAAAAGAAGAGCCAGTGTACAAGTAGACTTGCCAAGACATCTTTTTTGTTTCCTCTCTGCATGTCTTTATTTTTTGAAGATTACTCAATGCTTGTTGCTATAATGAATGCTTCAAGGCATTTAAAACAGCTAAATCTTGAAGCAAATATGTGTGAAAAATCAAGAAAGAAATGTTTTTATTTACGTAACACTGCTTACCAGGTGGTCTCAGCAAATGTAACTTAGCTTAAAAGTCCTGAGAATGTTCTAGTAGGCTGTTAACAACCAAGTCAGTACTGAAAAAATGTTCTTTAAACACTTGTGACCACAAATGGCCATTTCACACATAATATGGGAGCAAATACAGGTTTGCCTCAAAATGTGCACACATAGTTGTTGATCTTGATGACTTCCTGTATGATAGACATGTGCATATTTCAGATGTATAACATTTAAGACACCTTTGTTTATTCCTATAAAAGGAATGTGTATGGTGGCCTAAAGGCAAACCAGTACTGCATTAACACTAACCATACTGGTCTTGAGTCAAACAAGAGTGTAGCGCTGGGGCAAAACAGCCAAGCATTCCAATTCAGAGCTTTTTAATGAAACAAGCTCAGTTTTCACAATCCATTACACAGCCCTTGCAAGGCTGATACACTAACTTTGTAAAAATGAAACATTACTGTTCAGGTCCAAAAGTAACCCAGATTGTAAAAGTCACCTCCGTATGCAAGTGTCAGTTTTATTCATTTCAATTTCAATCCTGATGAATTATTTGCTTTCTCTACCTCACAGAGAGTGAATATATTAAAAGAGTCTGCAATAAATACATAATATTGTGGAAATGCACACTCTGCAAGGGGCAGATGCTGTTGAAATAGTGAAGACTAAGGTTCTGTGAATGGAACAATAATGGTGTTATGAGTTTGAAAGGGGACCCCCCTAAACCCTAGAAATTAATAAATGGCAGGACTTCGATTATTTGGGATGTGAAGGGAGAAATACAAGCTAAAGAGAAATTCCTGAGCTAGCCTAGGCAAAACTGCCTAGCCAAGCTAGGTCTGTTGAGAAACAATACAGTGCCATTGACAATGCAATAGAACTGTCCATCCCCACACCCTGAGGTGTGAAAGGAGACTGGGGGTTTAGAAGGTTGCCAGGGTAGCTAGGTGTGAGGTGACAGGAAAAGTGTGCTTTAGGGAGGTGTTGTTATAGGAATTCTAAGGTCCTATATATAAAAAATAAATGTTTATAAATGTACAAGGCAAACACATACATAAGTATATAAACCATGTGTCTGAAATAGTACAGGAGAACAATCCTGAAGCCAATTTGACTCTCCCAAATTGACCTCAAATATTTCTCTGGGAGGAGGAAGGAAATGGGAAAAGCTTTCCAATTGTCTTTGGACTGTAGGGGCTTACACCTCCCTGTAAATACGGTCTGGCAAGTATCTGTTAAGCTGAGCACACTAGCAATATGCGTAAGAGATTCAGGAAGTAAGTATTTACCATCTCAAAGGAATGGCCAGGCTACCAGGCAATCAGATAAGGCATCATCTGGCAGACAGGAGAGAAGCAACACACTCACATTTCTGCTGGGGACCACCTCTTTCTGTGATGTACGAATGATGTTTTGGGGGTGGTCTTGAGCTACAGGCTGGGCAATTTCAAAAGTCTATATAAGAGCTTGCACACCAATGTTCTGGGTTCCTTTCGTCCCTCCCTGCGTGGGGGATTGGGGGACCCTGCTGCAACAGTTTAATAAAGAACACGGTTACTAGCTGCTTTGCTTCTCAATATTCTCTGGTTGGCCTCTGTTATTTTCTCCTACTGACAGAGAACCTACTTAAGGATTCTATATGGACTTTTAGATACCCCATAAGGGAAAGGGAGCAGTATTTTTCTTATAACAGTGTGCTGGCTGAGGTGGGCACAGCTGGGTGAGACCAACTCCACCCTGTTCACCACCCAGGTTTCAGTGATACATGCCAGGTCAGGCTCCTCAAAAAAAGACGAAAAAAAAGTAAGGTGTGCTGAGAAGAAGGGAGAACAAACAGAAATCTTAGTATTTTAATTTTTATTATTGTGGTTGGTTTGGTATTTTTTAGAGCCACTTTATGCATTTAGAAAAGTGTGGTGCAAATAAACTAAAATAATTACATACTTAAAACTAACACTTATTTTAAAAAATGGGAAATTTCAGATCCGTTTTCTTTTCTTCAGAAAACAGTGAATGAGCTAGGTCTAAAGACTGGGTATGAGTATGTGCTTGCTAATGTTAGTTTCGAACATTATCAGACTAGATACAGAGTCAGACAGACAATTTTCCACTACTTTTGTTTTTGAATACTTATTTTGACTAATCTTTCTACTCAATACATTCTGTTATACAAGCAATTCATGCCTTGCATATTTTATCAGATTCCTTTCCCTCCTTCACGTAACAGCAATTGGCTTTGCGCTTTAACAGTGCCAATTCCAAATTCCATATAATCTCTCTTCAGTTTTAATATGATGACAATTTGTCTGTCACTTATTATGAAATAGAAAAGGCCTGTAATTTTTTTTTAGGAAGACAGGGAGATCTTTTTATACTGAAGAAGATCTGTTGAGCCATAAATAAGCAGTTGCCACCTTCAAGGTGGCAAGGGGAGAGAGAGAGAACAAGATAATTTTTGCACTGTATGGCATGATTTTATTAAATGTACAAATGAAACAACACAGAGATGAGAAATACCTACAACGTATATTGCAATATGGCATAGATAAGCAGGGACTACACATTAGCTCACTCTTATTATTCTGTGTTTTCCAGGTTGATCTATCGAAGAATTCAATGAACTGGTTTACTATTCATCACCTCATATTTCACCCCTTTTCGACCCATTTTTTGGTCGGCCATGACAAGTTTTATCATTTATGTGTGTAAATGATTTTTTTCACCTCAGGTTGTGAAATGGGCTGGGCCACCCCCGCGTTAAGAGGCAGGGTACAAGAAAGAGTCTATTCAGCAGCCTCAGCTTTTGTAGCTGACAAGGTCCCGGCCTCCCAAGACAGGTGGGAAAATCTGATTTGTCGGGGTTTTTTAAAAGTAGCTTCTACTGTGTTTTTAAATAGTAACAAACACCAGCGTTAGTTTACATATATTAAACTATTTTGGTCCTCAGGATGTCAACAATATAAGTCTCTTTTGCCAAACGTCCTAAATTTATTTTTTTACAGTTCAATAACACCAATTGAATTATATCACTGCAACTCGTGAGGTCAGAGGCAGGAAACTCACCTTCTCACCGGGAAAACCAGGGGTGCCATTTTCTCCTTTAGCTCCTTCTTCACCCTGTAAAGTAAATTGTAGACAGATTTGTCAGCTTGTCCAAGTTGTTCTTTAAGAAAACATTCAGCCCCTCAAAAGTTTGATTCTGCTTTATTTTTTATTCCATTATTTCTACTGAACAAGAACAGCAAAAGAGTACCACAAGCTGAGAGACAGACAGCCAAGAGACTTCCTGCTAAGATGGAGATGGGATCAGACATGCCTAGATGAGCTGCCTTTTCAAGCTGTGTTTCTCGGTGCCTAAAAGCAAATGTACCTGTTTTGAATCCTTGTGAACCTCACTGAAGGCAGATGGGTGGCATTCACACCTTAATCTCCTTCATTAACTGTGCTAATGGGCCATAATTCTGCAGTTCCCCAAGGGCCTAAGACTGCCTCCCCACCAGGGCCTAAGAGCACAATTCCCCCAACTCTGCTTCAGAAGAAGCAAAGGAGGGTTTTCTTCTGCACTTTTAAAAAAAACATGGCAGCAGATTTAAAAACCATATTAAAAAATCAGTGGATGTGCTACAGATCTCAGTGGCTACACTAAACAACCATTTGGGAGAGTAGGTGAAACAAGGCTGGCACAAAGGACTGGGGGAGAGAGATCATTAATATACAAGGCCCTATAGGCTGATATCAAGGCTGCTTGTGAAAAATCTCAAACTCTCACCAGAACAATTTGGGAATTATTGGGAACCCCACAAATTTCATTGGCTCTCCATTGCATGCTGTTTTGGATTTATCCCTTCAATAAGATATCGAGCTCCAAGATCTTTTTATCTCAACACACAGGAAGGAGGCCACTCCTATAGCCTTTGCTGTAAAATTCCTCCAATTCCCCACCAAGGAAGATATTCTCAAATATGCAAGAGAGAAGGGAATGTTTCATTGGGTTGACTGTAATAATGCGTGCATTATGATATTCCCCAACCACCCCAAAAAGGTGGTTGAGAGTTGTTTTCAGAGGTATGCCAGATGGCAAGAGACAGAAACACAAGCTTTTACATTTGACATCCAGAAATCTTTTGTCTTTGACATGCAGGCCACATAAGGACCTTCCGCAATGAGGCATCAGTCGAGGACTTCCTTACGCAACACCCAGCTGAAGAGTGATGTGAAATACACCATGCTAATTTCCTTCAAACATATGGCTTGATGTTATCTCTTGGGACAAAGGCTGAACAGACAGCCTCTCCTGCCATAACATTTTAACTCTCTTTTGTTGGAATTCCCTTTACGCTTTCTCCATCCTGCCCCCTCCACACCTCGCACAATATCTTCATTCCTTTTTCAGTTCCTTCGATTCACTTATAACATAAGAATTTGTGGGGTGGCGGTGGCTGCTGGTCATAGAATCATAGAATCATAGAGTTGGAAGAGACCAAAAGGGCCATCGAGTCCAACCCCCTGCCAAGCAGGAAACACCATCAGAGCACTCCTGACATATGGTTGTCAAGTCTCTGCTTAAAGACCTCCAAAGTAGGAGACTCCACCACACTCCTTGGCAGCAAATTCCACTGTCGAACAGCTCTTACTGTCAGGAAGTTCTTCCTAATCTTTAGGTGGAATCTTCTTTCTTGTAGTTTGGATCCATTGCTCCGTGTCCGCTTCTCTGGAGCAGCAGAAAACAACCTTTCTCCCTCCTCTATGTGACATCCTTTTATATATTTGAACATGGCTATCATATCACCCCTTAACCTCCTCTTCTCCAGGCTAAACATGCCCAGCTCCCTTAGCCGTTCCTCATAAGGCATCGTTTCCAGGCCTTTGACCATTTTGGTTGCCCTCCTCTGGACACGTTCCAGTTTGTCAGTGTCCTTCTTGAACTGTGGTGCCCAGAACTGGACACAGTACTCCAGGTGAGGTCTGACCAGAGCAGAATACAGTGGCACTATTACTTCCCTTGATCTAGATGCTATACTTCTATTGATGCAGCCCAGAATTGCATTGGCTTTTTTAGCTGCCGCGTCACACTGTTGGCTCATGTCAAGTTTGTGGTCAACCAAGACTCCTAGATCCTTTTCACATGTACTGCTCTCAAGCCAGGTGTCACCCATCTTGTATTTGTGCCTCTCATTTTTTTTGCCCAAGTGCAATACTTTACATTTCTCCCTGTTAAAGTTCATCTTGTTTGTTTTGGCCCAGTTCTCTAATCTGTCAAGGTCGTTTTGAAGTGTGATCCTGTCCTCTGGGGTGTTAGCCACCCCTCCCAGTTTGGTGTCATCTGCAAATTTGATCAGGATGCCCTTGAGTCCATCATCCAAGTCGTTGATAAAGATGTTGAATAAGACCGGGCCCAAGACAGAACCCTGTGGCACCCCACTAGTCACTCTTCTCCAGGATGAAGAGGAACCATTGATGAGCACCCTTTGGGTTCGGTCAGTCAGCCAGTTACAAATCCACTGAGTGGTAGCATAGTCAAGACCGCATTTTACCAGCTTCTTTACAAGAATATCATGGGGCACCTTGTCAAATGCCTTGCTGAAATCAAGGTAGGCTACATCCACTGCATTCCCTTCATCTACCAGGCTTGTAATTCTGTCAAAAAACGAGATCAGGTTAGTCTGACATGACTTATTTTTCAGAAATCCATGCTGACTATTGGTGATCACAGCATTCCTTTCTAGGTGCTCACAGACTGTTTGCTTAATGATCTGCTTCAGAATCTTCCCTGGTATTGATGTCAGACTGACTGGGCGGTAATTATTTGGGTCCTCTCTTTCCCCCTTTTTGAAAATAGGGACAACATTTGCCCTCCTCCAGTCTGCCGGGACTTCGCCTGTTCTCCAGGAATTCTCAAAGATGACTGCCAGTGGTTCTGAGATCACATCTGCCAGTTCTTTTAATACTCTTGGATGCAGTTCATCTGGCCCTGGAGACTTGAATACATCTAAACTAGCCAAGTATTCTTGTACTATCTCCTTAGTTATTCTGGGCTGTGTTTCCTTTGCTGAATCATTTGCTCCAAATTCTTCAGGTCGGGCATTGTTTTCTTTATCAGAGAAGACTGAGGCAAAGAAGGCATTGAGGAGTTCAGCCCTTTCTGTGTCCCCTGTTTGCATTTCACCATCTTCTCCTCTGAGTGACCCCACTGTTTCTTTGTTCTTCCTTTTGCTACGAACATACCCATAAAAGCCTTTTTTGTTGCTTTTAACCTCTCTAGCAAGCCTGAGTTCATTTTGTGCTTTAGCTTTTCTGACTTTGTGTCTACATGTGCTGGCTATTTGTTTGAATTCCTCTTTGGTGGTTTCCCCCTTTTCCATTTTTTGTACACATCCTTTTTTAATCTTAACTCAGTTAAAAGTTCTTTAGATAGCCACCCTGGCTTCTTTAGGCACCTTCCATGTTTCCGTCTCATTGGTATTGCCTGAAGATGTGCTTTTACTATCTCCCTCTTAACAAACTCCCAGCCATCATGAACTCCCTTTCCTTTTAGTATTACTGTCCATGGGATCTCACCCAGCACTTCCCTAAGTTTTATGAAGTCGGCTTTCTTAAAGTCAAGAAATTGAGTCCTAGAATGCTTGGCTGCTCCTTTCCGCTGTATAGTAAACTTCAGAAGAGCATGATCACTCGCGCCTAATGATCCTTCCACTTCTACCCCACTAACCAGGTCATCAACATTGGTTAGGACCAGATCTAAAATGGCTGTTCCTCTTGTTGCTTCTCCCACTTTCTGGACAATGAAGTTGTCTGCAAGGCCAGTGAGGAATCTGTTTGACCTTATGCTCTTGGCTGAGTTTGACATCCAACAAATATCCGGGTAATTGAAGTCCCCCATTACTACTATCTCCCTTCCTTTTGCATGCTTGGCCATCTGTTCCAGGAAGGCATCATCTATGTCCTCCGTTTGGCTTGGGGATCTATAGTAAACTCCCACAATGAGGTCTCTGTTATTCTTCTCTCCCTTAATTTTGACCCAAATGCTCTCACTTTGGCTTTGAGGTTCTAAATCTTGGATCTCTTCACAGGTATATACATCCCTGACATATAACGCCACTCCTCCTCCTTTCTTGTCTGGTCTGTTTCTCCGAAATAGATTGTATCCCCCCCATTATTACATTCCAATCGTGGGACTTATCCCACCAGGTTTCAGTGATGCCTATTATGTCATATTTAGTTTGCTGTACCAAGAGCTCAAGCTCATCTTGTTTATTTCCCATGCTTTGCGCATTAGTGTACAGACATTGAAGTCCATTAATCATTCCCCCGTGTCTCTTATTTAAGGATTTTTTCCTCCCACCACTAGGTCTGCATGCTGTTTGCTCCATTTGGTCTATGACATTTGGATGATCATCTTCATCAATTGATAGACTCCTACCTTCAGGAGCACTGTCTCCCTCCCCCACATTAGTCAGTTTAAAGCCCTCCTGATGAGGTTTCTGAGATTTTTGGCAAAAACATTTCTCCCAACCGTTGTGAGGTGCAGCCCATCGCTTGCCAGAAGTCCATTTTCAAGAAACTGCAGTCCGTGATCTAAGAATCCAAACCGTTCCTGTTTACACCATTTGCGAAGCCAGCTGTTCACTTCCACTATTTTTCCCTCTCTCCCTGGGCCACGTCGTTCAACTGGGAGGACAGATGAGATGACAATTTGTGCATTTAATTGCTTCAATTTCCTGCCCAGAGCCTCGTAGTCTCTTTTGATCTTCTGGAGGCTATTGCTTGCAGTGTCATTGGTTCCCACATGAACCAAGAGGAAGGGGTATTTGTCAGTGGGTTTTATGATTCCTTGCAGTCGTTCAGTTACATCTTGGATCTTAGCCCCGGGGAGACAGCACACTTCCCGAGACGTCAGGCCCACAGAGGTCATAAGGGGTCATAATACCCCTTTTCACTTTCATCATACCACCAGTGCTTGCTTGATCTGCACAACAGGCTTAGAGTTTACTAGGTATGGCCCATGAGAAATATCATTTTATAAAACTCATTTCTCCCTTTCACCACACACACACTGTACCAACCCCAACTCACTTTTGTCCTAGTTGTTATATGTGAAATGGATATTAACTGGAATAGGACTGTGATTATTTCAGAGTTGGTCTTTGTAGGTGTGTGCAATGTTAAACTAATATAATGTAATATAATGTAAAGGCCCCAGGATGGTTCCCTTTTCCTCCCTCCCTTCCATAGCTGTCCCTTATTCCGAATAATTCCTCGCAAGAACAGGAAAAAGTTAACAGCTATGCTCCCTTCCTGCTGTAATGATGTTGAATAGGCACATTTCAGCTTTGGTTCCCCATAGCCTCTCACTTTTGATAGCTTGGCATGGCCAAGTTTGGGGCCAAGTTTGTTGGCAGGCTGGAACAACCTCTCCCATTGTAATATTGGATGGATTGGTGCTCCTTCCCTGGAAGAACATTAGGAAATTTGTGTTTCAAGGCAAGAAGCAAGTCCCACTCCTATAATCTGAATAGTTTAATCTTTCTTTATTATTATTATTACTCCCTCCCTTTTTAAAGATAATTTATCAACTGTTCTCCTTCCCAATTTTTTTTTTAGATCTGACCGGGATAACATGTTACAGATAGTGCTGCTAATGTCTTAACATTTTTGTTTCTTCTGATATGTGAAGAATATTACCTAGTTTTCTATTCCCATTGCCTCCACCTCTGCAAATTTTTACATAAGAATTAGCCTTCTCGGGCCTAAAAACGAATAGTGAATCCTGAAATTGATGGGGCTCATCTCTCTCTTGTACTCCCCCAGTACACTAATTTTCAGAGAATACTGCTATGCCTACCTCTCCAATTTCCATGAATTTCCTGGGGCACCTCGTTAAATACAAACTAGTGTTAACCACAGGTTTAAAAAATTGAGAGCAGAAATTGTCCTCAGTGAAGACAGCCACATTCCTAAAACAGGCAGGCATACATTATGCGAGTGCTGAGTAAGTGAGGCTTATGACTGCGATCTCTCTCAAAAAAAGCCAAAGGGGTAGTTATCCTGCTTTGCAAATCTTAAACTTTGCAACTAGAGAAGGAAATCATGGACCCAGAAGGTCATTTTATATTACACTGCTGGGTAAAAATTAGCAATCATAAATATTTATGACCCCAATGTAGACTTCCGATCACAATTTCACGACTATTTTCAACATCTACAGGTGCTGTCCTATGACCATTTAATCGTAACGGGAGATTTTTATTTTATCCTAAATAATGTTTTGGACTGTAATACCTTTCTTCTGCATGCAGCATCACAGACTAGTTTGCCAATATTACAAAAGTACAAGTCATAGATATTAAATACAGTGGTACCTCGCGTATGTAACCTGAAGCGTATGTAACCCGAGGTACCACTGTACTCTAGTGAGTAAGGCTATACATTTCTCTCTACTGTAACCAAAATTGTTTTAGGCCAGATTACAGTATTTTCAGATATCCAAGACTTTGATCTGTATGAAGGTTGCTTGCAAAATTGACAAAATAGCCAATTCAGACAACACAGCAGTTTTTTTTCCAAAAATACAACTGGGCGTGTCTGTTCCTTCCATGTCAAAGAGGCAGCTCAATTCATCACATTTGAATGATCAGGGCTTCAATACACAAATGCACACAGAACTGGTTGACTTTCTTTTTTCAAATTAATCAAGGTTCAATCTCTTCCAAGGATGCTGCTAGGGAAAAATGGGAAAATAACTCTTTAATGCTACATGAAGTTCATCCCAGTCCTGTCCACTGCAAAATATAAGCCCACCCCTCCCCCCACAAAAAAACCTATATAGCAGCAACAACAGAATTTACATTAACCATGGGTAGACAAACTAAGGCCCAGGGGCCAGATCCGGCCCAATCGCCTTCTAAATCCGGCCTGCGGATGGTCCAGGAATCAGCGTGTTTTTACATGAGTAGAATGTGTCATTTTATTTAAAATGCATCTCTGGGTTATTTGTGGGGCATATGAATTTGTTCATTTTTCTTCTTCAAAATATAGTCTGCCCCCCCCAAGGTCTGAGGGACAGTGGACCAGCCCCCCTGCTGAAAAAGTTTGCTGACCCCTGAGTCATCAACCTATCAGAAGCAAAGTTACTGGAATAAAGGGGGGAAACCTAGTAAATTCTTGGTCTACTGTCACCTTCAGCATATAAAATCTAGAAACATAACTCCTGCAGTTAGAAGGACAGAGACAAGCACAACATAAATTGGAAATGCAGTTCTTCAAATTATAAAGAAAAAAGTAGGGGTTAATGTTGAAAAACTAAATTGACTTTTTTCAAAACCTTAAGTTCACTTTCTCAGTTAGTATATGAATTCATGGTCTCTTGGCATTTGATACACACAAATATCTGTATGAAGTGCATTTGATTAGGTCACACAGGAGGGGGATCCACTTGTACATTGTAGATTACAAAATCCCAGTGATAACTTTCAGTTTGCTGCAGAGAACAACTCAGTGCTGAATACAAAAGGCCATACTTGTTCCAATTTTAAGAATTTAGTGCTTTCACAAAACTATTGAAATAATATGTAAAACCCACTGTCCATTTGTACAAGTATAATGATAATTGTAAACTGTATGAGCCTGCCATACACTACTTTTGAAACTGGAGATAAACCCCGTGTATTATATAGTACTTTCTTCAGTAAGAAAGCCTTCTGATCACAATATTGTAAAATAAATATTTTTAAGGCCACCTCACAACAGTCTTTAGAAACAATTGTCTAAGGAAGAGATTCCCTTCTGCATGTTTCAGACTTCACGAATTATATAGCCTGGGGAACTGTCCACTAGTGTGCTAATAATAGTATATGTTTCAGTTGATCTGGAATTAAAGAAAAACAAGAAAGCAGTATTCTAGTACAGAATAATAATAATAATGACAAGCCACATATGTTTGCCTTCTAATGCATAAATAAATGAAAAAGGTTTTGCTAGTATTATGAAACTAATCTGATTCTGAAGGCACTTCTTGCATGATAAATGTTTATACCCCTCTGCCCTATTGCTTTACATTGCTTGAGAATGTCATATATTGCATTATTCTAATATATGGGCTAATCTGTTCAGACTGTTTGGTTAAAGTGGTATTTCAGGAAGCTGAATTAAATGTGAGTGTTCAAAAGAAAAAGGAATTTCAAATCTAAGCTACATGTGGGTTTGATTCCTGGCTTCTGCCATTATATCGTAGATGGAACAACCGCTGTGGATTTGATGTGCTTGAGGGTTACCTCACCAACACAATGAGTCAGATATTTCATTAGAAGCAGGTCTCTGAGGTATAAATGGCTTATGTTTCTGAAATGTCTCCTCCTTTTGAATCGTAATTACCTTTAGGTTAAGTCCAACCCTAAAATCACATGAATCATTGGGACATAATTTAGCTGACCTTTCTCAGTGAATATTGTTTATAAATGCAACACACCCCAGTACAGAAAAAAAGTTTTGAAATATTAAGACACATTGGGTTGGATGTAGAGTATTTGTGTGGAACTCTGCACACGGATGGTCCTGCTACGGGGAAGGGTTGATTGCCAATTCCTCCTTTCCTTAACAAGCTGCTCTGGAAGGTTAGGAGACCTTTCAGAACAATGTAGGAGATGGTTTGAAAAGTTGCATTGGGAAGTGTAAATAAGTAAAAATCACCTGCCCTCCTGCCGCTGGGTGTTTCAGTCCCTTCTGTAAATGGAATGAGCCCTTCAGGGACAGTCCGGATTCATATCAGTATGCCAGACTCTATTAAGATTCTACTGATGCTCATAAAGTTAAGTAAAACAGGTGAGATGAGATAAATAGATGTTTGTGAAAGGAAAGCTGAGTCTGTTAGAATACCTCTTGGGATAAGCAACTGCCCATAAGGCTAGGGTATGGTTTTATTCTTTGCTAGTCTGAAGAACAGCAGTTGCATATAAATGATGGAAAGCAATTAGGCAAGCAATCGAGTTAATATTTTTCTAAAAATAAGGCATTTTTGCAAGTCACTACTCCTTTATATACACTAAATTGCCTCCATGAGCTACATCCTGCAGCTTTTATACCTGTCTTCCTGAAATCACAGCATTCATCTGCAGAAACTCAAAGGGCTGCACCTGTAAAAACCAGCTGGCACCACTTATTTATTGGCATGTGAGCAGGGGGTGGGGAGGGGGTGGGATGAGCAAATCAAGCAAAATGAGCTGCACATGCTTGCACTCATTCCAGAAATTCACACCCAGTGAATTGAAGTAATGATGTTTAGTGTTTCTCATTGAAATGGTTTTGAATGCAGACATACTAAGTTGGTTCAGTCACCAGCAGCAGGATGAAATCCTGACTATGTTTATTAGCAACTGCCACCAGCACTTAGGAAAGGAAGAAGAGAGGGTGAGCAGAAATTAATCATGTCAGTTTCTGTGACTGCCCACGGAATGAGCATTACATCATATTTTGCTTCCTGTGCTGCTTCCAGCTATTTTAAGAGAGCTCCTAACCATTTCGTTGTCTCTTGAAATGTATTTTTACACACTGCATACTCTGAATTCATGCAGTTCTATGTCTGCTATTCTTTTTTTTATTACAAAAAAAGACTTTAGTGTGACTAACTAGAAACCATGCTAAATATACACAGCTGCTTCATGACAACAGTAAATCAACTTCCCCTCCCCTTAAGCCTTTAAGATAACTATGTACTACAGCAAATTAGATTATGAAGTTATGCCTACATCATGTAATTGTCACTTTAATAAGCAGAGGCCAGACTCAAATCAAACAAACTCTTCAGTCCATGCACAGCTGAACTAGGTTCAGGGCAGCCAACATTTGACCCATGAGGCAGTTTGTGTGCTATTTGGGGTTCATACTACCCTGAGCATTTTATTTAACCCGCTCACCCCCTTTTGATTATCTGTTTATTAAGATTCCTGTAAGTCATATAAGAATGTAGAATAAATTGTTAAAACTTCTTTCAAAGTTTTTACAGTTGAATCCTGACAAGACAGAAGTACTGTTTTTGGGGGGCAGGGAGCGGGTTGGTGTGGGGGATTCCCTGGTCTTGAATGGGGTAACTGTGCCCCTGAAGGACCAGGTGCGCAGCCTGGGAGTCATTTTGGACTCACAGCTGTCCATGGAGGCGTAGGTTAACTCTGTATCCAGGGCAGCTGTCTACCAGCTCCACCTGGTACGCAGGCTAAGACCCTACCTGCCCGCGAACTGTCTCGCCAGAGTGGTGCATGCTCTAGTTATCTCACGCTTGAACTACTGCAACGCGCTCTACGTGGGCTACCTTTGAAGGTGACCCGGAAACTGCAATTAATCCAGAATGCGGCAGCTAGACTGGTGACTGGGAGATCTGCATTGGCTCCCAGTACGTTTCCGAGTACGATTCAAAGTGTTGGTGCTGACCTTTAAAGCCCTAAACGGCCTCGGTCCTGTATACCTGAAGGAGCGTCTCCACCCCCATCGTTCAGCCCAGACACTGAGATCCAGCGCCGAGGGCCTTCTGGCGGTTCCCTCATTGCGAGAAGTGAGGCTACAGGGAACCAGACAGAGGGCCTTCTCGGTAGTGGCGCCCGCCCTGTGGAACGCCCTCCCATCAGATGTCAAAGAGATAAATAATTACCTGACATTCAGAAGACATCTTAAGGCAGCCCTGTTCAGGGAAGTTTTTAATATGTAACGCTGTACTGTTTTTAACACTGATTGGGAGCCGCCCAGAGTGGCTGGGGAAACTCAGCCAGATGGGCGGTGTCAGAGCTGCCTCAGGTCTCAGCTCACAAAAGACCAACGCCAGGTTCTTCTTATATACAAGGATGTTTATTGCAGTTCATTATTGCTTTCACAACCGAGGCGCGCAGCCCCGCGTCTCTTAGCCTAGACGTTTTAAGTCCCCTCTGAATCGGTCCCGCCCCTACACCAGCTTAAGAGGCTTGTGCTAGTCCACCTCTTCCTGTCTTTCCTTTTCCGCAGGGTCTTTCTGCCCCCCTGGGTCCCTTCTCTCCTGCTCTCTCCTGAAGCGGATTCCTCAGATGCCTGTTCCCCCCTCCTTCGTGCTTTGGGGCCAGGCTCCTCCTCCGGGCTCTCTCCATTTCCGCGCGCCTCCACATTTGAACTTGGCGCGCGTTCGCTACCCCTGACCTTCCTCTTGACACTTACACTACTCCCTGTACTACTCTCCGCCTCTTCCGGCAGGACATTCTGCCCCGATCTCCTTCCCCTGTCTCCTTCCTGCTCTGCTCCGTGTGTCACACTGGGAACTCCACTCTCTTCACTTCGTTCCTGCTGGGAAGCCGGCCCCGATCTCCCACTCCCACTCGGGGTTTCCCTGCTGCTTCCCTGCCTCTGGCATGTCCCCCCTGTGAACCCCCTTGGCCTGACTAGGGGCGCCCCCTTCTGGGAATCCTCCGATTCACTTGAGAGACTCATGAAAGACCTCAAGTCATTGTCCTCCTCTTCCTCACAGTCCTGGGATTCTTCCCCATCGCTCTCCGTCTCCCCCCTCACCTGTGCCTCTGTCCCTGAACCCCTGACAGGCGGGGTATAAATAATAAATTATTATTATTATCTATTAGTTCCTATGGTATTAGTCATTCCTAGACTATAGCTTCAGTCCTACGGATCTGTTAAATATGCCTAGCTGCATTCAAAGAAATTTGATTTCATTTCAAATAAATGTGTTTGGCATTGAGCTGTCAGTGTGTTAACCGCAGGTTTTGCTTTGTTTTTTAAATCAGCGTAACTGAAACTCCCAGAAGAAATATGGAAGGAAAGAATGATACAAGACAGGAAGAAGGGGTCAAACAAGAAGAAACATAGCATGGGTCCATGAAAGGTAGAATATGTCAAAGTAATCTGGAAAAGATAATTGGTTTTCTGGACAAGGGCAATGCAGTCAGTTTAGTCTGTTTAGATTTCAGCAAAGCATCTGATATTGCGCCATATGGGAGATCTCTACCTAAATTGGAAATCATGGACTGTAAGGTAGCACTGTGGATGGATAGATAAGAAACTGGTTAAAACAATACTCAAAGGTCTGCACAGAAAGGCAATTTTTTCACATTGCAGAGTGTGGATACATCAAAGTTCAGCTCTGGAAAACTTATTTACATTCAGATGGCTGGTAGGGGGAGTAGGCGGATGTTGAGGAAATCTGATATACAGTTGGAATATGCTGGTGAAATTAGGAGGCATAATGAACATAACTGAGGGTCATCGGAGTATCAGAAACGGGATGAGATATAATTATGATATCGCCATGTTTTTGACATTAGTAATACTTCAGTCTGCACTTAGAAATCATGAACTGGAAATGGAGAAAAGGAAAGCTCCATTGAAGATAAGTACTAAGAGCCGCCAATATTATTCCTCTAAATAGTGAATTTCCGTTCAAGCGATATGCAGCAATGTTCACAGGGTTAAATAAGCTATCATGATACAAAAGCAAAAGAGGACTTCAAAAAAAAAAGTTAACAAGACAGGCGCTAAAGTGCATGTATTATTGTACCCAACAAATGTCACAGAGCAGCAGTCATCAAAGAAAACAGAGAAAAAGATACCCTCCCCACACAAAAAAACCCCAATCCTCAGTTAGTGGGATCCAGGCTTATTCCTGCACAACTGGAAGAATTTCTTCTATTTTCACATGGAATCGGGGATTCAGCAGAGGATCTATGCTGGAAGAAGGTGGGGTGGCAATTATTGCCAATACTGCCTTCTCTCTGCAGTCCCCAGTACAACCTCTCTTGCTCTTCTAGGGGGTCCCCCAACCATCTTTTCAGCAAGCAAAGGGGCAAGGAAGAATCAGCAAAAATTGTCACCCCACACCATCTTTCCCAACACCAATGGTAATCTGCTGAGGACAAGTGAGGACCCAACTCAATTCCCACATAACACAAACATGCAGGACTCAGGCATAATTCCACCTGATAAAGCACAGGACTATGGAGAGAAGGAGGGATTGTAATAAATGAAATGCATGTCCCAGGCGGTTATTGGAGATTGGTTGGTTGTGGTTAAGTAGGGGACTAATTATTCTGTTACTCTGATGGAGTTTATTCTGCTTTGGGTTGCCTTGAGCAAGATGAAACAACTAACAAATTTAATAAAATAATAATAATATACAGTAGGTAGGAAGCCATCAGAATTAGGGCAGTCTTGGCACAAAATGAAGGCCAGAGAGGACACAGATAGAATCTGTTCTTCAGCTTCAGTATTAAATCATAACCAGTCTGGGTACAGGGCTGGGTACAGGGTCAAAGGAGGCATAAAAGAAGGCTGGGGGCAGGAGAGGGCATAGTGAGGGTCACCAAGATGAGCTATAAGAATGGCCTCGCAGAGCTGGTTACATAAGGAAGACATCGTCTTGTAGTGCTATTCCCAGATGGATTCTGGGCAAATAAAATGATGGCTCCTGGCCATTTCCCAACATGTTCTGCATGCTGCTCCTTCATTTTGCCTCCCCCAGCAAAAAAAAAAAAAAAAAGAAAGAAAGAAAGAAAGAAAGTCAGAATTACCCCACAACATCCATACACCCAAGTCAAACTTGCAAAATTGGGTGGGTTGTGATTTTTTATTGGTAACTTATCCCTAAAACTGTCTGAATCCCTTCTACTGCTGGGACTTGAGGCAATAATAAGCCCTGACACGGGTGGTGCTGTGGGTTAAACCACAGAGCCTAGAACTTGCCGATCAGAAGGTCGGCGGTTCAAATCCCCGCGACGGCATTTCCGTGCGCTGCTCTGGTTCGCCAGAAGCAGCTTAGTCATGCTGGCCACATGACCTGGAAGCTGTCTGCAGACAAACGCCAGCACCCTTGGCCAATAAAGCGAGATGAGCGTCACAACCCCAGAGTCAGTCACGACTGGACCTAATGGTCAGGGGTCCCTTTACCTTTACCTTTACCCAAAGTACTGGAGTAGGGTCAGAGAACCTCCGGCCACAGGACAAACCTGGCTTGCTGGGGTTTCAAATGTGGCCCATGAGGCTGCTTCCCCCAAATCACGCCCACCTGTCCCACACCTAACGTCATATGTGACGTCTGTGCCGACACACAATTAGGAGCCTTAAAATGCACTCCCAGTTGTGTGTTGGCAGGGAAAAGCAGGGCTCTGCTATCAGCTGATGAGTGGCAGAACTGAAGCCTGCTAGATTGGCTGCACTAGTAAGACCCCTGCAAGGAACTCAGTCGCACAACCAATGATTGCAGAAAGCCGACTTTGGCTGTACCAGCCATCAAGCTCATGGGCAGCAAAGCTGAAACTCAGCAGTTCCTTGTGGGCTTTGGCTCTACCACCTATCAGCTGATGTGCAATAAAGTAGAAACCTCAAGGGCTTTAAAGCACTGCACAAGGCTCTTTTCAAGCATTCATGGTGCTTTCAGGTTCTGATTTCGGGGCTTCAACGTGCCAAATCAGCTGAGATCATTGTGATGCCAGGGGATTGGGCAGGTGGGCCAAATTTGGACCATGAGGATTTGGCCCACAGGATGGAAACTGTTCCACACCCCTACACTATAGCAGGATGGCTTGGAAACAAATATCAAGCTTCAAAAGCAGGAGAAATAAACTGCCTCCAACTGCTTCCAATCCCTGGAATGGGAGATTGCATGAGATGGCAATGCAACAACAAAAATAGGCCAGAGTTTTGTTAAAGGGCTAGCAACAAAGGACGGTGTCAGTGGGGTCTCTACATTTGTTAAATGCTGATTTTTATTTTTTAAATCATTTTGCCCTGGTAAAAGGAAACACCACAAAGCTCCCTGAGGCTGATCTTGACAGGCTGGAAGCATAAACTCTTCATTGTATTCTGATAAGCAGATTGACAAGCAGAATAATGTGAAATTTGAAATAGCCCTTTCAGAGCTGAATTAGATTTGAAAGAACACCTGCATTCAAACCCAAGTAAAGATTTTTCAACCCGGCTTCGCTGCTTTGAGCACATCAGATCCCCAAAACAGGTTCAGCCAATTATTAAAATGTACTCAAAGATGAGGATTTTTTTTAAAAAAAGGTCTCAGAAACAAATTACAGACATACCTCATGTTACGTCCACTTCATGTTATGTTCTTTCAGGTTACATCCCGCGGCGACCCGGAAGTACCAGAAAGGGTTACTTCCAGGTTTTGATGCTTGCGCATGCACAGACGCGCAAAATGACATCACACGCATGTGCAGAAGCGGCAAATTGCAGCCCGCGCATGGGCAGATGCGCCACTGCGGGTTGTGTTCCCTTCATGTTGTGAACAGGCCTCTGGAATGGATCCCGTTCGCAACCAGAGGTACCACTGTAGTCCAACACAAACTGAGGCAAACCCTTGGCATTTCCACGCAGGTGTAGGATAGACTCCTAGACACTTGTGCAAAAGGGGAAGATCAAAGCAGGAGCAATTGGACAGCATGTCCAATAAATTATGATATGTCAGAAACCACCTCTGATAATTATAAAGTGGAATCTGCCTTCATTTATATGAAAGATTAAATTCACCAGGATCTGAAACAATGCTACATAGATGGGATCCATCGTTATCATGTTCAAGGCAGCTTATAGAAGCAATAACGAAATAAATAATGTATAAATCCAAACCAAATCACAGCACTGCCTTAATCCAAGTCAACCAAAAGCTTTTACCAAGCAAATAGTTTTCCCCAGCCATCTACCAAAATATTAAAACTATTGTCAAGTAAATATGTTTGAGCATTCTGCAATCGGGGGCCCCACAATAAATAAAGCCCTGCCCCTGGTAGCCACCTACCTAATGTATGAAGGTGAAGGCACTGAGAGCAGAGCATCCATCAAAGAGCTCAGAGAGGTTCATATGGGGCAAGACAGTCCTTGAAATACCTGGATTCCAAGCAATCTAGAGTTGGGCAGAGGAATCCACTGGCTGTAGGAAGCCAGTGTAATTTATGTCAAAGTAAATTGTAACTTCCGCTGCGTTGCTATGTCATTGAGTTGCAAGGGTTTTGAAATAGGTCTTACTTTGGGAGGATTTGCTGAAACTAATTTGGAAATTGGGATGCAGAAAGGGGAGGTATGGGGAAGTCGGTGAAGTAAGGTTTAAGAAATAAGGATTTGAAATTATACATGTTTGTTTATGTGTTTGTTTGTTTGTATTGTGTACTGTTTGTGTTTGTATAAATTGTGGAAAACCAATAAAAATTTTATTAAAAAAAATGAAATAGGTCTTACTTTGCTTTTCAAAGGAAACCAGAATGTGCTGAAGGATTCCTCCCCACTTCCACTTTCTCTAACATGTACAGCAAGACAATACAGTGGTACTTGAGTCTAAGAACAGTCTGGTTTAAGAACGATTCGGTTTACAAACTCCGCAAAACCAGAAATAGTGTCTCGGTTTGAGAACTTTACCTCGGTCTAAGAACGGAATCTGAACAGTGAAAGGGCACTGACGGCAGGAGGCCTCATTAGGGAAAGTGCACCTCAGTTTAAGAACGGTTTTGGTTTAAAAACGGACTTCTGGAACGGATTAAGTTTGTAAACTGAGGTACCAGTGAAGCTTATATGAGGCTAGAATCTTACCTTTTCTCCTTTCTGTCCCTGCAAACCAGGTACTCCTGGCACACCTGCTTCTCCCTGTTTAAAGTAAAGCTTGAAATGTTTTATTCCAGCATCTTACATTAGAGAAGTAAGCAGTATGAGCAGTGCCTGGATAATAGTCATTCTTGATAATGCAAAAAGAAAACACAGAGTTCAGCCCTTTGCCATTCAGCCTTGCTCACCTCTAGCTCATCTCTATGGTTACGTTACTGAGAAGAAAATGTAGCACCTTTGGGACCTCAGCAGGTATTACAACTCTCACTGTTGCCGCAGGCCTTTTGTTTGTTTGTGTTTTGCTCCTTACCTCAAGTGCACTGATTACTGACTGTGCAAGAGTTCTTGGGTGAAGTTTAGGATTGGTATAATGCAGAGTTGGGGAACCTGTAACACTCAGGATGTTACAGAGTAAGCGAAGTTAACTCTTTATTAAAAGAAACAGGATCTGCTCAGGAGTGCCAGGCCTAATGATAGGTCTTGTCCCTATGAAGCAGTTGTGGAGACTGAAGGTTCCTGCCTTCCCACAGCTGCCTAAGTCTCCTCCTCTCCCGGGTCTTTCCCAAGCAATCTGAGACTACACCTGCATGGCTGCCTTAGCTGCTCACGCTTCATACCTCTCCTGATCCTGGGAGACCAGGGAGGAGGGGAACTTGTTGCAGCAGGAGGGGGAAGCTCCTGGCTTCTGCACCAGCCTGACTCATCTCTGCCTCTTGGCCTTCCTCCTCTCCTGCTTCCGATTGTGGACTTCTCACAGCCACAGACTCTTGTCTTCTCACTAAACCCTGTTACACTTCAGCTTCCAACACCTCCTCCTCGCAGACTTCTCCCTCTTACCACTCATTGTTGTCTCACCACAGGTCCCTGGGCTCTGAGCCTTCTACCCTTGGGGGTTCCCCAGCTGGTGCCTCCTACCATTCCTCTGTGTCCAGACAGTCCATGACAACTGCCATGCAAGCCAGCACTGATGGGAACTGGAGTTCAACAGCATCTGGAGGGCCAAAGGCTCCCCAGCCATGCTGCAATGGCTACTGATGTCACAAAAGCAATTATTCCCTAATAAAGGGGGAACTAGTATCACTCCTCGATGCACCCGGGGAGTTTCTCCAAGGTGAAATTTCACAAGTTTCCCCAAACACAGTATATTAATTCCTTTTCTGTCTCCTTTCCGGTAAGACCTCAGTATGCTGAAGAGGATGACATATTTGAGTGTATGGTCACTGATATCTGGGACATTGTTACTATTATATTATCTTTCACACCTTTTCTAATATTTCCTAACATTTTGTTGGGATTTTTGTTTTGTATTGCTGTTTATGTCTTGCACGAACACACATACCACTTCTGTGTGGTCTGCGAGCCATCATTGAAGCCTGAAACATTTCATTTCCCACCCACCCCCACATACCAGCACAAAAATACTGTAAGAATAAGTTGCTGTTTTTTAAAAAGGCATTGTATTCTAACTGCATAATGTCTGCTGCAGCTTGACATTTGCTGTGTTCATGAAAATGGCATGCAAATTACATTATTTAAATCAGCAATGCTTTATGAAAAGCTGTCACCCATTCCAAACAGGCTAGTTCACGGGTCTGGCTGATAACCTCCTTGTGAGGTGATATGCAGTCTCTCTGTAATGTACCTGCTACTGATTCACAAGTGATTCCTCTTGCTGTCTCGAGGTGCCCAGACCATAGCTGTCAACTTTCAGATTTGAAAATAAGGGATCAGCAGCCTCACCTATCCCAGGGACAGTCTATGGGATATCTAGCAATCCGGGATAGCAGCGGGAAGCAGCGCTGGAATAAGGGAATTTCCCGCAAAAAAGGGAAGGTTGACAGCTATGGCCCAGACCCCTACTAAGATTTCTGCTTCTAAGACCCTGAATCATGGTTTTGAGTGTGCCAGTATTTGTCTCATTCACCTATTAAAGATTGCCGTGGCTGGCGCTTTCTCAGACTCTTATGTCTCTATCTATACCTGTGAATTGAACTCCCATCAGAGCTGTTCTTCCATAGTGGTCCAGCTATATTGACATCCTAGTCCAGTTTCTATGCGCCACTTAGGAAAGAGCCAAGGACTGCCTCACACTGTGCAGCCTCTCAAACTAGCTATTCCAGGAAACAATCATTCATACCATTTGGAAATTTCATCTCTGCAGTATACCTTGGAGTGACATTTATCCAATCAACTTGAAGTAGCTGAAATAACCCTTTATTATAGTATTTGCTTCCCTTGTAGATTCCTCTAATCTCCTGTAATTCTGAACAGTCAGTGTCATTTGTGCTAGGTGTGTGTTTACACTGACAGAATAACCCTCTTGAGGGGTTTTTTATGGTAAAATTTGTTTTACAGAGGCTATGGATGTGCATTGGTTCTATGTCATCTTTAACACATTACTGCCTCAGCTGTTGCAGAACAACTTTATGGCCCTATATATTATATAGGAGTATATAATAGCTGGCCATTGTTGCACCATTGGCATGGTTCCATTAATCTGTGAAGTCTATATTAAAAATAACGTAACTTCCACAAATGTTAAATACTAGCTAATATACAAGGGACAAAAGGTGCAAGCAAAAAGCCAAAGTTATTAGCCAGCAGCACAAATGTTACAGGTCACAAAAAGCAAAAAATGTTATGTATAAGCAACTAAGTCCTGTACCTTATTTGAAGAACAAAAGCATTTTTCTTCAGGCTTTTTTTCCATTATTGGAAGTGCATGTATTTCACCAACATGAACAGTTGATGGTGATGCTGCAGTAGTTTTCAAGCTTTCTTCCAAAGGGCACTGAAATAATAAATATATATTATTCCGATTTAAGTCTACATCTACAGTGATCAAAACATTTTTTCTATAGTGCCTTTTGCATCTGTAGAGATTACACTCTGTAGGGGAAGGAAGGATTAAATTAACTCCACGTTGATGCAAGCATTATGAAAACAGCAACCTGAATTCAAAATCAGGCCGTGAATGATCTATTTTATTTTAATTTTAGAAAACCAATATTAGTGAACCACAGAGCAATTCTATGGAAGTTAAATCTAAAGCAAGTCACGTGGTGTTCAATGATGCTTACTTCCTAGGGAGGGAGTTTGGCGCTGCAAGTGGAAATCTTCGCATCTACTGTATTGCTTTAGCATCTACTGTATTGCTTTAGCATGTCTGGATATGAAAATTACAGTGTAATTCTATACCTACCTATTCAGGAGCAAGTCCCATTAAGATCAATGGGGCTTAATCCCAGGTAAATGGGAATAGGATTGCAGCCTGGGCAACCACTCTTTTTGCACACACTTCTAAATGTCATACATATATTTTATTCTTTAACAATGGGGGGGAATGCATCTTACCACTGATCTTATCTAACACTGCAAACATATACACACTTATCTGGGAGTTAGGCTTACTGAACTCAGTGGGGCTTATTAATTCTGAGTAGGTATGTATATGACTGCAATTACCCACATTATCATTCCATTTGTGAGATAGGGCTTGATTTACATGCAAAATTCAATTTAAGCTTTTTCTAAAAAATATCCTTGATGTGGCAAATACAATTGCAAAAATGTCAAATACATAGCTAAAGGATGTTATAAATGAACTAGCAAAATATTTTGTGCTTTTTATGTATACAGCGGTACCTCGCAAGACGAATGCCTCGCAAGACGAAAAACGTGCAAGACGAAAGAGTTTTCCGTTTTTTGAGTTGTTCCGCAAGACGAATTTCCCTATGGGCTTGCTTCGCAAGACAAAACGTCTTGCGAGTTCTTGCGAGTTTGTTTCCTTTTTCTTAAAGCCGCTAAGCCGTTAATAGCCGCTAAGCCGTTAATAGCCGCTAAGCCGCTAATAGCCGTGCTTCGCAAGACGAAAAAACCGCAAGACGAAGAGGTTCGCGGAACGGATTAATTTCGTCTTGCGAGGCACCACTGTAGTGGCTAGCTTGTGGGTCAGACTAATCCACGAGGTTCTTAGCCATATGAACAGTACAATACTTCTAACTGGGGAAAAGAAAAAAATAATAGAAAAAACAGAAAATAACACCTAGCTAGAATGAGAGAGGGAATGAGAGCGCATCCAGACTTTGGCTTGTCATGTTCCTAAAAAGCACAGGTCCCACAGTGGCTTCCCACTGCTTTCTAGGCATGGATCCAAGCAGTTTTGCCCTTGCCCTGCCCTTTTCCCCCAGAAAACCCACTCTTTGGTGCTAAATTGGAGCAAACATCAATCCAGAGAAAACTCAATTGACCTTTGCTCTGACTTAGAAGTAAAGATCGGCTTTCCTCCAGGGGAAAGTAGTGGGGCAAGGGCAAGCCTGAATAAGACCTAAGGCTCATCATTAAGAATTCTTTGCAGATAGTATTCAGATCAGCAATTGTACTGATCAAGTTTAATGAGACCCATACAGAAACCATGATATAGGCATGCATCGACAACGGTTGCCCAAAGAAATCTCTCTTGTTTTCAATATTCCTTTTCTGTTTGAATTCTTGTTTCTCAAGTGTTGATCCTTTCCCATCCCATATTTTTCAGCATGAAAAACTAATCTAGGTCACACTTCCATTTTGAAGAATGGACTAATCTTATGATACCATGAAATTTATTTGCATTTCTAAATGGAGAAAGAAGGACTGTACCGATCTGTGTGTTTCTGGGGTGGGGGGATAACTTGCATTTTTTATTTTCTTAACTTACCATATTCTCAGATAATTCACAGCAAGTCTCCTGAGCAGCAAGACTGGGATTGCAGTATATTATCATGCGGCCAACTTCAATCTGTTTAGTAAACACAGAGGTGTTTATCAGCTTTATAAGGTAATCAATCTTGACACATCTGAAACCTCTGTGACCACAATCCAGCACAAAATTAAACCACTTGAACTCATAGAAATGAATGGGATTACGTACGCCAAATTCTATTTTGGGTTGTAAACTCAGAAAGCACATTACAGTGTTTCATTTTAAAATACTGTACTTGCATATATTATTTGTGAACACGGGAGCAGCCCACATAATCTAATCTGATAATACAAAACACAAGTATATTGAGCCAAACACAGCTCTTATTTATACTGTATAATTTTTTTAAAAGCAATTGCATTTATCTACCACAATGAATATTGCAGTTTCCTGCAGTCCTTTGGCCAACTTACTTGATATTTTTTTAAGGATATGTTTCAAAACTGGCAGGTATATCTCTCCAAAACATGCTTCTTTGATTTTTTTTCTAGGAGGAGTGCTACCTTTATTTACAAACTCATCCACTCTTAATACTAGTAACAGTATAGTAAAATTATTTAGGACATGGCTTTGTCCCAGGTGCCTGTCTGTTCCAACACTAATGCATGCAACTGGCCTGGCAATCCTCAGGGAAGAGATGATACTGCTACTTCCCTGTTCCTTTCTAGGGTGGAAGTATGGATCTCTGCTAGAAGGCACTTGGTCATTCTGAACCAGGGTCAGCTAAATCAGCTTCCCATAGCCACAGAAATGATGCTGGACGGAGCACAGGAGGTTCCAGGATTCTTGGCATGGCTGACGTTTGGCAGAACTGAGAGGACAAGACATGTCCCACTGCAGCACAATAAAGTTATGAAATGAAACCTTCATATATATTCCTGCCCCCTCAACTGCTCAAAGTAAAGGTTGGAGTTTAAACAATGGATTTAGCTGCGTAAGACTACAGGCTGGACTTGTTTTCCTGACCAGGGAATTGCTTGGGGATGGGCCATTATGAAACAAAGACATTAACCCATCAAGAAAGTCATCAACAAAGGCAAAAGGCTCTCTAGAGGACACAGAGTGGGGAGACCCCGCCCTGAGCTCAGAGTAATTAGCAAATGACATTCCCAGAGTTGGGAGGGGAAAGTTTCCAGAATTACAGGGTGGAGGAGGACATAAGTAAACCGGGGGGGGGGGTGTGTCCCTTTTGCAAGGGGGGCACAAGGCAGGCAGTCTGATTTATGCTTCAGAGTGGGCCATATATGATGTTTGGGGTCTCTTGGGATTCAAGGCTGCAGCAATGGCAGGAAGAGGACCCTCTTGGAATGTGAATGTTCTGCACTCTCTCCATCTAGATACAGGTTGTATATGTGTAAAATAAACCATGCGTCCTAAAGACACCACAGACTCTACTGTGTCTCATTGTCCCAAAAGGCAACACAGACCCTGGGAAGCAGGCCTGCAACCTCTGGAATCTCACACCGCTTATGAAAACTGGGATGATGTGTAACAGTATGAACAAATATTTGTTTCCCCCATGTACTGAATCATCTGCACAGCAAGGAGCAGAGAATTCTGTACACTGAGTTCACTATAAAAATACTGGAATATATTTGAACTGCTTTGATCCTCTTAGAAAAAATAGTTGACTAGTGTCTTTTTTCGCAAAGTTGCACATTACGCAAGAGTGTGCATGCTGCAGAGCAAAGTCTATGCGTGAGAATTGTGAGACATTTATACAGTCTAAAAACAGATGGAAAGGAGTTGGTGGTCATGCACGAACAAAAGAATAGGACTGAGGGAATAAAGGGAATGTGGAAATAGGTAGTAGTACTCTCTTACTACAGATTTTAAAAAAATGAAATCTTACTTGGAGGTGACTCACAGCTGATATTAAAGTCACTTTTGCATATTCCTCAGCTGAGGCAATGTAAAATTGAAAATGTGTAATTTAAATGCTATCTGCATCCTACAGAGCTGGTTCACATGTAACAGTAAGTCACTTTAAAGCCATGGATTATGTGAATGTCCTACCATCCCTATGTATTTCTCTCCTGCACCTGTGGCACAAACAAGACATAGTATAGTTTGTCATGTCATACAAACCCAGATTGTGGTTTGTTTTGTTTCAAATAAACCACGAGCAATAAGCCAGAAACAAATCAATGTTTACTCTTAAGTTTATTTCCGGATCACCACTCTCAGGCCTCACCAACACTTCCATTTGCCCTGCTGCTTTCCTCCGGGAAAACCTGATCTTCAGCACTGAATCAGAGCAAATGTCAGTTGGGTTTGCTCCAGATTGACGTTTGCTCTGATTTAGTGCTAAATAGTGAGTTGTCTGGGGGAAAGCAGCAAGCCGAAGGCAAAATGGCTTGGACCCATGCCTAGAAAGCCCAGGAGAAGTGGGAAATTGCCCAGACCCACGCTTTCTAGGCATGGGGCAAGAGGAAGTACATGAGCCCTTGGTGTATTTGAAATAAACATACCATGACAGCCTAAACCATGGTTTGTTTGTGGCAGGCACAGCATTCGTGGGGGTGGAGGGAAGCCACACGAGGAGTGGGAGGCACAGTTCAAAATGAACTACGGCTTAGTGTGACATGTGAAGCAGCTCATTAAATGCTCTCTTTTCAGCTCTACACCCCTTTTTTCCTTTTGTGTCCTTTCTATTAAGCCATGTACACACACCCATTTACTCCACATCCAGTGCACTCCCACTGCTGCTTTGGAAAAACAGTGTACACACCCCATAGCTAACCTGTTTTTTTCTGTCATATCCCCCCCCCCCCGAAATAATGTGTCTTGGTGCATTTCTTCCCAAACCAGCTTCAATCCAAAGTTAGAAAAAGAATGACTTAGCTGCGTCTTAAGCTAGTAATGTGTATACAGTCATATCTCGGGTTGAATGTGCTTCCGGTTGAGTGCGTTCAAGTTGCGCTCCGCAGCAACCCGGAAGTAACGGAGCGCGTTACTTCCAGGTTTCGCCGCTCATGCAAAATGACGTCACGCGCATGCACGGAAGCGGCAAAACGTGATCTGTGTACACACAGACGCACCATCGCTTGTTACATTTGCTTCAGGATGCTAACAGAGCTCCAGAACAGATCCCATTCGCGTCCCGAGGTACCACTGTACAACAATAGACTAAGACCATAAAAAGAACCCTGCTTGATCAGACCAGCATCCCCTTTCTCAGAACGGTCAAAAAAATGCCTGTGGGAAGCCCACAAGTTGTTCCTAACCAGTTTTCTGGAACGCTTTGAGTTACATGCAGTGCAGTCCTTCCCACTGCCAATCCTGCACTGGCAAGAGGAAAAGCACTCTAGAAAAATGATAATGTGCCTATTTGGAACCTGATATGTTAAATTATGGCACCTGTTTGACAGTAGCAGGTGGCATGGTGTGGTGGCGATCTTTACCTGACCTTTCAGCAGGTGAGTCACTGCTGCGTACTAGAATGGAGAGAGGAAGGAGTAAATTGGCAAGGAGGACAGCATGGTGCAAATGCACCAACAGGAGCACTAGACTGCCTGCACTGTCATGTTCGCACTGCACTGACTTTGCCACCACTTCACGCCTCCCAATAAGGAGCAGTGATTCACCTGCCAGCAGAGCAGGTAACTATCTCCATCCCACAACCTCATCCGCTACTACTGTTTGATCTCTTAAGAATCAGGTTTCTTATTTCAAAGGGTCTCAGTACATAACCTTAATAACTTGCAAAGCTTTTCTTTTGTAGGGATAAATACGTTTTGATCACCCATTTTTATATCACTGAAATATACTTTAACAGTCAACCCAACTTACATCTACAGGTTTGCCATCTAAAGAATGGGTAGCAATAAGAATCTTCCCTTGAAAGTCTGTAGTAGTATTCTCATCAATCTCCCTTTGCTCAATTAAGCTGCAGTCCACATAGAGAGAAATGATACTTGATTGCACGCTGATGCCAAGCTTGTGCCATTGCCGATCAAAAACAGGGTGTATTTCCCGACTTCTAAAGGTGTAGTGCAATGAGCCCCCCTGGGTGGACTGCGCAATGTACTCTACAATTTTTTTTGTACCGTCAATGGTGATGTAAACCTGAAAAAAAGCACAGTCAAATTAGAAGCGGTCTGAAACAATGAAAATGCAAAATAGCAAAGAACGGAATAAAAGTTCACACCTTATTATATGTTGGTAGGATGCAGAGAATCACAAGTGGAATTCTGTTTGGCCACTGGGGCTTCCTCATTCCCACTGCACACACACACACACACATACAGCCATTCCTGAGGATCAAGGATTCTCCAGAATGGCACTGGATATAGTGTAGGAGCGACTGCTGGCAGATACAGGTAAAAATCACTACTCCCCATACACAGCTGGATGTGCCTTCTACTTGTGCAAGAGACTCTTTGGATCCCACCCTTGGACATTAAAAAAGTCTCCCATGCAGCTTCATCATCAAGCATCAATTCTAAACCCTTTATTGTTTAATTTGCTTTTTGTTTGTTACGTCTCTATTCCATCACAACTCAAAAAAGAATTTCAGTTTCACAGCAATCCTGGGTGGCAGCTTACACACTTACCATGCCAGTGCTGTATTACAGAACAGTTACTGATTCTATATAGAGCCATAACAGCAAAAACATCTTGAGTATACTCTGATCCCAGAGAGGAAAATATCTGCTTTCCTACAAAGCTGTATCTATCACCTGACACTTGGGAAGGCAAAAGACCATTTGTTCTAACCTGTGGCATGTTGTGCTGATCTAAAATTTGCAACAAATACCACCGTTCTCTTTTGCTGTTTCGCCTAACACGGAATGTGGCTGTTAAGAAATACTCCACTGGAATCCCATTTGGAAACACTTTCCTACATGAAGAGACGAGGGGAGAGAGGGGGAGAGAGAGAGAGAGAGAGAGAGAGAGAGAGAGAGAGAGAGAGAGAAATGACAATTGGGTGAAAAGATGAAAACAAATGTAAGTTAAAATACACCTCTCCCAATGATGTCCTCATGGATACTCATGCAACTCTATGGTCTTCAAGAGACTGTACTGCCTTAAGAGTTGAATTTGCACCAAGCCTATACCTGAATGCATGTTGGCTCCTGTATGGGATTCATCACCCTAAAGCAGGCATGGCCAAACCTGGCCCTCCAGCTGTTTGGGACTACAGTTCCCAACCTCCTTGACCATTGGTCCTGTTAGCTAGGGAAGGTGGGAGTTGTAGTCCCCAAACAGCTGGAGGGCCCAGTTTGGCCATGCCTCCCCTAAAGAATGAAGCGAGCCAGATGACACACAGAGGAAGCCTAAATGTATTTGGGTACACAAGTGAAGGTTCAGTGCAACTATGAAAAGGCCAGCAGATGCAACCTGGATCACACAATGCGTACATGAACAAACACACTTGACTAGGGCTATAACCTCATGGCACTAAATAACTCCTGTGTAAGCAGAGATCCATTCTGTGTCATCCGCTAATTACCCGAAGGCTCTGAATGTACCCAAGGCTATCTGCATAAAGAGAGGGCTATTCCAGAAGTGCCGAAACGATGCATGAAGCTGCTTCTTTCCTTTCCCAGTTTAGAGAAGGGCTTGTGAAATGTTCGCTGAAGGCCAAAAGCAGGAAGCTCACATACTCAGTCATGTCTGCTGGCAGCAGTTCCTGTCTGTTGCTCCTTCACCACACCCTGCAGAGAGGGGCTCTTATCTTTCACCGGGCAAATATTTTGGCAAGCTGCCCATACGCGCAGCACATTTATGATCAGACATTTAGCATTCGGCCCAGTGCAGTAGCACAAGAGCTACGCACAGCTTAAGCGCTATTTGATACGCAGGCCGTTCGCTGGCCCTCTGCCCAGGGATGAATTTCACCCCAAATGATCTTTGAATGCAACCTAAAAAAAATAAATGTAGCTTTTTAAATTTCAAGACAGACAAACATGTTTTCTAACAAATTATTTATAAAACAAGTTGATGACAGAAAAATAATAATAATTTCTTTCAAGTTTTGGGAACATTAAAAACCACTCCCCTCTTCAAAACTATGAAGAATGAAGACTACTCCATCCCATATAAACTGCTTGGCCTGACTTCTACTGCTGCGTGGATGTGTGTGTATCTATCTATCTATCTATCTATCTATCTATCTATCTAACTATATCTATCTATCTATCTATCTATCTATCTAATCTATCTATCTATCATCTATCTAAAAAACCACACAAAAACCAAACCCTTGACTGTTACTGAGGGTACTAATATTATTTGTCCTGTAGCTGCAAGAAGTTGCTTCCTTTCAGACGTCATCACCAGACATCATGCACATTAGAATTATGAAAGTGATATAATGCCATTTCCACCAACCAACCAAAACCACACACCGTATCATGGCTGCTGGAAGGAAAGCAGACATCCAGACTTCTTTACTGCTGCTGCCTTAATTCAACTTTGATGAGGATCCATGCATGGATGCAAATAAAAGAACAGCAAGGTGGAAACTGGAAACATTAACCAAGCAGCTGTAGACCAGCAATACTGCTAGGGATGGAGGGATCTGTCAATTTCAGTTCTCTCTGTTTCTCAGTCCCCCCACCCCAATCTTAAATTCATCCTCCACATTTTGCAGCAATTTGTGACTTGAAACAAAATTCTCATGAAAATCCTCCAGAATTTTAGTGCAAATTCCTCCTAATGAAAACATTTTAACATGCAGTTTTGACAGATGTACACATTTTTGAAAGCAATGCATCTGTGCATGTTATTTTTGCCATTATTTCTTCATTTCCTGCACAGTTTCCCCTAATTTGTGTATTTTTATAAACACTGGTTGGCTGGTGAACCTACACTGCAAAATTCAGATAAGTGTGAATTTTGAAGGACAGCAGTGTTTTTGCTTGCATATTGCTTCAGAAAATGCAAAACTGATAGATTTGGCCTTAAATGCATATGGAAACGAATTTCTCCTCCATCCCTACTGCCAAGCCAAATGTGGCTAGTAGTAGTCATGTACTGTGACCTGCCAGGTGCTGGATCGAACTCTTTGTTTTCTAAGAACATACCAAGAGCCTCCTAGGTCAAGCGAAATGCCCACTTAGTCCAGTTGACTGTTCTCAGAGGCCAACCAGATGCCCATGGAAAGCCCAGAAACAGAACCTGAGTACCACAGCATCCTCTCCACCTGTGATTCGGAGCATCTGTCATTCAAAGGCATACCACATTTGACAGCAGAAGTAGAGCATAGCCATTGTAGCTAGTAGTAATCATTGACAGCATTATCCCCCATGAATCTGTCTATGTGCTAGGTAAGCAGCAGAACCTGGAAGTTTATAGAACTTCTCCTGGGTGGCCACACATAGCTGGCAGGTGGCATATGGCTTCACGGGTCACAAATTGTGCAGGTTTGATACAGCAGAAAGCAGATCATAGTGTTAATGGTCCAATAAATGCCGTATTACATAAACAACCTTCTGCAAGATATCGTTTTCTCTCTGCTGCAGTGTTTTAACCTCTATTAGCCTGTAAGGAGGGCACATTTATCGAAGAATTGCTGAACAAGCTTTCACAAAAAATCTTGATTAGTACAGACAAAATTCAAGCAGGGGGAGGAAAGAGTTAATGGAGTGGAACATAAATTCAAGCTGAATATTACATCTCATTAAGGAACTCCAGCACAGTAATGCACAGAAGAACAATAAAAAGCAAGAAATGTTTAGAAAAAAAATGTGAAACAAAGAAGTGTGGTTGCCCAGTTCCATATCTTACAAGCTTCCTGTGCTCCTCATGGCTCTGTAAGTGTTTGTGTGGATTATAAGGGGTATATCACTATGTGCCTGGTTCAAGAGAAACGCAACAGGGCCTTCCCCTACTGCTGATTCTGCTCTGCCATTTTTTATTTTTAAAATTCTCACTGTTTCATTCTAAGGATCAGCAAAATAATTGTGTGAGCCATACACATAGTAAATTGTAATTTTGGGCTTCATTATTGCATGCTTTTACCTATCAAAATATTATTTTCAATCTTGGATCTTTACAACTTCATCTAAGCTATCAGAGAATGGTTAACAGATGGGGTACACCAACACTAAATGGTTATGGAAGTTTCTCTGGGTGAGATATTATGCCACTGGGTGCTAGTTGCTAGGAGCTGCAGGTGGGCTTGAAGTCTGGGCAATGTATCCATACATCGCCCAGGACCAGTTTGGGAGCCAGAGTATGATGGCTCCTTTACCTGTCTCCTTCCGCATGCTGGGTGCTGGCAGCAGAGGGACTCCCTCCCCTGCCAGCATCCAGCAGGAAGAATGGCTGATGTAGCTCGTTGTTCCCTCTGTGCTCCAGGTGCTGGCAGTGGAGGGACTCCTTGCACTGCCAGTGCCCAGTGGGAGGAACAGGCTGCATCAGGCGCCAGGGTGAAACTGCTGCCAAGGAAGCTGGGGCAGTTTCACCCTAGCACCTTGGGACCAATGCAGCTTGTTCCTCTGCTTTTCAACATTGCAATATATCGCCATATGACAATGTTTGGCTGGCGATACACCGCAATGTTGAAAAGCTGACCTCTCCCAGACCTAGTAGGCAGAGTACTGTTGCACTCATGAGTTCCCATGAGCATCTGGTCAGCCACGGTGAGAATAGGATGTTGGACTAGATGGGTTCTTGACCTGTTCCAGCAAGCTTGTCTTACTTTATGTTTTCCAGTACTATCCTAGAAGGCAAAGGATGAGATACTGTATGGAAACACTTGTATATCAAGGCAGAGGAGATGCATGGAGATGGTTGATGGCCGAGATTTTTGATACAAATGAGCTAATCACCGTAAAGCATGCCAATTTTCCAATTAACCATGCCCTCACTGGTACTGCTGTAGCGTGTACCATCTGGCTAGGAAAATGAAATATAAAGCGTATCCTCCGAGACAATCATAAATGACTTTTGCTTTACTGGACACCAATTAACTGGCTGAAAATTTACTTTTGCCTTGGCACACACTCCCTCTTTAGAGACCAAAAAATTACCTACACTGATTAGGACTTTGGCATACAGCAGCTATTCAACATGTTGGCTTAATACTCTCAGGTTATAAACAGAATTTTACACTGACCTGCCCTTCAATTAAGTAATTAGCAATGAACAGGGAAGGAAATTGTCTCTCCTTTATGATTGCCCCCCCACAAAGAAAGAGTGATGAATCAATTTATACTCTCAGGTCTGTTGATTCTGAGAGCCATCTCTTGGATTTGATCATGAACATAAGACTGGGAGGAAAATACATTTCTGCCAACTCCGTATTTTCTAAAGGGAGTGAAAAATTTCCATTTCAGTGCCAGGATAATGACCAAAGCACACTACCAGCTTAGTCTAATTCACATAAACAAACCGAACAGCTGCCATTTTGGAAAACCTCTGTTTATGAAAGTTGAACAGGAAGAAACCAGTGGTGTCCAGGACCACCGCTACCATTGACAGATGATGAGAGGCAGCCAGCTAAATTGCATACACACATCCATTCATTTAAAGCATGTTTAAAGCACATCTTCCCCAAAGAATAATGGGAACTGTAATTTGCCAATGGTGTTGGGATTGGTAGCTCTGTAGACACTTCCAAGTAAATATGCTTGGAATGGAAGTGCATTGTGTGGCTCTCCTAATTATAATGTTCCAGGACAACTTGGCCTGGGAATCAGTTCCGATATGGTTTTCATAAGATACAGACCTTCATCTATTAATGGGTCATACAAACAAAAGGACAGCCACAGAATGGCATTCTGTTTCCAGCAGTAGCTGATGGTAACTTGACAAGCAAGACATGTTGGTGATGAACATCCTCTGTCATCTGCTCTCAACATCTGGTACTCTCAGCTATGTACTCTCCCAAAATACAGATGCTTCATCTCTTGCAATGATGATTAATAGTCATCAGTAAGACTAATATGTGCTGATGTGTCACAGGGGCTAGAGAGCATGCAACGAATCCAAAAGTCCCCAGTTCAAATCTTGTAACTTGAATGAACTCTGTAGGTACCCTTTGTAAAGCTACTCCTTCAGTCTCAATCACCACCACCATCATTATGAAGGATAATTGTACTGACAGTGTTGATGTAAGGATTAACACTAGAAAGTGCATGTGAAACACTTTGGAGATGATAAAAGGGAAAGGTAAAGGGACCCCTGACCATTAGGTCCAGTCGTGACCAACTCTGGGGTTGCGGCGCTCATCTCGCTTTATTGGCTGAGGGAGCTGGCGTACAGCTTCTGGGTCATGTGGCCAGCATGACTAAGCCGCTTCTGGCGAACCAGAGCAGCGCATGGAAACGCTGTTTACCTTCCCGTCGGAGCGGTACCTATTTATCTACTTGCACTTTGACATGCTTTCGAACTGCTAGGTTGGCAGGAGTAGGGACCGAGCAACGGGAGCTCACCCCGTCGTGGGGATTTGAACCGCCAACCTTCTGATCAGCAAGTCTTAGGCTCTGTGTTGTAACCCACAGCGCCACCCGTGTCCCCTCTTGGAGATGATATACAAGTGTTAAATGTTGTTGTTGTTGTTGTTGTTGACTTATCCTGCACAGATTTATCACAGCCATGAAAAGAACAATTCTTTTTATTTCCTATACCTCATACTATTTCTGTTTTGCAACTTTGAAAGAATGGTGTGAGGGCCATGTTTCCCCCCTAAATGTTCACATTCCCAGCAGAATTTAGAACAGCCACTTTCTTTAAGAACAAATATCTATCAAACTTCAAAATACAATAGCAGGTGCTGAGCTTGCACCACAGTGTCACTGGTACATAAAAGAGCAGAATCGCATACATTTCTCTTAGGTATATTATTAGATTTGTCATTCTGTGCTCGGTGCCTAGAGAATCAGAGTTTTGTTACAGATACCAATAAGAGAGATTCGGTTCTTCGCCTCAAGCTTTAGCGAACCACACTTTTCATTACGGACGTCGCCAGTGGGAGCCCTGGAACTGGCCTATATATTACCCTCAAAGAGGAAGAAAGGAAGAAGTGCACTGGTTACATTATTTTCAAATAAGAGAGGTTTATAACTTGGATAAAAAAATTGGTTTCCAGGTGGAAAAATCAAAGTTAGAAACAGAATTGTTAGAACCCAATGCTAAGATACTATCAAGAATGTACAATCTGCTGCTGAAATGGAATACTGAGGAAGAAACGGTAAAATCTGCAATGATAAAATGGGCACAGGATATAGGATACAATATTATGTTTGCTGACTGGGAACAGTTGTGGACCACCGGGATTAAATTTACGGCATGTAATGCCTTAAGAGAGAATATTATGAAAATGATGTACAGGTGGTACATGACTCCAGTCAAGCTTGCAAAAATATATCATTTGCCCGATAATAAATGCTGGAAATGTAACGAAATTGAAGGCACATTCTTTCACCTTTGGTGGACGTGCCCAAGGATTAAGGCTTTCTGGGAAATGATCTATAATGAAATGAAAAAGGTATTTAAATATACCTTTCTGAAGAAACCAGAGGCTTTTCTCCTGGGCATAGTTGGCCAATCGGTGTTAAAGAAGGATAGAACTTTCTTTATGTATGCTACAGCAGCAGAAAGAATTCTCATTGCAAAGCACTGGACGACACAAGATCTACCCACCTTGGAAGAATGGCAAATGCAACTAATAGACTACATGGAAATGGCGGAAATGATTGGCAGAATTCGAGACCAGGGAGAAGAGCTTGTGGAAGAAGATTGGAGGAAATTTAAAACTTATTTACAGAAACATTGTAAAATTTTTGAATGTTGATGACGTTGAAATGAACTGAAGGGGTTCTAGCAACAAGGTAAAATGTAAGATGGGACTGATAATAGATAAGCTAAATTGGACATGAATTTGCTGAACCAATTTTAAAAAAGGGATACAAAAAAGGGAGGTGTGAGGAAGTCAGGAAAATAAGTTAACTAAAGATGAGAAATTAAAAAAGAGGGAGTTTTGTTTTTATGTGTTTCTTTTTTCCCCTTTCCCCCCCTTTTGTGTTTAATGTTTGTATTTTTGTATTTTGTGATTTTGCATTTTTCTGTTTTGTATTTTTTCTCTCTGAATTACTTTACTGATAAAACTTAATAAAATATTAATTTTTAAAAAAAGAAAGAAAGGAAGAAGTGCAAATGCGGGGGGAGGAATAGAAGCTTATGCTAGCATTTCTCAAATGAACACAAAATAGAAGTTGCAGGTTTCGACTCAGCGTTACTCTATGAACAGCTCTTTAAAAGTGAGGTCAGTGGCATGATACAGACCTGAGTCACTGTCCTCCAAACTGCACAATGGAAAGCAGAGCATCAGAGGCAGACTGAGTTAGTCAGGAAGGTGTGTGGGAGTGGGGTCAATTTGTAGGCTCAATGTTTTTCGAAACATGGCAATCAGTGGATGGGTCTGACTGGTTGCTACATCTGGTGGTGCAGAAAGCATCACACATCCATTGTACACCATGACAACAACTGTATTGAGTTAATCTGCCGAGAGCCCTGCTTCAGGAACGGGTGCTGAACTATGTTGGCTTTCAAGCTTTTCTAGTCCTGTGACTCTCTCTTCTAGCTTTCCTAAGTGTTCTATGCTTTTATACCTAGCTATCAATAAACTGAACACAGTAATCATTGAACTATAGGCAGACTTGGTTGCAGTGCTATTTTTGAGAAGCAGTAGTAAGAGGTACCCATATCAGATTTAGTAAGGCAATCTTTATTTACCTTTTGGGTTTTGCTTTAAAAAGCACTGATGGAAAAAAGCTGCTATTTTTAAATCTTATGAACACTAATTCTTCCACACTGAATGAGACCAAATTAGAGTTTGTGATTAACTTCCGTATTTACAAGTATCAATGGGGCCTCTAGCTCGCTGAATGTCTTCCAGGAAGAGAAAGATGATCCAAGTTGCATTTCCTGAGAGTGAAGTGAGAGATGTTTGGCATTTATGGCAAGACATTTCTTCTTCCAGCTGACACCTACCATCACCTGTCACGTTACAAATAATTTGATGATCAGTGGCCGTGAGGTTGGCGTGAACCTCTGTCCTCCTAGGGTGGGTGATGATGTCTTTAATGCCACCTTAAACCAGGACTCTGAAATCTTAGCCTTTTGTGTTTGCGCTGAGGATTCAACAAACAGAGGCTTGATACTCATGGAAAGCTGAAGCTCCAAGGACCGAAAAGAATAATCCTTCTTGCTGACATTGTCAGCAGCAACACATTAAGGCACAGCACTTACAATGTGGAAAAAAATCCAGACAACAAACAAGTGCCCTGGAGAAGAAGAACAAAAGAGCAGCGAGCTACTAATAAGACCCAGCAGCAAGTCAGTGCCAACGCAGGATATCTGAATGCAAATTCAAATGAGAATCAAGATCTGCTCTCTGCTACTCAGAATAAGGATAAAGGCACAAGGAACTCTTACATTTATTTTTATTGTCTACATTTTGTATACTGCTTATTCACAGTCATGTGTAAGCTGTTATTCAGCTTGCTCAAATGTTGTTTTGTTTTATTTTTAAAAAGGATAAATGCCATTCCAGAACAACTTTCTCAATGCAATCCTCAACATATAGAGGATCTGGGTCATATCCAGAACTAATTAGTTGCAATCAGGCCCTACTTAAATCAACATTAAAACTTAATAATGACTGGGAGATGTTCCACTGATTCCAGTGAACCTAGGTTGGATATAACCCATTAAAATTAAACTAAACAACAGATATTCAATACAAGAATAAAAATGCAGCAGGTTTAAAGCATCAGTTGTATTTGCAGTGGGGACTGTTGTGTCTATATTTGGTAGTCCCATGTGTATTGAATGTTAAGATTGTTTCTACTGCAGCAATGTGTGGGCAGACTCTTCAGGGAAATGTATGGGTTTGGCAGTTGCAGCAGCACCATTTATAATGTATTTACTGTATTTTTCAGTTGCCTCATGCAATGAACCTCAAGGTGACGTACAAGACAGCCCCAGGGAGAACTTCGTGCTCTAGCAGCCCTTGGGGTTTACTTCCAGATAAGCTGCATAGCCTGGTGCCAACCTTCAATTTCAGTTTGTGCAGTAAACACAAATCTCGGAGAGCCACCTCCAGCAAATCCACCCTGCTCCTAATTTTCCTTCTGTGCAACACCCTAACTTCAAAACAAGGACGAAACCAAGATGTATCACAGACTCAAAAGCTGAATGACCTAACCTGGATATTTGGATGTCACAATCAATTTCAGGACATCACATGTTACGGGAATAGTGAACAGTATGGATGGCTCAGATGTGACATACTGACTCTGAAGGTGTTTTGAATCCAGAAATGTATGAAACCACCAATGCTCCAATTGAATGCAATATGACTCCTGCTGAGGAAATTCAGAAAAATACACAGAGCCATAGAAACCTACTCACATGGGCTGCATATAACATTGAGAAGCACTACTCAACTGAAAGCCAATGTTGATACTGTAGACAAGGCATGTCCAACTCCCAAGAGACTGTGATCTACTCACAAAAATACTGGCTGTGATCTACCAATTGTTATTGACAGGCAAAGTTGTTGAGCTTTCTTTAGGGGAACCAAAGCTTGGGGAGGGGAATCAACAAGCGTCATGCGATCTACTGCGATCTACCACAGACGTCCAGTGATCTACCGGTAGATAGCAATCTGCCTGTTGGACATGCCTGCTGTAGACCCAACCATAATATGTTTGCTAATATGGTGGCCTAATTTGCACACTGTGCTGATGATATCACATCAGAGCCAGTGTGGTGTAGTGGTTAAGAGCGGTAGTCACGTAATCTGGGAAACCGGGTTCGTGTCTCCGCTCCTCCACATGCAGCTGCTGGGTGACCTTGGGCCAGTCACACTTCTGTGAAGTCTCTCAGCCCCACTCACCTCACAGAGTGTTTGTTGTGGGGGAGGAAGGGAAAGGAGAATGTTAGCCGCTTTGAGACTCCTGAAGGGGAGTGAAAGGCGGGATATCAAATCCAAACTCTTCTTCTTCTTCTTCATCATCATATCAGTGTCAATGCAGTTAGATCTGGTATGTCCAGACTTGTCACCTTGGTCTCAGCAACAGTAAAAGAAAACATACAGTTTTATACCTAGGTGATATGAAAGGTGATTTTGTTCTGCTCATTACAGATTTCCACACAATATTTTGTTTCCTAAAAGCCCTGGCAAAAATATGGCAATGGGGGTGGGGGTGGGTGGGAGAGAGAGAGAGACTTGGACAGCTGAAGGTAGAAAACATTACAGTCCAACAACAGTTGGACAAATACTCAACCAACTAATTCAGCAAAGGTACTTGCTACAAACCATTTCTGTCCTCACAGATCCATCATGTGTTTCATTGATTTGCTGTCTTGAAAACTTACTGATGGCCATTTGGAATTTATTTTTAATTTTGTTGTTATCATCATCATCACCACCACCTAATTAACTTTTTTAAAAAATAATGTTTAACATAAAATATTATATAAGTCTAGTAAATTTCTATTACAATTTGGGCAATTCCCCACTGATTTGCAATGATCCTCATCAGGTCTGGTTTTTCATATATCCCATCTGTATTCAAATAAAGTTTAGAAAAATGAGTATTTTGTTTTCTCAGAACAAACTGATTTTAGCATGTTCTACAAGATACATCAACCACTCTACTTGCAAAGGTGGCTGTCTTATTCCAAGACAGGGGTATCAGAATCATCACATTGGACAACAGGTGCAATTGGAGTGTAATTGTAATGGAAATCTGAATAGAAAAGAGAAATATTTATGTAGATTGAATGGTAATTTGGTTGCAATCGAAATAGGTTTTAGCTTATAAGCAGATGAGCTATATACTCATATCATTTAGATGCAATATCATATTGCATCTAAAGGGAAAACACTAATCTTTCTTTCTTGTTGGAAAAAAAAATTACCTAAAAAACTTCATTTGCTTTTAAAAGGCAGGGGAACCATATTTGAAGGAATGTGCATGCAGGAAAGTCTAAAATGATTTCATTTTTAAAAAAGAAAATATGATTTCATATCTCAACGGAGAAAAAGTAGTTACAAACTAGAGGCTGTACTATGCTCAGTGTTTGTATACTGAGTGAGGCTCCAAATGTTGTTTTCAGATGATTCACAGCTCACGATCCTGCATGAACAGAGCTCTATACCAAAAATAATAGGAGTTATGAGCTTCACTGGTTTAGCCTTCAGAATCTGTAACCTAGCCCAGCTCCACATTTTAAGCCTCACTAACGTGATAAGCTTCAGCTCTGTAGCCTCTGGGGCTCAGGGCCGTTTAAAAAACTCTTCTGCAGTGTGCTAATGGGTTTTTAGCTTGCAGGCATGACTCCAGATTTAAAGAAGTTTTAAAAATACTTCACATGATTCAGAAACCTGGAACCTCCCCCCCCCCCTTTCTTCCAGTGAAATACAATTAGGCAAATCAGATAGCATGCGTGCCATTATCCTTCAGAGGGTGGTTGGAATGAATTAGATGCTTCCTATATGACCTAGAAAACTGCTTTGAAAGCCTTCTCACCCAGATCTAATCTTGTGACAAGTACTGGCCAGAGAGAGAGAGAGAGAACACTTCTGTTACTTAAAGCCCATGGCAAGAAAATACTATTGCAACTTCAGGGCGAAGAAGAGTTATCTTCCTTCCAATAGCTACCGTATTTTTCGCTCTATAACACGCACCCGACCATAACATGAACGTAGTTTTTAGAGGAGGAAAATCCGTAGGCATGCCACCCGTAGGCATTCCCTCCATAACACGCACAGACATTTCCCCTTACTTTTTAGGAGGAAAAAAGTGAGTGTTATGGTGCAAAAAATACGGTATCTCTCTCTCTCTCTCTCTCTCTCTCTCTCTCTCTCTCTCACACACACACACACACACACACACACACACACACACATACATGAGGGCTAAGATCAGTTGATAAAGAATGACTTAATCTGAGGGTTGTGGGTTCATTGCATTGCAGGGAGTTAAACTAGGTGATCCTTGGCCCCTTGCAACTCTATGATTCTATACACTGCATACCCTCCAACAGTTCTCTAATGAAAATAGGGACAACAACAACAATAAGGTTGCCATACGTCTGGAATTTCCAGGACATATCCTGAATACTGCAGCTGGCATCATTTTCCATAAAAATAGCTCAAAAATGTCATTGGGGGGGGGGAGAGAAAAAAGCAGCTCAACAACTTTCCTGTCCGAATTTCCACTGTTTGTAATATGGCAATACTAAATAATAATAACAATTGTTGTTGTTGTTGCCACACTGGGTGGCTTCAAACAAATATAAAAATGTGGTAAAACTTGAAAATTTTAAAAAAATTCCCTATAGATGGTTGCCAAAAAACGCAGGTGTATCCCCCTCGCCCCTGCATTTTAACCTGCCATCTGCACAGTGTTGCTCACATCAGAGCGGGAGCAGGGATGTCTTCACCCAACATGCATGACATTTTGGTTCCCCCACTCCTGCAATCCACCCTCCCTGGAACTCCTATACATGAAGCTGTCATCTGCGCGCGCGCACACACACACACACACACACACACACACACACACACACACACACCAGCTGTCTCAAATACCCACACTATTCTTTCTAGTCAGATTGAAGAGGCGGGGTGGGACGTGAGGGTGGGAACCACGTCAAACAGCCATATTTGTCAAGAAACGACAAGATCAACACGGATTGCGGCTAACATGGTGTGAATGCCGCTCCAAAAAATTAACATTGGCTGCACACTGGCCGCGGTGAACGTATCTGTAAATCTGTAAGGATAAGTTTTCGCTCAGGCCTGGGTTTCCTGAACAGAAGAAAGTCCATCCAGTGAGTTTTACATCCCAGTTCATCAAAAGCTTATTTCATGGGAAATAAATTAACAATTTCACCTCAGAAGAATCAAGTTCAAGGTGCACTTCTCACTTACTCAACGACTATTGATCCCATTCTCATGCAGTGCTTCCCACATACGTGCCCTACTTTCTTAAAAGATGTACAACAAACTAGGGAAGCAGCTGGAAAAAGTTCAGAAATGGTCAGTTATGGGCAGGTAGAATGGAAGTGAGTTTACATCAGAAACAGCAGGTGCTAGAGTTACTATTATTATTATTATCATTTATTTATTTATTAAACTTATTAAATTCATTCAATCATTCATTTTTATTTCCCCTCTGAATGCATCAATGCACCTGCAAACAGCGTTATAACAGGGAGGCCATCAACCTTTCTGGGCCCATGGATATATTTGGATATTTTTTTTTAAAATAGAAAAAAGAATGCTGTAGGAACTGCTACAAAATTGCTGGCGTGGGTGGATGAATGGAGGGAGACCTTGTCACAAAATGGTTGCCATGGCCTGGTGGAAAGCATGCCCAACCACAATTTGGCATGCCCAGTCACACTGTATGTGTGTGTATATGTGTGTGTAGGTTCCAGAAGGGAGGCAATCAGGCCAAGAGCAGGGGGGGGGGGGGAGCAAAACACAAGAGTTGTTGCCCTCCTGACCTTAGAGGGAAGGGGAACAAAACAACCAAAAAGGTAGGCTGACAGGAAGAGCAAGAGAAGCAAATTCTAACAAATAGGCAGGCCCATCTTCCCCAGTAAGGAGGATGGAAACAAACAAGCAGACAGACTGGGCAATTGGGATGACAATTGGCCTCAGTAGCCAAGTTCACAAGTCACTCTAAAACATGCTTTACCAAATATTTATGAGCAAGAACAAGACATGGGTTCACATACTCCCTGCTCCCTTCTCCTCCTCCATTGCAGCCAAGAGGTGGCTGTTCGCTTCTGCTTTCAGTTAACCCAGTGTTTCCCAACCTTTTTTGGGCAAAGGCACACTTGTTTGATGAAAAAAATCTCAAGGCACACCACCATTACAGCCCCGTGACGTCAGCGCGCAGCGTCACGCCGGGAGGGACGCACGAAAGTGTAAGTTTCAATTTTTTCCCCTCCCCCTTGCCGGGGAACCTCCAAGCTTTGGGGGTGGGGGTGGGGAGGAGGCAGCAAAGCGAGGCAGGAAGGAGAGCGCAGCTTGGCTGGGTGAGCTTTGGCAGGGGCAGGGAATGAGAGCCGCGAGGCGGGCGCTGCGGACGGAGGCGCTGCCCGCCGAGCTCGCAGGCAGCCAGGCAGGCAGACGGCGAGAGCCCTGCGCTGGGCGGCCTCTCCTCGCCGCCCCCGCCCCGCCTCTCGCCGCCCGACTCGCCCGCCTCCCTCCAGGCAACATCTCGCGGCACACCAGGCAACATCTCGCGGCACACTAGTGTGCCGCGGAACAGTGGTTGGGAAACACTGAGTTAACCACAGTTTGTCATGTCATCTAGATCTGAAATTGTGATTGACATCAACTATGGTCAGTTTAAAACAAGGTTTCTCAGATTGGCTTGCTGAAACCAACCACAATTAATATTACTCACAACTCTGGGTCCAGGTGACACAGCAAACTGTGGTTGACTAAAAGCAAAAGCAGAAGCTTCTGGAATCCTCTTGTCAACACAGGATGAGGAGAGAAGAGGCCAGGACCCAAAATCTTGCTGCATCTCTCATGCATGTCATGTTAAACAACTGTGAATAATGCAATACTATCCTTTGCTCCTATTTAAAGAAGGATTACATGAAGGTCTTAGAAGAAGAATTCTGGGGGTAATTGTGACAATACATACCATGTGGTGCAAGCAGCACAAGCTTATCATGATAGACTGCATGATAAACAGCCAACACAAACATTATCCAGATAAAACGATCCTCATTACTATGTTATACAAAGCTTTGAATGATGTATGAGAATTCCTGGAAGATGGGAACAACAGCAGCTAATAGGTAAGGTGCTCAGAGTATCTCCCGTGATTGTGTCTCTGCTATTATGAACTAGTGGAGTCTTTCAGAGGAAATGTAGTATTCCCTGGCTACTGTCCAGTGACTCATTACTAGCAGGGTGAACCATGGCTTTGATCCAATACAGTTGTCTCTATGTCATTGTTCAATGCAAGCCAGATGGAAGGATTTTGTGATAAACCTGGCCAAAAATGAGATATATATATGGAGTATTAATAGAGCTTTAACTGAGCCAGTGTATTTAATTTCACTTTACTAATTATTTCGTCAAAGAATGTAACAGTAACACTGTTATGAGCCATGACCTTCTTTCCCTGAAATCGTTTTCTTGAATCACAAGGGGTTTTTTTTTGTTTGGTTTCAGTCAAACTTGGTACAATACCAGTTAAGCTAAAATGTGTGCTGTTGCTTACTAATGCGTCTCCATCTATCTGTACACATCCTTTTATGAGTGATACAATCATGCTGGCCAGTGAACATAAAAGAATGGCCTCTCTATTCTCAAATACCAGACTCCAGGGAGACTCTTTAGGCACACATAAGCATATGAAATGAATGCAGCATGCAATTGCAAACTATTTTCTAACAAGAGCTCCCCACACTGCATACACAAATAGATTTAGAAACTCCCAAAGTGCCTCATCAAGTTGGGCAGCAAGCTTCTGATTACACACACACACACACACACACACACACACACACACACACACCTCATGCATAACTATCTGCACGGTTAGGATGGATGCACCACCCCCTGAAAAAAAAATGAGGACACAGATTTGCACAAAATGTCTGTATGCTAATTTATATGCGTATATACCCATTTAAAAAATAATTGGTATGGTTTTAATAAAAATGCAATACAGCTCATCATAATAGGGGAAACTGTGAAGATATAACCAGTTTGCCTGCTCAGTGTACTCTTTAGGTACACGTCTTTGATAGGCTGTGCCAAGGTCCCTGCTTTCAATGGTTATAGGTTTTTTTTAAAAAAATAAAATAAAAATAAACCACTGTAAATCGCTTTTGAGTTGCTTTGTAAATAATCAAGCAATGTATAAATTTTATATAAATAAATAAATAACCTTAAAACCGTTAGCAAAGTCACTTAAACAATGCAGGTAGAGTCCTGAGAGAAAAGAATCCTGATAACACTTTAGTGAGTAAAACTGAACAAAAACCATGTATAATTTGAAGAGAAAGGAATAGAGGTTTTGTCTTCCTTCCTTCAGGCCTTGTACATAGCAGGGAGACACTCAACAGAGAGAGGAAAAACTCCATCAGAACTACACAGCCAATCAGGGCATGTGCTGTCTCAGGAAACACCATACCACTCCGCCTGACTGCTAACTAACAACTCCACCCATCCCACTCCAGGCTAGTTGGTTTTAACTGTTAACAACAGCATCACAACTGACCCTTAAGTTGCAAATGGAATGATCCCTGCTGTTTGCACTTCCAAAACAAACCAGACTTGGCCAGGCCAGCCCTTCAATTAGAGGACTATCCTCTGTAACATAGGGAACATGCACACCTTATGCATGATTCTCTGGATCCCATCCCAAATGCAAACTGAGGCCAACGCTGCCAGACGTACAAATATTCTTATATCGCATTTGAAAATCGAATGCAAATACATTGTTGTATACAAACGCAGGAAAATTCAGGCTCACTCAACAGACGCATGAGCTGTTTTAGGGACGGCAGAAGAGTAGCAGTGCCTTACATAACCAACCAGTGTGCAGGAGAGTGTCCTAGATAGTTTCCTGTGCTCTAGTGCCTGTTGCATGTTACCTCCTCCCGTAGCAGCACCTAGAACAGGGGTTCGGAACGTCAGGCCAGAGGACCAAATGTTTCCCCTCCAGCCGTGCTGAATGGCATTCCTCAAGCGCTTTCAGCCAATTTGTATGTACAGTGGTACCTCAGGTTAAGTACTCAATTCGTTCTGGAGGTCTGTACTTAACCTGAAACTGTTCTTAACCTGAAGCACCACTTTAGCTAATGGGGCCTCCTGCTGCCGCCGCACCGCCAGAGCACTGTTCTTATCCTGAAGCAAAGTTCTTAACCTGAAGCACTATTTCTAGGTTAGCGGAGCCTGTAACCTGAAGCGTATGTAACCTGAGGTACCACTGTAGAGTTAAACTGTGCTGCTTCTTTATGCCAGGAGAGAGGATGAGGAATGGGGGAAGAGTGCCACATACAAAAATCTCCGACTTTTGCATGGCTAGAATGTAGCCCACTGTACAAAGGGAACCGGTACACCTGTTGCTCTACCCATTTCACCTCTGGCCCTGCCCACCATCGTATGTCGCCCCCAGGAATGTTGTCCATGAGAGAATGCAGCTGTAAAGAAGAATTCCCCACCATGAGTAACACCAGCACAGTGTAGGAGAGACAGTAGTGAGGAGAGCAATAGGAATGGGGTGGTAGCTGGGGCGGGGGGAGAGGATGGCCAAGCTACCACTGCAAATCAGAAGATGGGGTCCAATGAGTGGGGCCCACTCAGGGTTAGTGGGGGCACTGGCAGCGGGGGCTATCGGCTAGACCATGCCAAGGGTCATCTGAAAACTGGCTCCGGCCCTCGTCGGCACCACTTTGTGGGAGATCTGCTGCCTGAGGTGAAAAGCTGAAATCAGTGTGGAACGCAGCAGCTGCACTCGTCCCGCAAGTTAGTCACATCTTTAAAATAATTTTGAAAAGATCTTCTAAGGGCTCATGATTCCTCAGTTGAACTTTTGGCTACTTTGAATTATTTATCTCAACTGGCAGCTGGGTTTCCACAATTCAGTACCACAGAAAGTATAATACTTGTGTGTCCCCCGCAACTACTTAATAGATTTATACTTTGTTCAGAGGATGCTCGGGAACGTAAGGGCTGCAGCAGTTGACCCAAATAGCCAAAGGATGCAGGCGAACATAATTTTGTTTGTTTCTGGTGCAACAGCCCCTTCTTCTCTCAGCCTTGCAATTTGAGTGACTGAAACACCAACACTTAGAACAGCCTTGGATTATGCCCCTTCCCTGTTCTTTAAGAGGCCTGCTCACCTCTTAAGAAAAGAAATAATAAAACTGCACACCACATACAGACATCCATTTTTAAAGGGATTTTTTTATATTAAAAAAAATGCAAAAGTGTTTTGCAAGTTTGGGCCTCTCGGCAGAAGAGAGCAAAAGAAGGAAAGCAAATACGACATGGACTTTGCCCTCCTTTTACCACTGCCTTCTGCTGGGACCAACTTTTCATCTTATAACATTTATTCGTTTGGTATTTTAAAACTTTATACCTCATTGGATGCCTTAGCAGAAAGGCGGCCCATACATGAAATAAATAGAGAAATACCACAGGTACCAGTCAGTTAGCACCGTTCACAGCTAAGCTCTGTGTCAAACATCTGGAATCATGTTTTCTACTAGAGCTTGACCTGGAAAGTAAAGTGGGCTGTTGCAGGTGATATCTGAAGGGGCCTCTAGTATCTGCCTCCTCAATTCAAGCCCCCATTTTAATCTAATATGCTCGTCTCTTTTCTCCTCACAGAGGTCATTCTGCTCTTTCTTCAAGCTACCACTCTGGAACCAATGTTTATGTGGCATCATGTGGGCTGGGGACTAAAGTAAACAACAGGGTTAGATATGTACTTCTTATCTCTTCTTATACTCTCTTAACTTTATTAGTCTCATCAGTTTCAAGACATGAATGACCCTCATGGTCCCTTTCCAACTCTATGATTCTGTGATTCTGCCACTACTGACTTTTCAACAGTTCATAGGAAACAGAAGATTTAAATGGCACAACCGCCAGTATTTTGTAGATGAAAATAAAGGAATATCCTTTGTACTTTGCAGCACCCTTACCAAGGGCCACCATCATTACACTGAAATGTTTAATTATTGCATTGCTGAATGTACTTCACCACCTATCATTTGCTGTAGTTATACGCTCTGCAGTAATCTGTCCTGCACTGGCTTCTGAAGAGGGCAAATTTGACCACAATCACTTTCCTAAATATAAGTACCGGTATTTATTGTTTGATGTACAGTGGTACCTCCGGCTGTGGACGGGATAAATTCCGGAGCTCCAGTTGAATCCCGAGGTTTCTGCAACTGGAGGGACCGCTGCTGCACAAGCGGCGGTAGAGCGCTTCTGCACATGCGCGCACGGCAAAAACCCGGAAATATACTTCTGGGTTTGCCGCTTACGTATCCCGAAGTTTACGTAACCGGAGGGATACCTAAGCGGAGGTACAACTGTACTAATTTTGGCAATTTTCTTTTTAATATCACCTAATTAACCTGTTTCTTTGAGTGGTTCACAAATTCTTAATGAAATCATTAAAACACAAGTACAAATCATTAAAATACAAATACTACCAAAATGAAAACGCAATCAAAATTAAAAATGTCTACCAGCACAAAGATCAGCATACCCACTTAGCTACTCCAAGGTGCGGCAGCGTTGCAGGCCAGTGCTGCCTCACTCGGTGCTTCCCAATGGGGGACAGCATGCAGGGGATTCCCGGCTGGCAGGGAGCCAAAACAGTGTCTCCACTGGCCTGGAATTCAGACTGCCTGCTGAATCAACCAATTGCAGGCAGGCTTTAAGATGGGAACTTGTTGCGGGACGGGCCTGACCGAGCCTTCATGATTCACTTGGTTCCACTCCTTGGGCTTGCCTCTTCCTCTGCATGCAGTTCTTTGCCATATCTCCCTCCCACCCTCTTTATGTATTTTATTTTCTGCATCCATCAGTGTTTCTGTTATTTACCAGAGTTTGCTATAGACAAAGTTGGTCTCTGTATTCAGAGCCAGGGAGGAATTTTTCTTTCAGACCAATCAGCCCTGAGTGGGGTTTTCGCATACCTCAAAGCAACTGTCACAACGTTTGGCAGTTTAGGCCTTGGGTAAGCCTTAGTCATGGCTGGAGGGGAAGTGGTAAACCTCTGTCTGCCCCTCCAAAGGAAAGGGGCATCCCATTAAAGGAATCCCGGAGAAGGTGTTTCCGTCCAGATGCCCAGGTGGGGGCTAGGGCCATAGCACTCCTCAAGAAAGCGATCCCTTCAGGAACGTACCTATTTGATGTAAGTCATAGGACCTCCCCTTAGGGTCAATCCCAAGAGGGGGGAAATATCCTGCAGGCAGGCTGATTGTTACAGCTTATACCCAATGCCTTTGCTAAACCTTTTACACCTGTAATCAATAAAGTTGTGGCCTTATTTGAGGCAAAGTAAGTATGTGTCTTGACTGGTTATTCTCTGGGTCAGGGTGGCGTGTGGCCGCACCTGGGCACGCAAAAAATAACTAAATCACAAAGCAGCATATGATCAACAATATATGATAAAAAAATAACACTAAAATCCCGCGAAGGAGGAATCACAATAATTCTAAGAACTAAAATGCACTAAACCTCATAGTAGTGAAAAAGCTCAGCGCAATCTTCACCCGGTGCCAAAGAGATCCTAACACAATTGCCAGGCAAGCCCATCTGGGGGAAGCATTTCATAACTGTGGTGCTACCACCGAGAAGGCACTTTCTCTAGTCATTAGACAGAATAAACTGGAGAAGAGCCTCTAATTAAGACCTTAAGGACTGGGCACATATATGAAGGATATGTATAATATAATATTATAATAAACATGCATGGGTACGCAAGTCAAGATGTGCACTACTCACAATTTGGACATTTAACTTGGAGACTTTGGAGAGAAGGCTGACGTTCACACTTACGAACTAAAAAAAAGAGAACCTTTTGAAAAGATCCCCTTCTTAGTAACTCACACAAAGGCAAATAGGGGCAGGGATTACAACAAATAGATATAAGAAAATATAGCCCTTCCACAGTAAATCAGGGGCTGTAGGAGTCCATGGAACTGTCATGTATTCATTTGTAAGGTAATTCCATTGCCTTGACACTGTGAGATTAAGTCTGCAAGACTCCTGTAGTTCAAACAAAAAGTGTCAGATCATGTGCTGAGTGCTCTAAATTCTTAACAGACGCAATAAGACTTCAGTGTGCTAAGCCTATAAAAAATTCAGAAAGCAGCAGAGAGTCTATGATTGGCAGGTATAAAAGCAGAAATCTCTCACCCAGTTATACAGACTTCAAAATGTCCCTGTTAGAATCATTCATTAATTCCAATTACTTATTTACTCAAATCGTTAACAGAATAAAATTAATCAGGATTCAAAAGATGGGCAACTGTGATTATCAACTCAGATGAATGATAGCAGACAAAGATGACACAAATGCATCTGCACACTGTCAACACTCTTGATTCAAGATACAGCTCTCCTATTCTAGACTTCACTCTCTCTAAAGATAAGAGGAGAGACTTTCATTCGTGCTGAATGGCATTTGACTCCCTCCAAACTGTAAAATGATTTTATAACGTGGCGAACATTCAGCAGAGGATAAGAACTGTTAAAATGCCAACCCTATTACGTTTATGTCCTGTGCCATTTTAGAGCCCAGGCATCCTGAGTGGATAAAGTAGAGCACAAAACCATTTTTGTTTATACAAAATTAAAGAAACTTGCTTCTAAAGAGGTGTTCATAAATTTGTCTCCTTCAACCGTAAAAAATACTTTGTGGCAGAATGATAAAACTTGCAAAGAGCTAACCACAGAGAAGTGCCACAGAGACAGGAAGCTTTACTAATTGACCAAGCCTTAATGAAGATCAGGATGGTTGGAATAGCTAAGTGCTTGACTGCCTTTGCTAGAAAAAGTGACAACTTTCACACCCCTGGTAAGTTGCAGATATTTATTTGAAATCCCATACCCATTTTCTTACAAATCCAAGCCTGCTTTTGAACAGTTAAAAAACAGCAGCAATAACATGGGATTTTGCTACTTCATTTGGCAATGTCTGACATATCTCATTCTGTACCCTTAAGGTGAGAAAGGCTTCATAAAGCCTATCAGTGAAGCCTAAAATGGATCTATTCCAAAATGGTGAGGGCTTTTAAAAGCCATTTCATACTCAGCCACACCACAGTGGAAGCGTGAGAGCCCTGCAGACTGTACAGTGGTACCTCGCAAGAAGAATGCCTCGCAAGACGAAAAGCGCGCAAGACGAAAGAGTTTTCCGTTTTTTGAGTCGTTCCGCAAGACGAATTTCCCTATGGGCTTGCTTCTCAAGACGAAACGTCTTGCGAGTTCTTGCGAGTTTGTTTCCTTTTTCTTAAAGCCGCTAAGCCGTTAATAGCCGCTAAGCCGCTAATAGCCGTGCTTCGCAAGATGAAAAAACCGCAAGACGAAGAGACTCGCGGAACGGATTAATTTCGTCTTGCGAGGCACCATTGTACCTATAAAATGTCCTCTCTATGGGGCTCGCTACTCAAATGTGCAGATGTGTGAGATAGCATGGAGGACTTCTGGGAATGCTGCTCTGGGGACTTTGGCCCTGATGACAGCTGTGCAAGCTCACATCAACATTTAGGGCATGAAGGCCAGGATGGAAACGGGCACATGATGAAAAAAAGAGGAAACACATTGTCCCACCCACACCAAAACAAAGGGTACAAGAAGGAGAAAATGAGCCAGGTCAGGCCTGAAGAGAAGGCGGCATCTGGAAGAGATCCTGGGCAGGCACTTCCCAGAAGTGATGCTGAGGTAGAATGGAAAGTCCCTATTTTCATCTGAAAATGTTGGCATATATGCCCTTCCTCAATGATGTGGGGAAAGAGAGAAGCATTCTGCTGATCCTCATGAGGTAGGGATCTTTTTTCAGATATGTGAGACAAACTAGATTTTCTCCAGAACAGCACTTCAGATAGAGGGCTTCGTGTAAAACAGGTTACATGGCTGCCGTATTTTAGCCTAAGGTCCTACAACAGTGTAATTTTTTTTTGGGGGGGGGGACCCAGCAGAATGCAGATAAATGGTCTAAGCAGAATATGATTGATTATAACTTGAATATCTAACTAGAACAATTTTAGGCCTATTAGAATCTTACATGGCAACCTGACATTAAAGCAGTGCTTTAAGGAAAACTGTTCTGTTTCAGAACTTTTCATCAAATAGGGAAATACAAAAACATACATATTAAAGTATATATATAACTTGCTGTAGCGGGGGGATGTCGTTGCTCCTATGCCCTGCTGCTTTTAAGCTTCCCAAGGCATGACCACTACTACCAACAGTGGGTGGAATTCAACGCCACCCTCTTCTAGTTGTTCCATCTGCGCAAGAATATGCTGCTGGTTCCATGTACACCATGGAGTTATGTGCTTCTCAAGCAGCTGTTCCTTCATTCCACATGGTAAACAGATTTTGAAACACAAGAGAGGTTCATAAATGTGTTTTCTTTTCATATGGCATTGAGGGGGGAAAGTAAGAGTCTGTTTGCAAATCATTAGGCCTACATTAGCTGCCTAGATTCTAGCCACAATGGGCACCCAGTTTTCATTTCAACTCATGTAAGAGCTGCATCCATAAAAAGTTGTCTCCTGCACATAATACATATGCTAAGCAGCATCCTAATGAACTGTACACCACAAACATTCTTGGACACATGAACTCTTCTCATTCACTATTTTATTGAGGGGAAAATCCATAAGAATGCCAGTCCCTCATAAAAGAGGGAATTTTCTATTGTTGAAAATGAGCCTTGTTGGAAATGTCCATAGTCTCTCCCTGTTTTGCTACATAGGCTTACAGAATGGAGAAGAGTTACCGACAAAAAACCAACAACCCTGAGACTTTTACATCTATTCAAATAAAGAAGAAGAATGTAGGGTCAGAATTGGAATTATTTATTTTTGGCAAGCATTTTGCTATTATAACGAAACAAAAAGAATACGGCCCTCTCAGCAACAACAACATTAATACAACAATATAGATCATCCAACCAACAAAATGTAACCAATCATTCAGCCTATAGAAAACACACTTAATGCCTAAAATTTTTTTGTTCTGCTTTGACAATCTAGGAGACACCTCTAGATCTTAAAATTTCAGTGAGGGTGCCATTTCCTGTCTCCTCTTTTCATTGGTCCAGTTCCCATTTATTTGTCTCTGATACAGCACCCACCCTTTTGTTACTATTTCAGTTGGGTCGCCACAAAGAAATCAAAATCTGAGCAGCAGTTGTAAAATTAGTATTTTCTTTTCTTTCCCAAGAACATAAGATGAGCCTGCTGGATCAGCTCAATGGCCCATTTAGTCCAGAATCCTGTTTTCATAGTGCCTGACCACTTCACCTGCGGGAAGCATGCAAGTTGGATGTGAGTACAACAGCCCTCTGTCCACCTGTGATTCTCAGCCACTGGTATTCAGAGGAATAATATCTCTGACAAATATCTAGTATTATTACAGTGCAAGCCTGTGGATGATTGAGAAGTTCCTAGTAGGCATATTTAAAATTATAGCCTTGAAATGTTTAATGGCGTCCTTCCTCTTAGCATCCCAGAAGAAGGCAAGAAGACACTGAAACACTGGACGTACCACACTGTATAATGAAAAAATATTTTCCTTTCAACATCAATTTGAGGCTTTGTCCCCTTTTGGGGTGGTCAAGTATATAGGCTATCCCCCCTCAAATTAACAACCTTGCACTGCTTGGACGTGGAGGGCAACAATATGTAACGAAGGTACCAGGCAAGCCTCTGTAACTGAGGCACTTTCATACGTACCCAGGGCAGGGAGCCAGTGAACCAAATTGGTACCATTGTATGGAAGGAGATGGGCTATAAACTATTTCTTCTGCCATGGTCCAAATCCAAATCATGAGCCCTGTGCCTGCTATATGCAATGGAAGGAAAGATCTCATTGGCACCAACAAGTCTATTCTGAGTAAAACCTAGTGGACTACAATCCTGATAGATTATTTAAGGCAAAAATGTTTGTTTAGGGCATGGGTAGACAAACCATGGCCCGGGGGGCCAGATCCAGCCCAATCGCCTTCTAAATCCGGCCCGCGGACGGTCCAGGAATCAGTGTGTTTTTACATGAGTAGAATGTGTTCTTTTATTTAAAATGCATCTCTGGGTTATTTGTGGGGCCTGCCTGGTGTTTTTACAGAGCCAGTGTGGTGTAGTGGTTAAAAGCGGTAGTCTCGTAATCTGGGGAACCGGGTTCGTATCTCCGCTCCTCCACATGCAGCTGCTGGGTGACCTTGGGCCAGTCACACTTCTGTGAAGTCTCTCAGCCCCACTCACCTCACAGAGTGTTTGTTGTGGGGGAGTAAGAGAAAGGAGAATGTTAGCCGCTTTGAGACTCCTTAAAGGGAGTGAAAGGCGGGATATCAAATCCAAACTCTTCTTCTTCTTCTTTACATGAGTAGAATGTGTCCTTTTATTTAAAATGCATCTCTGGGTTATTTGTGGGGCATAGGAATTCGTTCTTTTTTTTTCTTTTCAAAATATGGTCCGGCCCCCCACAAGGTCTGAGGGACAGTGAACCAGCCCCCTGCTGAAAAAGTTTGCTGGCCTGACCCCTGGTTTAGGGGGCTTCAGTCCATGAAAGCTTATTATATATATGCTACTATTTAAGGCAGAAAAGTCTCTGTTCTTTTTCCACAATGCAGTAGAGAAACTGTGTTAAGATGGCCACACTGCCACGGGGTGGGGAAACTTATTTCAATAATGAAACCCTAAAGAGGTAGAGAGAAGAAAGTACCTCACCCAAACTCTGTTTCCAGACAGATATACTAAAGAAACCAACTTCCTTCTATATTCAGCTTGGAAAAGCACCGTATTTACAACTACATTGATGGCTGCAAGCCTCATTGAAAAATAAAATGGCATCCCTCATCAGAAGTGGCACAGCATAGTTTACAACTCACTCATGCTATAGCTGAATGAGTGAAATGTAAGGGGATATCTGCCAAGCTACTTGACACTTACAAGTCAGCTTAATCAGATACTCTTTCGCTTCCTGTGGCGAGGAGACCAATGTTCTGCTACTCACAGCGTATACCCAGAGTCTATTTACATATACTAAGAGAAGAAGACGTGATCATACAAGTCATGTTGCATCTGACTATGCTGCTGTGTCTAAAGCCACAAAATCTGACACAGTGCAGGAAGTGAAGAAGGCAACAAAAGAGATTTACTGAACACACAGGACCTGGGCAATGGAGATAAAGATGTTCTAGTGGCAGATGTCTACATTCCTAGCCTTCTTTTGTTACAATCTAGCCTGATTAAATTGCTGTGGCAGCGAATAAAAAGGATGTGCAAGCACACATTATGGGAACATGCTCACCACCAGAATCCACAAACTCTAAAACAGGGTTCAAAAAGAGAGAATAAAGCAGGTTTATAAAACTTTAACGGTGCAAGGAAATATTGCTTGGAAAACAAATGGCTTGTGCCTAGCCTTTCGAACTGTCCATTCTCACAAAGTACAACTGAGCTGAACTGAAGTCAGGCAAAGGATGGGCAGCAGAGAGAACAAAAACAACCTGAAGAGTACTGAGGAAGAGAGAATACTGAAAACTCCCCATTTCAATGGTCATTCACATGGAAGCGTTCTACATATCTTTTAGGATATTCTGGATAATTGGCATATAAATCCATTTTATTTCCATCACCATTTAATGTTGATGTCATTGCTTTTATGGGAATAAGACACGAAGACTACCTAAAGTTCCCCCCAAAACATCTTTCTTTCTTTCTTTCTTTCTTTCTTTCTTTCTTTCTTTCTTTCTTTCTTTCTGAAGCTTACAGGGCTGAAACAATAAGTAAAATCCAAGGACTTCCGGTCGGTGCCAGCGCTTAATGGCGGTCCTGCCTCCGAGCTCCGGAGAAGGACTGCTTCGCAAGTTCGGGTCTTACCCGCTACGGCGAGCGGGGGACCCCTAAAATCTCAGGCGCTGAAGCCTGAGAACAAGGAGACTCGGTGGGCACCTTTGCGCCCCCCGGTACCGTGAAAGAGCCTTTTTAAAGGCTACGGATCGACATCGGGAGTGAGCGCGGTGCTGAGAGTCGCTACCCAGCCTGCGAAGTGAAGCCGCGTCGCCATAAGCGGAGAGCGCCGATTTCTTCCTGAAAAGAAATTCTGGACGGAATTCCCGTGAGTAGGATTTGAAAAACAATTGGGACCCTTTTTAAATCTTGAAAATTGAGCTGAAAGCGGGGGATTAAATCAAGGAAGTCTGCCTCCCCCCGACTGCATGAAAGTGAAAGTAACGGAACTTTAAACTTGCATCCGATGAAACCTGCTTTTTAATTAACTTAACCGGGCACTGAGACTTTGGATCTCCCCTCTAGCTAGCAGGGCAGAGGGGAGGTGAATAGGACTTTAAAAACTGCATGATCTACCTGAAGTAAAATCCTCTGCTGTCTCATCTATTGAAAGCACGAAACGGTCTGCCTTCTCAGAACAATAGGTCACTGAACTGACTTTTGCCTGCAAAGTGATACTGTGATACAAAGTCCACATTGTGACTGGCTACAGTGTATTACAAGGAGAAACAGCATAGACTGGGAAACTGTGGCAATTTATAGCTACAAGCTTATAGCAATATTGACTTTGACTGTGTTAATCTCTTTTTTCTATACCTTTGGACATTCTCCTTTGTTCTTGTATTTGGACACTTTATTTTATGGCCATTTTGATTTGCTCCCCCTAGAGGGTAAAGTAAAGTTCGACACGGCCTAGGAAAGTGGAATTTTCCAACAGGAAACAGCTCCCGTGGGAAGTGACCTTGACATGAGTGGCGCACAAGAAGAGATTGTCACAAGAGCCAAAATTAGGCAACAACAACAACAGCTGCAACAACAACAGACAAAGAAAAGAGGCTCAATTTCAGCTGCAACTCCAGGACCAGCAGGAACAACAGAACAGGAAAAAGGAGCAGCTGCCTCTATGGAAGCTGTGACAGACGCTCTGCTTAAGATAAATCAAACTCTGGAGTCTTTGACAAAACAGACTTCAGAAAATACACAAAAATTAACAGAAATAGCAGTAAGATTAAACCAGAACACAGAATCTATTAATAAATTGGTGGAGGAGAACGCTACTACACGCCAAATTGCCGAAGATGCCAAAGCTGTTGCTGGAGAGACGCAAGAGAAGTTAGAGCCGATTGCCAAGAAGGTCTATGAGCATGATGCAACTTTGGCCTTGTGGGAGTTACAGAGAAAAGAGAGAAATTTGAAATTAAGATCGATCCCGGAGAACGAGAGAGACAACCTTGCGGAATACCTGACACGGGAGTTTGTGGAATGCTGGGATCTGGAGGAAGACGAATTTAAAATTACAACAGCCTTTAGACTGGGTAAAAAACAGGACAGAAAGACCCCGAGAGACTGCCTGATTACATTTAGATCCAAGGAGGAAAGAGACAAAATATTAGGACTACATTTTGAAAAGGCCCTGCAAATTGGCAACTCAACTGTACAGATTTTCAAAGATATCCCAAAATATATCTTGGACTTAAGAAACTTCTACAAGGACCTGGCTCTTCTGTTAAAGAAAAATTCCATCCGCTTTAGGTGGGAATTTCCACAAGGACTGTCATTTGACTACAAGGCAAAAAAGGTGAAAATAAAGACAATTCAAGATAAAGACAAATTTTTGGCAAGAAATCAGGAGGACTTACAGAAGGGGACTGTGGATGTACTGGCAGAACAGAGGAGAGCACTAGATATCCTGAATCTCTCGATTGGACAAAAACCACCACCATCAGAAGAAGAGCAACAACTTGGAGCTGTTGGAGGAGCCTTAAGAAAATAACAAGATGGCTTTGCAATTCCTTAGTTGGAATTGTAATGGACTGAATGGGCCTTTGAAGAGAAGACAAGTATTTCATATTTTGAACAGAGAACAATTGGACTTGATATGCCTACAAGAAACGCACATAACTAGAGCCCACAGGAGACTACTTACAAATAAAAGGCTAGGACAAGAATTTGTTTCATCAGACAAAGTTAAGAAAAGAGGAGTTGTAATATATGTGAAAGAAAAATGGGCTCCAAAAATGATATTTAAAGATGAACAAGGGAGATACCTGGCAGTGGAGATACAAGTACAAGGAGAAAAACTTTTAGTTGTTGGAATTTATGCACCAAATGAAGGCAAATCTGACTTCTTTAAGAGACTTCATGAAACCCTGACGGACTACCTGGATTACAATATGATAATTATGGGAGACATGAATGGCGTGGTCTCCACCAATATGGATAAGGCACAAAGACTAACAATCAGTAAGGAAGGGAGACTTCCTAAGACTTTCTTTGAAATGACTGAAAATATGGACTTAATAGATATATGGAGAACAAGGAACCCTCTGGAGAGAGAGGGAACCTTTTTCTCCCAAGCAATGTTGACCTGGACCAGAATTGATCAAATTTGGATTACTAGTGGCATGGCCCCAAAGATTAAGAAGGTAGAAATCTGCCCAAAAACTTGCTCCGACCATAACGCCGTGAAGATGGAAATGAAACTAACAACAACTGGTCAATTTAGATGGAGAATGAATGACGCCCTCTTTCGAGATAAGGAAATCCTTATGAAGGCCCAAAAAACCCTAAAAGACTATTTTGAAATAAACTTGAGGGCTGACGTTGAGAAAAGAGTGATCTGGGACGCAAGCAAAGCGGTGATGCGAGGTTTCTTGATTCAACAAAACTCAATAATGAGGAAAAAACAAAATGAGAAAAAAGAAAAGATTTTGGAAAAGATAAAAGAAGCAGAGAAAAAACTAAGAGCAAAACCAAAGTCCCAGGAGATTTTAAGAGAGATCAAGTTATATCAATCACAGTATATGGAATTGATGAACCTGGAGATTGAATGGAAGATAAAGCAGATGAAGCAAAAGACATTTGAATCAGCAAATAAATGTGGTAAACTTCTGGCTTGGCAACTGAAGAAAAGGCAGAAACTAAATACAGTCACAAGTTTAGAAGTGGATGGAAAGAATATATCTAAACCTAATGAAATTAGAAATTGCTTCCTGAGTTATTTTAAAAAGCTTTATACTCAAGGCCCGCAAAATGAAGAAGATATAGATAAATTCCTTGATAAATATGGATTACAAAAAATCTCTCATCAAAACAAGATGGATTTGAACCAGAGAATAACAGAACAAGAGATAGAGGCTGCCATTCAGAATATGCAACTGGGCAAATCCCCAGGACCAGATGGATTGACTTCAAGATACTACAAATCGCTGAAGGAATGGTTGATTCAACCACTGAAAGAAGTCTGCAATGAGATCCTTGAGGGAAAAAAGACACCTGAATCGTGGAAAGAAGCATATATTTCACTCATACCAAAGACAGAGACTGAAAAGACTCAACTGAAGAACTACCGCCCAATATCACTACTTAATGTGGATTACAAAATCTTTGCAGACATTTTGGCAAAAAGATTTAAAAGAGTGTTGATGGAGAAGATTCATGGAGACCAAGCAGGCTTTCTCCCTAAAAGACACCTAGCAGACAATGTAAGGAATGTGATAGATATTTTGGAAAAGCTAGAGGTGAATATAAACACTAAAGCAGTATTGATCTTTGTGGACGCGGAGAAAGCCTTTGACAATATTTCTTGGAGCTTCATGATAAAGAATCTCCATGGGATGGGGGTAGGTCAAGGTTTTGAGAATGGTATGGCTGCAATATACTCTGAACAAAAAGCTAAATTGATTGTAAATAATGTAGTGACGGAGGAACTTAAGATAGAAAAAGGAACACGACAGGGGTGTCCAATTTCCCCATTACTTTTTATCTCAGTTCTGGAGGTGTTGCTGAATATGATAAGGGAAGACCAGCAGGTTAAGGGAGTGCAGGTCGGAGCTAAACATTACAAGCTAAGAGCGTTTGCAGATGACCTAGTATTGACTTTGCAAGAGCCAAACACTAGTACGAAAAAGGTTTTAGAAATAATACAACAGTTTGGCCAGGTAGCTGGATTTAAGCTGAATAAACAAAAAACCAAAGTCTTAGGAAAAAATTTAACAGAGGCAGAAAAGGAGAAGTTTCAAGAGGAGACAGGGTTGACACTGGTTAAGAAGGTGAAATATCTAGGGGTCTATTTGACATCTAAAAATGTGAATTTGTACAAAGACAACTACGAAAAATGTTGGTCGGAAATTAAAAAAGATCTAGAAATATGGTCAAATTTGAAATTGTCAATGTTAGGCCGAATTGCTGTGATCAAAATGAATGTATTGCCTAGAATGTTATTTTTGTTCCAGACCTTGCAGATCCTGGATAAGATGGAATGTTTTAAGAGGTGGCAGAAAGATATCTCGAAATTTGTCTGGCAGGGCAAAAAGCCCAGAATTAAATTTAAAATATTGACAGATGCTAAAGAAAGAAGGGGTTTTGCCCTGCCGGACTTGAAATTGTACTATGAGGCAGCAGCATTTTGCTGGCTGAAAGAATGGATGCTCCTCGAAAATACAGACATTTTAGATCTGGAAGGTTTTAACAATGCTTTTGGTTGGCATGCATATCTATGGTATGACAAAGTTAATAGTGTCTTTAAGAATCACATTGTCAGAAAAGCATTGTTTAATGTTTGGAGAAGATATAAAGATCTGTTGGAAAACAAAACCCCTAGATGGGTCTCACCAGTGGAGGCCAAGGCAGTGAAGAAACTCAATATGGAGGTCGGATGGCCGAAGTATTGGGAAATTTTGGAACAGGATGGAGATAAGTTGAAATTGCAAAGTTATGAGAAACTGAAGCATAAGGTACAAAATTGGTTTCAATACCATCAAATAGTGGAATTTTTCAAACAGGACAGGAAAATTGGCTTCCAGATGGAAAAATCTAAACTAGAAACTGAATTGTTAGAACCTAGTACTAAGAATTTATCTAGAATGTATAACTTGTTGCTGAAATGGAATACACAGGAGGAAACAGTCAAATCAGCCATGATTAAGTGGGCACAGGATGTTGGTCATAACATCATGTCAGATGACTGGGAATGGTTATGGAACACCGGTATCAAATTTACGGCATGTAATGCCTTAAAGGAAAACATTATGAAAATGGTATACAGGTGGTACATGACCCCAGTCAAGCTGGCAAAAATTTATCACCTGCCCGATAACAAATGTTGGAAATGCAAAGAGACTGAAGGTACCTTCTACCACCTTTGGTGGACATGCCCGAAGATAAAGGCTTTCTGGGAAATGATCTATAATGAAATAAAAAAGGTACTTAAATGTACCTTTCCTAAAAAACCAGAGGCCTTTCTCTTGGGCATTGTCGGCCAATTGGTGTCAAAGAAGGATAGAGCTTTTTTCATGTACGCTACAACAGCAGCAAGAATACTCATCGCAAAGCATTGGAAGACACAAGATCTACCCACTCTGGAAGAATGGCAGATGAAAGTGATGGACTATATGACACTGGCCGAGATGACAGGCAGAATCCGTGACCAAGGAAAAGAGACAGCGGAAGAAGAATGGAGAAAATTTAAAAGTTACCTTAAGGACTATTATAAACTCAATGAATGTTAGAGTGTTTTGGTTCTTAGGAACAAAGGGATACAGTGACATAAGGTTAGAATGTAGAGAGGACTAAGATGACTGAGGTTGGAAAGTAACAACTGGGAGTTGCTATAAAATTATGGACATTGGGATGCAGAAGGGGGGGGTATGGGGAAGTCCCAGAAAAGAGGTTTATGAAAACATGTTACGAAATTATACGTGTATGTTTGTTTTCTTAAGTGTTTGTTTGTTTTTTAAAAATTTGCAAAACCAATAAAAATCTTATAAAAAAAAAAAAAGAAACAATAAGTAAAATCCACAGAAACACACAGTTCATCATTGCAGAAAAAGAGAAAGCGGAAATTCACGCAGAGGTACACAAATGAAGAGACTGGTGGAAAATAAAGAAATTTAAAAATACAAGCCAAGTAGGATAATAGAGAAATGTTTAGGGATTCTACATGGTTATACAATAATAATGTATTACTTACTGAGAGTCTCTGATAAGAGGTGCATTCCCCAACTTAAAACAAGGCTTTCCAACTCCACATGAAGTCTGCCTCAAAGAAAAGCTTTGGGTTAAATCAAAACCTGAAAAATATGATAGAGTGGAATCATTTATTGTTCATTTAATGCAATTTAACAAGGCTGGAGAAAATTATCGATTTGTGCCATAAGCTTGTCTGTTTTGCTAGACTAACAACTGACAGGCTATTTCAAATCCCACGGTTTTGGTCACAGAAATGTCCAGATCTCATTTTCTCCGTAGGAGGAATATTAGCGTGAAATTCCCCTAGCACTTGACTTGGCAACCTCTGAGGAATTCACTCGCTGTTTCCTTTTGCCATCTGAATGAATGAAAATAAAAGTGCTGCTTGTCAGAAATGAATTCTAACCCCATGCTAATTATAACAAGCATGAATGGAAAAATAAAAGATGAATGTAAATGACTTAGCTAGGACTCTCAAAAATAAAATGTTTTCCTTTAATGAAAACACATTTCTAAGAATTAAATGCACTCTTTGCTGACATACTCATCTATTTATTTATTTTTGCTTAAGGAAAACTCACCTGAAACATCAAGGTTTTCTTGGTAGCTAAATTGATGTCCTTCTGTTTTCAATACTGGGCATGCAGTAGCTATAAAAAAAATAAAAAATGTCCTAAAGCTTTATAAAAAAATATACAGATGTAGTATTTTTCACTGCAATAAAAGTAATATTAGCATTGTAAAAAATAACACAATGTTTAAATGCAAAACTGCTGTTGTTTATTTATATAGAGTGCCATTAATGAGCCTGACACTAGGAAAGCACTAGGGTCCATTTCGGAAGAAGCAGGCTCACTCAGAGATGAATAATTTGGGTGTCTGTGTGCAATTATTAATACATGTTCACAGGGTTTAATTATATTAATCTTTGCTACCTCCGAGACTTTAGCAAGTAGTGGAAGAGACTGAGACATGCATAGTACTGCACAGGTGGAACAGAATTTATTTATTTTGTTGGTTGTCCCTTCTTCAGATGCTTCTTCTCTTATAAAAACTGGCTTATCCGGATAATGTTTTGTCCTTGGCATATCTCTTCGTGGATTTTAACAGCTTTTGTGCATGTGTTTGCATATACAGATATATTGTGTTCTTTGTTTTTTATTCAAGTAGCGTGAGGCTGCATTATACCTTTACATCACATTACTTGTGATGAACCGAACAAGGATTATTCCAAAATGTGTCAGGCATAAAATAATTTATTAAAATATCTGGATTTCCTTCCCCTCTCCCCCACTTTATTATCTCCCATACACTTTATGGAGTAACAAGAAAACAACAGATCATTTTGAATACCACTGACACAATTAAATCTGCAAAACTGGGGAAATGAATTTAGTATCAACATCATGGAAGAAAAAATGATACACAGTGGTACCTCGGGTTAAGTATTTAATTCATTCCGGAGGTCTGTTCTTAACCTGAAACTGTTCTTAACCTGAAGCACCACTTTAGCTAATGGGGCCTCCCGCTGCTGCCGCACTGCCATCCTGAAGCAAAGTTCTTAACCTGAAGGACTATTTCTGGGTTAGCGGAGTCTGTAACCTGAAGCATATGTAAGCTGAAGCGTATGTAACCCGAGGTACCACTGTACATTTTCAATAAGCTAAAAAGAATAAAAGAAAGCTCCTACAATAATATTCCTGTTCAGGGCTTAAGCCAATCTGGATCAAGAGCCTTGTGTTAGTCACGGGGTTCACAGGAGGAATGCCTCTGGAGTAAAGTGAGGAAGCATATCTTTAGATTTCCCATTCTCCTTGCTGTGCTAGACAGTGCTAAAGGGATCAGTTTGGTCATTGGCTGCCAGCCGCAAACTTCAGCACTTTATTGCTAAATAGCAGACTTGAGTGGTTTGGGGGTGAGAAAGGGAAACTACAAGCAACTCACAACTTTTGTGCATTTAACTTGTGCTCATTTACCTTACGCACATGGCAAAATAATAAAATAAAAGAGGCAATAGGGTAGGGTGGGCATCCAGCAGTGGAAAAAACCTTTGGCAATTCCACCCACTGTTCTGATTACCGTATATGTGATTTTGGCTTTATGCACTATCCCCAGAACGTAACCCCTAAGTAAGTTGAGAGTTGCCTATATACTCAATATTTTATTAAATGATGCAATCTAAAGTGTGTTCCTAACACAATAAAATGTTGACTTGTAATGTCACTCAGTAAGACAAAGCACAAACATGGCCATGAAATAGCAAACAATTCAATTACAGTGGAGGATTAAGTACAGGCTTAGCTATCTCACTGAAATAAAAAGGAGCGAAAAACTGTTGAAATCTGAGTTAACATCAACAAATATTTAGTATTAATTTTAAATTGTGTCCTCCCCTTAAAAATATAGTAAAGCATTTGAAGTAAGAATAAAAGCAGCTAAGTGGATCACAGGAGAAATAGCCAAACATAATTTACTGTGAAGACAATTGCTGTCATAATGTTGTGTTAACATTCAACATTGCTTTTGGAGAAAACATTAAATAATATAATAAAGGTTTGTTACAAAAACTACCTCATTAAGTTATTTTACAACAGGGGTTGTTTCAAATATGCTAACACTCTCCTATAACAGCGTTCCAACCTATGATTCGAATTCAGTTTGAAATAACTTCTTTTTAAAAAGGCAAAGTGTTCCAACATATAATGCTAATTCACAATTTGAAATCACTTTGTTTAATGATTAGCCTAACAAAACAGGCTACATTAAATTAACTTTTGAGGATTTAATGATCAGTATTCTACTATTATATAAAAACAACTCCTCAACATGTCAGTTTTCAAAGACCTTAACCCCTATATACATGAATCACAAAATCCAGGCTGGGGGCACTGATCCTACCCAGGCCTTTTAAGATCTCAGACTGCAATCCTATGCATGATCAATGGTCTTTCTTCCAAGCAAATATGCATAGGGACATGCAGTCAGTTTCCCCTGCCTATTCACGTTCATAGTACTAATTCACACTTCTTATTTTGCAGCCAGATGACAGCACATTCCCCACACCAACAGTTGAGGCACACACATGCAATTTTGATGTAAGAGCCAGGATCTCAGTGGCTGTGATTTGCAATTCTACAATGACATTACCACAGCAGCATGGTTTTGGCACTCACTCATAACATTGTTCTCACGTGTTGCTATGAGAGAGAGAAAAGTTGCTGAAGGTAATATGTTAGTCAATGCTTAAGAGGCATTATATATTAATTCTATAGATATTTCCATGTCTAGTCTGTGCACAGACTGACACTTACTAGCTGACATTACACCGCCACAACAATTTTCAGCATCAAAATATTGCTTGAAGGAGCGGCCACCTGAGAACCATTTGAGTCAACGGCTGGCCTGCTAATTTAGCGCAGATGGAATCTGTATTGAATTTAAAATGTGAAGCCCCTACGAAAGAGTGCCAAAATAATATTAGCAGGGACTTTCCAAAGTGTCACAAGGTGCAAAGGGATGAGGTATAGCATAGCAGAATGTGATTAATGAATTCCAAAACCAAAAGAGGAAAAAGTTGCATTGAAAATGGCAAGTATTCCAGATGTTTCCACATTCTGGAGGTAAACAGAAATTAAACATCTAGAAGAGATCGCTCTTTCCTGTTTTAAATTTGGGTTCCCCCCAAAAAAATTTTGGGGGGGGGGAGACAGAATGCTGGAGGTTTTCATAGAATCATAGAGTTGGAATAGACCACAAGGGCCATCGAGTCCAACCCCCTGCCAAGCAGGAAACACCATCAGAGCACTCCTGACATATGGTTGTCAAGCCTCTGCCACATTCCTTGGCAGCAAATTCCACTGTCGAACAGCTCTTACTGTCAGGAAGTTCTTCCTAATCTTTAGGTGGAATCTTCTTTCTTGTAGTTTGGATCCATTGCTCCGTGTCCACTTCTCTGGAGCAGCAGAAAACAAACTTTCTCCCTCCTCTATATGACATCCTTTTATATATTTGAACATGGCTATCATATCACCCCTTAACCTCCTCTTCTCCAGGCTAAACATGCCCAGCTCCCTTAGCCGTTCCTCATAAGGCATCGTTTCCAGGCCTTTGACCATTTTGGTTGCCCTCCTCTGGACACGTTCCAGTTTGTCAGTGTCCTTCTTGAACTGTGGTGCCCAGAACTGGACACAGTACTCCAGGTGAGGTCTGACCAGAGCAGAATACAGTGGCACTATTACTTCCCTTGATCTAGATGCTATACTCCTATTGATGCAGCCCAGAATTGCATTGGCTTTTTTAGCTGCCGCGTCAAGTTTGTGGTCAACCAAAACTCCTAGATCCTTTTTACATGTACTGCTCTCAAGCCAGGTGTCACCCATCTTGTATTTGTGCCTCTCATTTTTTTGCCCAAGTGCAATACTTTACATTTCTCCCTGTTAAAGTTCATCTTGTTTGTTTTGGCCCAGTTCTCTAATCTGTCAAGGTCGTTTTGAAGTGTGATCCTGTCCTCTGGGGTGTTAGCCACCCCTCCCAGTTTGTTGTCATCTGCAAATTTGATCAGGATGCTCTTGAGTCCATCATCCAAGTCGCTGATAAAGATGTTGAATAAGACCGGGCCCAAAACAGAACCCTGTGGCACCCCACTAGTCACTCTTCTCCAGGATGAAGAGGAACCATTGATGAGCACCCTTTGGGTTCGGTCAGTCAGCCAGTTACAAATCCACTGAGTGGTAGCATAGTCAAGACCACATTTTACCAGCTTCTTTACAAGAATATCATGGGGCACCTTGTCAAATGCCTTGCTGAAATCAAGGTAGGCTACATCCACTTTATAATGGGGAGAGAAGAAGAAGAGTCCTATTGCACAACACCGGATGTTACTTTCTGTTGTCAGGAAATTTTGGCTGATTTTTTCTTTTATTCTTTAATGTTGGTTTAATTATTATGTTGTGAGTTCAGGGGTGCCCCCACTAAATTCCTGGGTGCAGTAGGAGTTAGAATTTAAGCAATGCTTGGAGTTGTAACCTGGGGGCCAGACATGCGATTTAGTGAGTGTTAAAATATAAGACAGGCCAGCATAGCAAGTTCAGGAAATCGCCTGGGAGAAGAGACATTGAGGAAAACAAAAGGAAATGATGGCCTATGAAGAAAAGCCAAGGAGAGGGGACTCTATGGCATATGGCTCTTGGGAGGGGCCCTTCCCCCAGCTCTGGGATAGTTAGGAGAGAGGAGAATTTTTTTAGGGCTGCAGTTGGGGATGATGTGGGCTAGAGGGAAATGTTCCAACCTGTAGGTGTCAGCAATGGGGGAGGAGAGCATGCTTGTTTCCTCTTTGGAATCCGAGGCAGCAGATATGGCAGAAACAGGAACCTCCAGGGATGTCAATGCTGAAAGCCCCTCAACTGTAGGTTCGGGTTGTATATTTGTATAAATAAACCATATTTAATAAAGTCACCACAGTCTCCACTGTGCCTCATTTCCAAAGGGAACACAAATCCCAGTTGAGCACACAGACTCCCTGCAATCTCACACTGCTCTGAGATTGGGCTGGCATGTAACAATATTATATTATAATGCTGTTTTCTGTAAGCCACCTAGGAATTTTTACTGATGGGCAACCACATATATTTATTGGATTTATATGGCAAATACAATTTATATTAGTAAATAAAATGTTCATTACTTATGGGCTAATTTAATGCAGCCATTTCCAAGGGAATGGGGAAAACACTGAAGCAAACATTGATCAATAGCTCTGCTCATGTGTTTACTTAAATGAAGGGGTGTCACAAGTTTGAAGAAGCTGTGATGTGATCAAGGTTCCAAGTTCTGGGAAAGCCTACGTACATAGGCTTCCCCTCTTCAGATGCATAAATAATTTTATTTGCATGGCACCATTCAATAGTTAAAACCAGTGCTTTTTAAAGAAAGATGGGTGCTGGTACTCTTATAAAGTACATGCAACGCTTTTAACATTTGGGAAAAATAAATAAAATATTACCCAGCCAAATTAAACAGTTGTCACCTAAATCATAATCAGATCTTCAGCACACAATAAATTAATATCAGAAACAGCAGCAACAACCCCCCAACGAAACCCCCTAAACAATATCCCATCCCAAGAACCTAATGAATGGATGGCAGAACAAGGAACGATGTGTATCACTGGAGCCAGAAGCATGGTTCCAGAGCTCTTTTAATCACATGATGCCACTTCACATGAGTAACACATGAAGGAAGCTATTGTTGAAGAATTATCCAATGACATTAGCATCCTCTTCTTTTTTATCTATGGAGTAGCCCACATTTAGAAACAAAAGTAAGGCCATGTCAGATTGCATCCTAGCTATTTTGAGATACTTAGCTTGTTTTGCGTGCGGGTGTGTCAAAATTCCACAGAGAAGGTATATAATGAGCAGAAATCACAACATTGTTTAAGTTGAACTGAATCTTTTCAACATGCTCCCATGTTTCCATGGCCATCCTCTGCTCTGTTCATTGTGCAAGAACCTCTCTGCTTCCACTTATTAAGATTCCCTCCATACACTCTGTAAATGTTCTCTAAAGCCTGACACTGTGTTCATATAAATATGCTTTCATCCTTGAGCTCATCGTTTTAAAAAATGAACTCTAAATGAAAGAAAGATGATGATACTGTCACTTGTTGTGCCCAAGTATCAGCCCATCTACTGTGAAATACTCTTTCGTCTAAGCCTCTCCCCGCATCTTGCTTGTCTCCTATTCTACTCTCTAGAAGGCGTGATAGCCTCACTCCGACTTTTGAGCACGCCAGGTTCTGTTCTGTCTCCACTATTTCTCTCCCTCCTAAAGCCCTTCATCTAACCTCATCAAAGCTATTCTCCCAGTACCATGGAGAGGACTAGATCAGGTGACCAGGGCTACAACATAGCTGCTTAGTGCATCCCACCAGTAACCATGTGAGGGTTGTGCCATCCACGTGGTTGTGCCTCTAGCCACATGGTTGTTATTATAGCCCTAATAATTATTATACCTCAATGAATATTAAACAACAACAATGAAATGGAGGAGTTACCATAAGCTTGAGGCTGCAGAATATGGCCTTTCAATTCCGTTGCAGAACCTGACCTTTTTTTGAAAGTCTCTGATGAACTGGGCTTAGAATAGAACCACAAAGCAACAAAAGTGTGGACCACACACTGTATGTTCCACAACACTTAAGCAATAGAGCTTTGGTCTATTGCAAGACCCTGGCACGTTAACATTAAATTATACACACTTCACTGAGCAATTTTCAGAGGAAGAATTTTTTTGGGGGGTATTTTTTGTTATTGAATCATCACTGCCTTTTTCAACTTATTTTTTATTCTGCATCCCATACATGACTACAGCCAACATTTTTTTTAAAATAACATGGTAGAATGCAAGGAGTTCTTAAAAGCTGGTAAGTGCTCCTTTTTTAGTTGTGTTTTAAATATACATAACTCTGAGCTACAACAGTCAAGAGGCCATGAGGGGGGAAAATACTGGGTCCTAGAAAAGACTGTCATTCATGTATCCCTCCCTCCCTCACTTCATTTGCTCCAGTTCTACACTCACCACACAAATATATAATGCAGGGATCACTAAACTGTGTGTCTCTTCTCCATAGAGAAAATAGCTGGATGCACAATCTATATCCTGGAATCTGTAAGTGCCAAAAGATAGAGAAGATATGCCCCATTTGCAGCTGGAGGGCTCATTGTCTTTGCCTTTTAAGACCAGGAGAGGAGGGGGGAGAACAGCTATCTTAAGACCTCTGTTGGAAAGAGCAATATGGCTGCATTGTCTCTGCTATGCATCCTGACTAACACACGAACAGTCACACTGTGTGCCTCTACCTGCCGCCACAGACCGTTGCATTGCACCATTGTGCCAACCAGTGTGGGCGGGAGAAATCACATATTAAATGTTGGCATTCAATTAAGTTTAGCCTTCCAAGCAAAATATTTAGAACTACCATATCATAGGCTGCACTTTACATCTATTCAAGGCTGTCCTGAATCGTCTGCCTCTAGGCCATAAATAGAGTGTGAGCTGTAAGAACTGAAAGTCCTGGGAACATTAACTTTTACATGACACACAATGTGAGGAGTTCAACTTGTGTACAGTCAGTGTCTGAGTACACTACTGAGTAATTCTAAATGTAAATGCCCAAACGTACATGAATAGTCCCAGTGAAGTAACTAGAGGAATTATTCACTGTGCTGCTTTAGGAATAAAAATGAATTCGAATTATTAGAAGGAAATTACCTCAGTACAGTTGTGGGAGTTGTGAGATTTCACATGCAACTGAATGCCATACAATAAGATTTCAATTACACAATATTTTTAAATAAAAGAGAGAAGAATTTTCACTCTAAGTGTTACACTTGTCAGGTTTTAGGGGAAACAAAGCATGTGAGGATGACGTTCATTTTACCATTGGGGAGAATAGATTGAAAGGACAGGTTCTTGTACATTTGAGAGTTTTGCAGAAGAGAGAATGTTGTCCTGTCCAGCTTGTCATGCAGGGATGATAAACAGCATTTGCCGACATTCCTTCTTCCACAGAACTAAAGGAGCTTTGCCCTAATTGCAAGTGATTTCTTTTCTCTTTCTCTTTCCTATACATTTTCTCTGTTAATCAGTCTTTCTGCTTTTCCTCTTTTAAAAAATCACCCTAAACAACAATGGCAACATGAGAACGGTAGAACTGCTACTGGGTTCCAACAAACCAATTAAAAACTGCAAGACTGGAGAACATTTTTGCAAACTCAAGTGGTGTTTGAATAAAAAATCACATGTCTAAAATTCTGACCGGAAGCTAATATATTGCTAATATGCTCTTTGTCAGAAATCTAGGATTCCATAGAGAAGTTACTGAGACCTTCTGAATCTCTATAGTTAGAATTGGAACACAAGCATGGCCTCCCCTGTGCTACAGCTGAGTGCTGAGAGTTATTAGGAAACCCTTCATTACCATTCACAGCATGCTTAACAAACTACAGCTCCAAGGAAGTGGTATAAGGGTGCTTCAAAGGTATGGTGTGGATGTGACCCTGAATTAGTCCCTACCATTCACAGCAACAAGCCAGCTAAGCATAGTCATCACGACTAACAGCACATGCCCATGGAAGTTTGCTCCAAAGTAAGCCCCACTATGTTCAATGGTACTTACTTCCAGGTAAGGATGCAAACGACATCAGCACATACCACTGAAATCAACGGATTTACCGTATTTTTCGCCCCATAAGACGCACCGGCCCATAAGACGCACCTAGATTTTAGGGGGGGAAATAAAGGGAAAAAAATTTATTTCCCCCCCAGGTGCGCTGCGCTAATCCAGAAGCTTGGGGCAAGCTGAGGTCAGCGCGCCCCAAGCTTCTGCGTGCCGGCAAGCAGTCCGCTGCCGCCCCAAGCCTCCCGCACCCGGCAGGAGGTCCCGCTCGGTGCGCAAGGCTTGGGGCGGCAGCGGACTGCTTGCGCGCACCTAGAAGCTTGGGGCGTGCTGAGCTCAGCACGCCCCAAGCTTCTGCATGCCGGCAAGCAGTCCGCTGCCGCCCCAAGCCTCCCGCACCCGGCAGGAGGTCCCGCCGGGTGCGCAAGGCTTGGGGCGGCAGCGGACTGCTTGCGCGCACCTAGAAGCTTGGGGCGTGCTGAGCTCAGCACGCCCCAAGCTTCTGCATGCCGGCAAGCAGTCCGCTGCCGCCCCAAGCCTCCCGCACCCGGCAGGAGGTCCCGCCGGGTGCGCGAGGCTTGGGGCGGCAGCGGACTGCTTGCGCGCACCTAGAAGCTTGGGGCGTGCTGAGCTCAGCACGCCCCAAGCTTCTGCATGCCGGCAAGCAGTCCGCTGCCGCCCCAAGCCTCCCGCACCCGGCAGGAGGTCCCGCTGGGTGCGCAAGGCTTGGGGCGGCAGCGGACTGCTTGCGCGCACCTAGAAGCTTGGGGCATGCTGAGCTCAGCACGCCCCAAGCTTCTGCATGCCGGCAAGCAGTCCGCTGCCGCCCCAAGCCTCCCGCACCCGGCAGGAGGTCCCGCCGGGTGCGCGAGGCTTGGGGCGGCAGCGGACTGCTTGTGCGCACCTAGAAGCTTGGGGCCAGCTGAGCTCAGCCCGCCCCAAGCTTCTGCATGCCGGCAAGCAGTCCGCTGCCGCCCCAAGCCTCGCGCACCCAGCGGGACCTCCTGCCAGGTGCGGGAGGCTTGGGGCGGCAGCGGACTGCTTGCGCGCACCGAGAAGCTTGGGGCGGGCTGAGCTCAGCTGGCCCCAAGCTTCTAGGTGCGCGCAAGCAGTCCGCTGCCGCCCCAAGCCTCGCGCACCCAGCGGGACCTCCTGCCGGGTGCGGGAGGCTTGGGGCGGCAGCGGACTGCTTGCGCGCACCGAGAAGCTTGGGGCGGGCTGAGCTCAGCTGGCCCCAAGCTTCTAGGTGCGCGCAAGCAGTCCGCTGCCGCCCCAAGCCTCGCGCACCCAGCGGGACCTCCTGCCGGGTGCGCGAGGCTTGCAGACACTCGCCCGAAGCAGGGGGAGCCCTCCAGAGGGCTCCCCGTGCTTCGGGCGACAGGCTGCCGCCCCAAGCCTCGCGCACCCGGTCGGACCTCCTGCCGGGCGCGCGAGGCTTGCAGGCATTCGCCCCATAAGACGCACCCCGATTTCCCCTTCATTTTTGGAGGGGAAAAAGTGCGTCTTATGGGGCGAAAAATACGGTAAGTAAGTTGCACCTACTATCTTCCATTGATTTCAATGGGAAGTACAACCTGATCTTATTTATGCTTACTCGGTAATACAACTCACTTAGTTCAATGGGATGTATTTGGGCATAAATGTGCACAGGATTGCAGCCTTAGTCTGTCAAGACTAAGGGCTCGCCCACACTTCCGTTTGCCCTATGATTTCTAGGCAAAGGTCTGAGAAGTCTTTCATTTGTCCTGCCAATTTCCCCAGGAAAATCACTGAATCAGAACACACATCAATCGGGTTTTCTGTGGATTGATGCTGCAGGCCAAAAGAAAAACCCCTTGGAAGTATAGATAGGGCCCATCTGTAGGAAGATTAGGATCGTAGTAGAATGATGCCCATAATAGGAATTTGGAACACACAGCAATAATCACTAAGGATTTTTTTAAAAAAAACTGACTTGTGTACAATTAAAATGTATAAATTAGCACTTAAAACTCTTTATGGCCCTGCCAACAGAGAAATCTTATGAATCCAGTGAAAACATAAATGTTTCTAAACAACCTTAATCCCTGAAAAGTCAACGAATAAAACAATTACAAGAAATAACTCATTTTTAGTCTAACACATGGCTGTTGACAGCTCCGTGAGCTTCAGTATTGTAACACAACCCTCTCTTTTAGATTTGTTAGATTTTATTTTTAGAAGTAATCACTTCCCTCCAGTAAATGGCTCTTATACCAGCAGTTCTGCACCAGTGAAAACTGAAGGGGAACATTGCTATGAACCAAAAAGCTATCGGCATATGCCCAGGCAGGCTGCTGCAAGCGTAACCAGCATAATCTGCCGCTCTGCAACATCTCTTCTTCTCCCCCAACCCCATCCCTGCCATTTCCTTAATTAATACAATATTAGCTAATTAAATGAAGTCATTCCCCAGGCTCATTCAGGATACTAAGCAGAAAGCAAACCTTACTTCTTCCTTCATAACAGCCCACACATGTAATCTCTCTCTTTTCTTTAGCGTGAGTAATTGCCTTCATATTTCAGTATATGCCACTTTAAAAATCAAGGTTAATTGGGAGCTTTCTGTGAAGTTCCAAGTGTTCTGAGAATCATTTCAATGCAATTAGACCATTGTGTGCGATGTGTAAGAGTCTCAACCCAAAACAGCCATGGACCCAAGGAGAAGCAAACTCAGCAATATAGGATCATCTAAGATTCTAAGGAACGAGGAGGCAGCAGGGAAGGGACAGAGACATAAGGGGATCCTACGAAAGCAGACTCAAAAGGAAATCCAAAGGTGTAAAGAGTTCACTTTTCACTGAATAGTGGTGCAAAAAGAAACTTCAGTAGAATGAGGTGCTTAGAGATTTAGCTCTCCTTTGATATGCCTACTTCAGCAGTTTCTCTTGGCATAAATAACTTTGACTCTTTTCATTATTTTATGCTGAACCAGAAACATTTTGCCTCTCAAACCTCCATCCTCTGCATTTTGGCTCAAAAACTTGTAGATACTTTAAGGCCTATGTTACGGTGGACAGCAGAAATGGGGAAGGTGCAGGGTCTCAATACTGTTTTTAGATATTTTTGTTTATAGTGAAGGGTCACTATTCAGCATCAGTGGTGGACAGCTAACGTTCTCTGGTGAATTTTGTCATTCTTCATTTCTGATAGTCATTTCTGATAGTGCTGATCACCTGAGACCCTGAAAAACAAATAGTCTGTGCATTCAACCATCCAATTAAGGATATATTGCATCCAGAACTTTGTAACTTCACACCTGAAAAGGGCAAGGGAAGGATATGGTAGGTTCACTGGGTAGTTTGCTTTCCATTTCTCTCAGGAGCTGAGATCAGCGAGTCTTGAGGAGGTTTTGCTGCCTTAAGAGTTTAGGAAAGAGACTGTAATGCAAGGTTTGCTTATCCACAGTTCTTGCTACCCTTCAGCACATTTGTAATCACTTAGCACTTATTACTGGTATTTCAAGATGCTTGGAGGTTCCGCTTAACACTGGACTCCTCCTGGTCTAAGAAAAATAATTCTTAAATATATCTTATATAAAATTTTAGCATTTAGATGGGATAGCTCATACCTTCCACCTTCTTGTATGGGTTATATGAACAACGTTGCAAACTGAAAATCAACCCCCTTTCTTTTTTCTATTCAAAAAGTGTTGTTATTTTGTCCACGTGTAAATCAGTAAGATTCTCTCCTACAACATTTGATGTAGATGTCTTAGGACTCAGCTACGCTTTTGTTCATCCCGTGATTTAAAGTCATGGGTCAATCCGCAGAAAAGCCGATTGATGCTTGTTCTCATTCAGCAGTAAACAGCAGGTTTTCCTGGAGAAAGCAGCAGAACAAAAACAAAAAAAAAAAAGGCCCATCGGACCTGTAACTTGAAATCATGGGGCAAGTGTGGATGTGCCCTCTCTGGGGTCATTCTGAATCATCCCAACTGGTGTTGCAGACTGAGCACCAGTGAACTATCAAAATACAAATGCAGTCTATGGCCAGTCCTCAGAAACTGCCAGGTCAACGTTTGATGAAATACAACTAAACCAGCTGTTTCTGCAATTACAAAAACTGATTTAATCCTCAGAAGATGACAACTATCTTGATGATTTTAAGAGGCAGATGGTCCAGAAGTTTTGTGAGGGCCAAAGTGAGCAGCGGCAGAGAGATGTATAAGTGGAAGGGCAGCAGGTTTATATGTGTTTTTTGCAAGGAAAAAAATCAAACAGATGGAAGGAAAAAATAGCAACGCAGCAAAAGTTACAAAGTACTGGTGAAAAGTGTTTCTTCTTCACCTTATATAACTTTTCCCAGGAACCTTTTTTCTTTTTCTTTTTTCTTTTTTTTTTTTTGGTCATTGCACATACAAATTATCAGACAAGCACTGATCCAGAGAAAGGCTAGTGAGGTTCCTAAGCACATTTGCTTATTTGAAGAACAGGCCCATTCATGTCCTTACATTCACTGATTTAAATTGCCAAGCTCATGAACAATTGCATGGAAGAAAATTCCATTAAAAGCAATATGACATTCCCATCTAAGTATCGTCAGGATCATGGTGCAGGACATATAGAACCAAGCAAACCAAACTGCACTCATGACTGTGCTCTGTTTCAAAGCCCAGGCCTGGGTTCTTTTTCAATATGTAACTTAAGAAAATGAGGAAGTATCAGTAGCAGCACAACATAACTGTAAACGATTGCAAGCTCATTCCAAATGTAGACTCCTGTGAGTGGACAGGAAATGGAAATATTGCTGTTAGATACCTTGGGGTGGAAACATCTTTTAATAGAGAAGTTTAATTAAATACTTTCCAGATTAGCTTCCAAAGCTCCATTAACCCTCCATGCATTTCGTTGTACATGCACTTTCCATGTGGTGGTTGTATTATGCAGAGAGTACAACTTTCTACATAGCTGTACCTGCCCTGTTGAACATCTCAAAAAGCCTTCTGTGCTTTCCAAACGACTGGACTATTCTCTCAAAAGCAACAATATCACCCTGACAAAGTTTCTGTGCCTAATTAGAAAGGAAGAGGAATAAAGAAATACCTGTTTTATCAGTGACTGCTATAGAATGAGAGACTGGAAGAAGGATGGCCAACCCAAGCCAAATTATGCAAGATCCAATTGCCTTCATCTCCTCTTGAACACATGTGAACAAATGACCAGAAATCTGAAATGAAAACATTCATGATTAAAAACACTCTTAGGATTCCACTGCAATCAAGCGGGTTGCCTTATGGATGTCCAGCCTAGACATATCCAGATTTAGACACCAGTGCTCAAATTACAAGGGGCCAAAGAAGACTTGACCTTGCTTACCTGCTGTGACAGGTACTGTTTTAAGGTTATGTGGAGCATGATTTGGCTAAAATGTGGGGGAAGTTGGGACTTACAAATTTCATTTAAAGCCCCTCTACTTCTTCCACTGAAAATTGTTAGGCATGCCTGAGTTCATTGAAATCAATGGACTCAGGTTCAGCTTGTTTATTTTATTATTAGTAATTATATGCTGCCTTTTGAGGCAAAACCCTCACAAGGCAACCTACAATAAATATAATTAGTTGCGTAAAAGTATAGGATAATTTAGTTTCATGTACATAGCAGAAGTTCTCAGCTGGAGCCATATCTAGACAGGATGGAGGGGTGATGAAATACTGCTCCATCTTCCTCTGTGGGTCTCAGGAATTTGCACATGATTTCCCCCTTACACTTTTGTTTCATGGGTTAAGGGACTAGTACTTGAGAAGCTTCCCCCTGTATTTAAAATTAATCATATTTTTTGTGAAGTCTAAAATAAAATCACATCAACGAAGCAATCTTCCTCTCTATACTTATCAAACCCTTTAACTACATTGCTGCCATTTAATATAAAACCTACATAATTATGAATCATCTAAATATTCCCTTTTTAGATACATATGCATACTGGTACACACGTACATACACACAAACAAATGTAGCAAAATACACATGAGTTATAAGGGGAAAAGAGGCGTATAGACTGTTGAGCCATTAATGTAGTACTATACATACGTACTCACCTGGGGGTAAATCTCATTGACTAAATTCAGTGGGTCTTACTTCTGAATTGAGATGTGTTGTAACATAATTGGTTGGATGATTCCCTGCTAACAGCTAATTACGGTCCAAATCTAAAAATGGAAACCAGCTGTTTGTGTACTTTCTATGAGCATCCCTGATGACCAATAGCGATTTTTTAACACACATCCATGACTGTATAATAAATCCTTAGTTCATTATTCTGCCTGGGAAATATAGACAATTTCTAGTTGTTGAGAAGCCCATGTTGAGTATAACTGCTGCTCTGAGGACCCAGTTCTGGTCCTCTCATTAGGCAGGGTGAAGCAGTCACCTCAAGCAGCTGATTTGGGGGTCATAAAATGATAGCAAGTTGTTAGTTACTTAATTTATTATTATTCTATCTGCAGAGGCAGAGATGGGGTAGCTGTAGCACTTTCTGCCACAGTTGCAAAAATAACTTGACTGGTCTTGGGTACCAAGGTTGGGAAGGAGTGACTTTTGCTGCTCTGCCTCAGGCAGCCAGATGTCTGGGGCCAGCCCTAGAGCCATAGGTTGTACCTCTTTCTATTGCGGCCTTTGAATAATTTCTGTTTCACGGGCATTTTATTTTTGCCATTTGGGAGCAGAAAATAATTTTACATTGTGCTGACCAATGACTGCTAGAAATGTTTTAAAATTTGATATGTATTGACTGCATGTTATTTATGTAGGCTCTCTGTAACTTTGCTTACTGAAATAGCCTGTGATTGATGGTAACACAACTAAGGTGAACTTCATTTTCAATTTTCCATCCGTGAACTATACTTCCTCTCACTTCTGCAAAAATCACAAGCAGTTGTGAAGAGAGAGAAGAGTCATCAGTCAAGTACAATGTGTATCATTTATTAGTGTGAAAAAAGCACGCGTGCACATACAAAGGGTGTTTGCAGGCTAATTTTAGACTTATAAGAAGACAATGAAGAGTACTTCTCAGCTACTTTTTTAGATTGTTGAGTAATAGGTTTTCAGCTATGCTAAGGTCGAATATATTGGTCAAAAGACCACCAAATTATCATGTGTTAGTAATAGCTGATTAGCATTTTTAGTTTTGATTATTTTTAGCCTATGGTACTTAAAGTTAAACTACATGCACTCACTATGAGCAGGATGAGTGGAGCAGTCACAATCTCATACTGATGTATCATTCCTATATCTAGATTTCTTTTCCTTTTTTCTTTTTCTTTTTCAGCAGCTTTCATGTCTCAGAAAATATGTAAATGAGGGGGAAAGGACAGTTCCATTTTGGACTGCATAAAAGAAGAATGTATACAACAAAATATTTTTGTCATCTATACACAATCAATCATTTCTTCTAAATCACTTATAATGAAAAGAGAATTCAGACTTTAACAGAACATAGTAAAATGCAAAAAAAAAAAAAAAAAATCCAAATAAGGATGATTATTTATTTACTGTATATGAAAAAGTGTCCGGGTCAAACTATGCAGTAAGTGTAGTATTTTTTTCCACATGAATGTGAAGCATGGAAGACCCCGTCCAGATAAAGACAATAGAATGGGGGAAGAATATACACAGACCTAACCCTTTGCCTCCCCACTATGATACCTATTCCGATCCAGGGTTATGGTGGTACACCAACAATTTGCATGGGGGGAGGGAGGGACGGACTTCAACTTTCAACTTCAACCTATGGGAATTGCTGACAAGGGTCCCCCAATCTAGGTCAGGATCACAGTGGGGTAGGAGGGTCAAAACCCCATTGCCCTTGTGCTAGAATCCCAATCTAGATCAGGGCCCCCACACTGGCAATCTGTCTTTTTCTTTAAACTGCATTTAATAGTGAAAGAGTTAATGCAGAGGTTTTCACCCTTTTTGAGTCTACAGCTCCCATAACCAACTACAGTGGTGCCTCGCAAGACGAAATTAATCCATTCCGCGAGTCTCTTCGTCTAGCGGTTTTTTCGTCTTGCGAAGCAACCCTATTAGCGGCTTAGCGGATTAGCGCTATTAGCGGTTTAGCGGCTATTAAAGGCTTAGCGGCTAAAAGGCTATTAGCGGCTTAGCAGCTTAGAAAAAGGGGGGGGAGAGGAAAAAAATCGGAACACTCGCAAGACGTTTTCGTCTTGCAAAGCAAGCCCATAGGGAAAATCGTCTTGCGAAGCAGTTCAAAAACGGAAAACCCTTTCGTCTAGTGGGTTTTCCGTCTTGCGAGGCATTCGTCTTGCGGGGCACCACTGTACGTTCTTTCTGCGGCACGCCCTGTGGAGCTCAGGAGCCCAGTTATGTCACCTCTTGCCTACAGAGCTGGCAGCATCTCGCCCTTTTTCAAACACCTTCCCTTGTGGAGTGTTCCCTCAAACTCCTCTCTCCTTTCCTTGGGAGTCCTCCGGACAGCTGCCGCTGCCGTCCTTGATCTCTGAGCTGTCCCCCCACACCCCAAAGAGAGGTGCCTCCCAGAGGCACCAATCGCCTGTGGAGCTTATAGCCAGGGCTGCTACAATAAACAAGAGGACATCAGAGCAGGGAGGGAAGGAAGGAAAGGACAGAGGCCAGTGTTGCCCATGGCACCCCTGACCATCCTTCAACCACGGCACACTGGTTGAAAGACACTGAGTTAATGTATTGTTGGGAGTACGTGGGGAGGGCACAGATCCCCCTAAATTCCTCGATCTAGTAAATGTTAGAATTTATCACTGCTTAAGAGGGTTAAAGAGGGTTAGACTTTAAATTGCTGCACTCAGCTATCCTTGTCCCGTAAACTGCCTGGCAGAGAAGCTACCAAGAGGAACCATCCATAGGTTATCGATGGCCGAGTCATTGACCTAATAAAAGACACAGAGAGAAGCCAACAGCAAGTCTAAGACTATTAGCCCGGCGCTGCGCTCTGGCTGGTTAGCAGAAGACAATGCCAGAGGGGACATTGCCCAGTTTGCAGTGGGCAATGATGAAAGCTGAAGGCCAATAGATATGGCCTTGTGGAATCTCGCACTGCTCAGAGATTGGGTGGCATGCAGCAGTATCTTCCCATTTGGCCCTCAGTGGGGTAATATAGGCTGCTCCTACTTCAGATCCATTGGTACCATCTATATGTTGTGTTCACGTTAATGTTGCCTTTATAAGGCCAACAGCAAGAAGAGGCTGTGGTTGATTCTTTATTTTGGAAGTCAGACTCACTAAAAAACAAAAAAGAAGGTAGTTGAGAGATGGCAAAATCGTGCTTGAATCTCATTTGGATAAATGGATTCTAGGAGCATATGCCTAAATTCTATTGCCTTTCTCAAGGAGTTGGAAAGCATTTTTCATGCATGGCACTCAACACAACTTTCAGACTCTTGCACACTATTTAAGTGCATTTTTCAACTGAATGTACGTTTTAGCCAAAAATATTACATGGGAATCATAGATGCATAAAATACAAAAACCAGTTTAAGATTCTGCAAACAGCTTAAGCCTTATTCCATTTCTTGGTTTTTCTTTTCTGGTTACATGCAGGAAATAAATCTGTCTGTATTTGTATGATTTGATGGAATGTCATTAGAAGATCCTGTGGGAAGCCTCTATAGCTGACTCAGAAGTTGGGTTTTGGATTTATGTTTTCTTTCAGTTTGGCTGACATATTGCTTCTTTGAGAAAATAAATAAATAAAAATATCATTTTTAAAAGGTGGCTTTATTGGAATTCTAAGGACCAAAATGACACATTATAGAAAGTGAGCACTCTTTAATCTCCCAACTTTTTTTACCTGAGAGGTGGGGCCTGCCAATTTGGACAGATCAGCAGGGAAGGGAAACAAGGGTGTCTGGGTCTTTAACCTTTCATTCCAGCCCTATTTTCCTGATCTAAAGCTCACTTTGTATATTGCCCAGAAGGGGAAACAAACAGTACAGGAACAAACAATTTTTAAAAATCCCTTCATCTGTGCAGCCTTGTTGCTGCATTTCAGTAAAAAACAAACAAAACAAAAACCAAAAAAGTGTAGGGAAATAAATTATATTCTCCAGGCATAATGTGTAGTATGACCCTAAGAGGCAATGAATCTCAAGTTCTGAAAACCTTTCTGGCAATCTGCAGATCTTAGGCTACGTACACATTAATGGCTTAAAATACAGTTAGGTGTACTGCAAGTCACGTTTGCAAATCACATTTGCACGTTGCTATCCACTAGAGAGAGCAGGGATGTCTTTACCTGATGCACATTACCTGTTCAGTTTCCCCCCAACCCCCCAAAGCCATATTCATGAAGCTGTCATCTGTGCATGCACGGCCATCTGAGTTGTCTCACCTCAGCTTAACTGCAGAGAGAACATGCGTTTCTATTTTCAAAACATGTGGAAGCTCGTTTGAGGAAAAATGCATCCGTTCAGCAGCAGTACTTTTCAAAGAACTACATGATAGACATGGGTTGTAGCTAATGTCATGTGTACTTGATGTCAAACGCCATTGGTGCACACACACTGGAGCAAACAAACAGTAATGGGTACACAGCCTTAGCTTTCTGTACTAGTTTGCATCATATCTATAGATAGAGATGTTTTTAGTTGCACAAGCCAGGTATAAACATTTTAAATAAATGATGTATTTGTGTGTGTATATATTTTAAAAATAAGTGTCATGCACATTAAAAATTGGAATCGTCCCACCTTTCCCACAGTATCTTACATTGTAGGTCCTCGGTGTTTCTGTTTGTATGTTTCATTTCAACCTATCCTTGCCCCCGCTATGATTCCTGCAAGCTTGAATTTAAGGCATTATTGAGAGTTATAGCCAATGCTAGTCTTACTCATAGTAGGTCCATTTATATCAGTGGCCCTAAGTTAGACATCCCAATTAATTTCAATGAGTACAAGTAGGACTATTGGATACAACATAGGCACAGCAATCCAAGCTACAGGAAGCCAGGGTAATTCATACCGTGGTAAACTACCCTTAAGAGGGATGCGGGTTGCACTGTGGTCTAAATCACAGAGCCTAGGGTTTGCCAATCAGAAGGTCGGCGGTTTGAATCCCCCAACGGGGTGAGCTCCCGTTGCCCGATCCCTGCTCCTGTCAACCTAGCAGTTCAAAAGCACACAGTACAAGTAGATAAATAGGTACTGCTCCAACGGGAAGGTAAACTGTGTTTCTGTGCGCTGCTCTGGTTCACCAGAAACGGCTTAGTCATGCTGGCCACATGACCTGGAAGCTGTACGCCGGCTCCCTCGGTCAGTAAAGCGAGATGAGTGCTGCAACCCTAGAGTCGTCCACGACTGGACCTAACGGTCAGGGGTCCCTTTACCTAAACTACCCTTATTTAAAACTCTATTGGGAAGCAAAGATATTGCCAGCTGAGGCAGCCCAAGCTTAGCAGCGGTAAAACAAGCTTTTAAAATAAAGTTTGACTTAGACCGTTCTTTTTGCCAGTGTAATGTCCGCTAGGTTGCTAGTCACATGAGTGAACTGAAAGGAGTTTTGAATAGGGGTAAGTTTCCCCCTATCCCATCCCTGCTATACCCCTTTGAGGGACTTACCCTCATTTGGACATGCTGGTGTATCTATGGTTGAGCCAGGATGAAGACCCTCCACATGCGCAGGCAGAGACCTTCTTATTCCAAACTCCTGGTTCCAAACTCCTGGCTCATTCCTGGTGATCTTGGGATTTGTTTTGTTCTCCAAGGGCTTGCTGATATTGACTGGGTGTGCTAAACCCAATGGCAACCCTGACTTTCATGTGACTATCCATTACGAGGGGCCTGCACGCATTCCTTGCATAACTGAGCAGAAGAAACTGGGAAGGACATCTGTGTGGCTCCATCTTTATTCACACAAGTTATTGTACTTGGTAAGGACAACAAAAGTAGTCACATCACTTGTCTGGAAAACCCACTTGCAGATACTGATTGTTTTTATTGACCCAAGGCAGTGCCGCTCCTTTTTCTAATGCATTTCAATTGCTATTTCTTGCAAGCTGCTTTGGCCAGGCTTGCTTAAATTATCATCTGCCCACCTTCAGGAAGAAGTGTGCATGCAGAACTCACAGGGCATTAGTCTGCCATTCTGAAGCTTACTTTCTAAAAGAAAGTGTACTAGAGACCACACCTAACCAATAGTTTCAAAATGCATCCTATAATTCCTGCCACCTAATCTGCGTGGGAGGTACCTTCGTGATTGCTCACACATGAGATATTGTTTAGCATGGCTGTCAACCTTTTTCAAGCTAGGTTCCTTTGTTTTCAATAATTGTGTTAAGAAAAAATCAGTAGGTAAAGCTTGCATTACAGCATCTTCATGCCAGAGCGATGGAAGAACCTCACCGGTTGAATTTCTGGTTCTGTGTCACACAGCTGTTAAAAGTAGATGATTTATGGAATGAACTTGCATTCCTGTTTACTTTCACCCCTTAATTCCAGAGCTGAATCCTACCACTAGAAACAGATTCCAATGGCTATTTTCTTGCTGGCTGCATTCATTCTTAGCTGGGAAGTATTAGGCATAGAGATTCCTGCTGATTTCTCACCTTCCTTTCCTGTTGCAGTGCAACGCTCAAGCCAGTGTCTATGCACTGCCCATTCCCACCGCCCTTCCGTCTTCCAAAATTGGATAGGAAAAAAATGCTCTATAGCCCAGCTTCTCTCTCTGCCCAAGCTTGGAGCTCGCTTCAGAACAGGCCGAGCCACGGCGGGCAGGTGGGCTTGTTCACGTACTTCAGCACCTACCCAGAGTTTCCTGGCAGTTAAGGGCAAATAAACATTGAATCTCCTAAACTAGGAGGTATTAGCCAACCTTAAAAGCTGGACCACTTTAGACCGCTTGCGCATTTCCTTCATGTAACAGATCCATTACCTGAGATTTCTAGAGCACATTGGAGAATACTTGAGCCTTTCTTTCATACATACACGCCTGAGAAGGGACTACCAAGCACATATAATGGACCTTTACCTGTGCTTCCTCTCAGCCTCACTCCAAAGCAATTTTAGGTGCTTAGCCCACACACACATATGTGAAAGAGCGACTCCTCTCAGAAAACCCTTGCCTGGAGAAGAAAATATCAATTACCTTTAGAGAGGAGGATGTCACGTACGACCTACTTCCTTGCCTGCCTGTGCAAGAAAAGCTCACCTAGGCCTAGTCTACATATGCAGCAGACAAGTAGTAATGAGGGCAAGAAAGAGTGAATGGAATGTATCACTTCAACCTGTGGGAATTTGGAAGGGGGGGATCCCATTTTTAAATATTGTTCTGTGTTTAACCTGCTCCCTCTGGGGGGGGGGGAAACAACTTTAGCAAGGAGACAGCCAGCAACTCTGGGAATAGACTAGCCTGGTGTAGTATATACTTAATTGGAGGTAATTTTTACATGAGGAAGCAGCTAAAGATTGCAATGCTCCCCTGCTGCCTGTGAAGTGGTACAGTCCTCTTTAACCCCCACAGGCTTTTACTGCCTGATTTTGCTATTGTAACTTGATTGGGCCCAGGCAGTACAGTAGTTTCCTCCAACTCTTCAGCTGGCAGCAGGTACAGTTATGGCCTTTTTGCCACAGCCTGTTTATTATTTGTACAGCTTTCCAGACGGCTCTATTTATCCTCATATCAGAAAAGTCCTTACCTGCTAATGTTTGTTAGGAGCAAAGGATTTTGATTGAAGCACAGGAGCAAGGCTAGTAAAAAAAAATATGGCAGCCTTAGAGGCAAGTCACATCAGAGTGTGAAGCCAATGCTGCTTATTGTGGCTGCTCCCCTGCTTTCAAAGGCTAATGGGGCTTTGACATTTCTATTTTAAGCCTTTCACATCCTGATTAACAACACCTAACACCTTTTCCATTGGGAAATGGCATCCTCTAATGCTCTCATCAGAGCCCTTTGAATGTCACAAAGTGAGCACATGTGGTCCAAACTCAGGGCGCTTCCAGCCATGAACTTGCCATGTCAGAACAGTGTGAGGTGTGTGTGCTTATTCTGGCAACGGAGTGATTGATTTAGGTACCCTTAGAAATATGCAGTTCACAGGTTTGTTTGCTTTAAGCATGACGGGAAGCAAGCAAAACAATGGTTCAATGTAAGTGCATGCCCAAAGCCACCCTGATTTTAAAATATAAGAGAAGCCACTCTTGAGAGAAAACTTCAGAACTGAAGACAGTTCCCCCAGTGGACTAGATCAGATCTGTAGTGAGGATTAACAAAGTGAGGCAGGCTGTAAGATGGGAGGGTAGGGGGAATTGTTATTGCTTTCAAAAGTTACTTTGCTCTTAATAAGCAATGCATTTCATGGTGTATTCATATATTTAAAACATATTACTTTCCCCTATGGCAGGCATGTCCAAAATCCGTCTCAGGGGCCTGCCAGTCAGTTTAATCCAGCACCTGCGGCAGTCTATTTCCTGGGGTAAAATCCTAAAAAAAGCTGAGCGACTTCAATCCTAAAAAAGGTCAACAACTATGCTTGGCCCATTGGTCGGCCCTCACAGCCCTTCACTTCATCAAATCTGGCCCTCTTTGAAAAAAGTTTGGACACCACTGCCGTATGGGAACTGTACTTGCCCCTCACAGATCTACAGTTCCCAGCACACTTAAACTACAATTCCCAGAAGTCTTTGGAGGGGATAGGTGCTTTAAATGTGTGGTGTGTAATGCGACCAGAGTTTAGCGTTGCTCATTATGAGTGACAGTGGTATAAGCAAAAGCACGAGGGCATTCCGTTATCCATTTTCCACCACATCACGTAACGGTCACAATGGAACCAACCCAAGCACCTCACCACCAGCAAAGGGAATGCACCACCCTTAACCACATCTGGAACCCGCACAGGGAAATATTTCTATTTCATTTTTAGAAGTTTATGCGGTGTGGTAGAAAGGGGGAGACTGAGAGTGCCATACCTTGGAACCCACAAAGTGGTTCTTAATCAAGACTTTTAACTTGCTTCCCCCCCCCCCCTTAGCTAATTAAAAAAGCAAATAAATATGGAGCACCTCTGTGTTGCATCCATTTTAGTGGGACACTTAAGCATGTGCCTAACATCTCTTCCGTTCCAATTAATGGGACTTAAAAGCTGTTAACTTCGGCTACAACATGCCCCGGTTGCTTATGGGATTCTGTATGACAGCAGTATAATATTTAAATAATCAGAAATTGTACAGATATGGAAAGAAACCATCCCACCTCAGAATGTGACTAAATAGGGAATTGAATAGCATCCTTGTTCAGTGTGTGTGTGTTTGGAGAAGAGGGGTTCATTTATAGGAGGTTATGGGCTACCATTCTGCTTACTCAGGTGTGTACCTGGGAGGGGACAACACTCTCTTGGTCCCAAATGCAGGATCTCTAGCAATATTACGAAACAAAATATCCCCGACAGCAAGAGAGAGAAATAGAATCCAGCAAAAAGCAGAAGCACTATAGTTCCTCATGGGAGCTGTGCTGCTTTAGAATTTCAGCATCCCACTATGACTTTCTTTTCCTTCACAATATACACACGCAATTTAGTGCAACGGCCCCTAGAAGACAGAGCAACGCACCCACACCCTCACAGTTATTTCCTTTGGTATATAGACATTGAACAAAATATACCCACAAGCTTCATTATCACTGCATCAGTTTGTACATGTTAAGCCTTGCATGTGCTTTAAACTGTTCCCTGTGCCTTATGGAACAGGGCATTCATTTAAAACCAGCGTATCCGTGCAAAAAGAAAAAGGAAAAAAAGTACCTGTTTTCCCATCACACAGCTACACAGACTGCACAGTGTAACAAGCACAGAATGACAGCTATTGATATACCAGCGCACAATCTATAATACCATTTATATAGAGGGCTCAGTTGTGACACTGTCAAAACCAGAGCAAACCAACCAAGCAGAGCACACGGTACTTTGCAGTGTATACTGGGTGTAAATCAGCTGATCGCAAACAAGAGGCTCTTACCTTTGATTAAGTTCCCCCTCCCCAGAAGCGCAGCAAATGCCTGTACAAAGCTGCTGTAGTTGCCGAAGAGTTGCTGGAGTCTCTAAAGAGTGGGAGAAGGGGACGCAGTTCTGTCCTTATTAGTCTCACACGGTGTGACCCTCCCACTCAGCAAGCACACAGAGAGAATACAACTGTACGGCAGGACAGCCCCCAGCTCTGGCACCAGTTTTTGCAAAAAGAGAGCGAGCGAGCGAGCGAGCGAGCGAGCGAGCGAGAGAACACATGCTTAAGAGGTTGCAATGCAAATCTGGTAATAATATTAAAAGGGTTAGGTATGGATTGTCTAAAGCTGTGTCACAGATAAGACTGCCTGGGGTTTGACTGCATGAATGAAAGGGGTGTCTGGTTTCAGCGCACCGACTCTGAAGTACTGTACATGATACGAGCACAACAGCAGGGGAGTAGATTCCGCTCCCCCAGCATGTTAAGTGTAGCCACATCTCATTAATTTTATATACTTTATCATAAATTTAAAATCAACCAGCCATGGGAATGCACCTATTTATGGCACCGATGCTGCAGAGAATAGTGGATGGCTGCTGTTTGATTTGCCTTTTTTAAAAAAAGCTCATCGTATATAAAGCAAGGGTGTTCTTACACTGTAATATCAGCTGTCTGTGATTAAAAAAAACCCTGTGTGACACTCAGCCTTCCTGCTAATTCTCCCTTGAATATGCTAAACTGTGCTTGCTTGGGCCCTGGGAGTGTTCTCATGACAGTTTCTAGCACTGCCTTTAAGGATTTAACTAGAGGATAAAAGGATAGCGAGAAAAAGGGAATGACTGCAGCACAAACTTAGGGAGAAGGGAGGGCAGGATCTTCACACATGTTGTCTGCACATATTTAAATAAATTTTGTCTTCATGCTCACCCCGCTCCACCTTCACCACCCTCTCCTGTGCTTTTAACATAATCCTTTCCTCCAAACAAGCATCAACTACCTTTGACTCCCCTCTGCCCATTTAGAATTGTAGAGTTGGAAGGGACCCTGCGGATCACCTAGTCCAACCCCCTTCCAATGCAGGAATATGCAGCTGTCCATTATGGGGATCAAACCTGCAACCTTGCCATGATCAGCACCACACTTTAACTACACATCTTTTCTTATCTTTCACACACTGCTGAAATCTGCAATTTAGGTTGTTAGCTCTTTGGGGCAGGGACCCTTCTTTTTGAGGGGGCTTGTGTTATTTAGAAGAAAAGCCCCACCAATGATCTCTCTTCTTCCCTTCTTCTCATTGGTGATCACTCGTAGCCCAGTAAGATTGTCTTCCATAAACACGGTTTTAACAATGAGTCCGTAAGTGACTGTGGAGGCCAATTCTAGATCCACACATCCTTCCACAGCGGGGACATTGATCTCCGGGCGGGAGTTGATCACGCTGTGGATTTGCCAAGCGTGCCTTCCTCTTAGCACGTTTCTCCCTTGCATCCTGAGTTCGAGTGTCTTCAAAACTCATGACACCTTTGGTAAAGGCTGTTCTCCAATTGGAGTGCTCGCAGGCAAGTGTTTCCCAGTTGTTGGTGTTTATAGTATATTTTTTTAGATTTGCCTTGCGACAGTCTTTAAAACATATGCAGAAGTGAACACACAAAAATAGGGGTGGGGTTTGTTTTTGTCCCCCCCCCCCTTTCTTGGTGACCATGCCAACACTCCAATGAATTTTCTCTCTCTTTCTAGTACAGTGGTACCTTGGGTTAAGAACTTAATTCGTTCTGGAGGTCCGTTCTTTTTTTTTTATAATATTTTTTATTGCATTTTTTTCCAGATAAGGTTACAAAGTCGGATATACAAAGAAATTACAGAAAAGAAAAAAGAAAGAAAAAGAGAATCATCCTTTCAAAACATTTTTCCACAACGAACCGGACTTCCCCACGTCTCCCTCACCGTGCATTCTTGACAATAAAAATATCAGCAAATTATAACCTTGTTTCATGCATTCTTTTGTTCTTTCAAATAATTATATTTTAAGTTTAAATTACTTATTATCAATTTACTCTAAAGGCAGATGTAATGTTATTTTAAACCTTAGTCCTTTCATTAATATAACTTAATTTCAAATCAAATCTTATTGCTGGAGCTAACTTTTCCAAATCATGCGAATTCTTAACATTCATATAACTTATAAAATTTTTGTAAATAGTCTTTGAATTTTTTCCAGTCCTCCTCCATTGCTTCTTCTTCCAAATCTCGGATCCTGCCAGTCATTTCGGCCAGTTCCATATAGTCCATCAATTGCGTCTGCCACTCTTCCAGTGTGGGTAAAACTTGTGTCTTCCAGTGTTTTGCGATGAGAATTCTTGCTGCTGTAGTTGCGTACATAAAAAAAGTTCTATCCTTCTTTAACACCTTCTGGCCGACAATGCCCAGGAGGAAGGCCTCTGGTTTCTCTGGAGGTCCGTTCTTAACCTGAAACTGTTCTTAACCTGAAGCACCACTTTAGCTAATGGGGCCTCCCGCTGCCGCCGCGCCACCACCACACAATTTCTGTTCTCATCCTGAAGCAAAGTTCTTAACCTGAGGTACTATTTCTGGGTTAGCGGAGTCTGTAACCTGAAGTGTTTGTAACCTGAAGTGTCTGTAACTCGAGGTACCACTGTAGTAATAATTACTAGAACTTTTGAGTATTCAAAGTCCTTCAAATAGATTGTATTGTAATTCTTACAAAGCAACCCTGTAAGGTAAGTAAGTATTATAATCTCAGTTTTGCAGATTGAGATTGGGGGCTGAGACTGAAAAGAGTGTGGATTATTTGAGGTTATCCGGTGAGTTCACAGCAGAGGTGAGATTTGAACCAGGGATTCCCTGCTTCATAGCTCGGTCTCATAACCACTTTTGCTTCATCAGCTCTCATAGGTAGTTATAATGTTTTGCATAGAGCTACAAGACTTAATGCTATTGGTGGACTACCACCCATGATAGTCAGCCAAATTAGGTATGATGGAGATCTGTATGGGATGATGTCATCCTCTATACCTGTTTGTGTGTTACCTGTTGAATATGAAACTGCTAGGTGAGCAGGAGGAAAGAAAGAGATTACTACAGGGAGTTCTATCAGGGAGGAAAGAAGAGACAGCTTCAAAAGTCTGTTTCAGAGGGTACAAGACTTGGGAGTGAGTCATTATTCCAACATGGGTGGTCCCAAGACCTACCATTGTGCATTCATTATAGGGAAGAGAAAAGCAGAAAGCAATATACTAATTCCCACTCCTCAAATGCTGGAAGCCCTTCTCAACCTTCTCCAATTCTAGCTTCTTAAAAACATGCCCCCCCCCCCAATCTGATAATGATTTTGAAAGGCAAGTAGGAATTGGAGAGGCAACTAACCTACAGAATGTCATAACAACAGTAGGAGAAATAATTGACCTCAGCTATCCTGACATGGAACAGGTAACTGTGAAAGAGAACTCGCTTGGTAAACGAAAATGTTAAGACTTGAAAAAGACATAGCATTTGCTTCCAGGAGACCTCTTTAATGAGCATTCACCCTAATTTGCTTGTGGGGAGGTTATATGATATTGCAGCAAACCGTTCTGACTTCAGCCAGCTTTTAATTCTGCAACATGGGCTTGCCAATATATCACTGAATCCCACCCAAAGATAGCAACTGCCTGGAAGCATCCAAGAGCCACAGATACAGTGGATGATTTTGCTTGAATCAGCCTATCATCAACCAAGTGGTGCTCCTAGATTTAAAAATAAGCAGTGCCCAGGACCTGTTGTAAGATCTAAGCATTGTGCTTCAGAATAGTGATTTTTTTTAATCGAAAAATGGCAGCCGTCAGTGGGTGATAAGCAACCACCCCACTCTCCGATTTTCTTTCTCTTAAATTTACCAGCACCTGGCCAGGCTATTTTTGCTTTTAGAAGTCAGTGGAAAAGATACACATGACTGTGTGCCACATCTAGTTTAGACCATAGTAACAGGAATAAAGTTGTGTATAGCTATTCCAAGTGAAACCCTCCCCATCAGCCTCTACTGTTGTTTATCCATAAGGACCCTTGTATGTGCATTCTTTGAGTGGCATGGTTTGATGAACCAGAGTATCGCTTGTGACCACATCCTCACAGATGCTGTTTGTGTTAGTTCTGCTTTTAAAGAGATTGTTTCTATGTTCAACAACAACAACAAACACATGACATACTTACTGCAGGAAATTATAGATGACCCCTCCTACAATGGTTACAAATTGCAATGTGATGAGAAATGGAATATGTATCTTGCTTAGCACGCCACAGACCAAACATTAACAAGGAGCAACATACAATCTGTTTATGAATGGCAATGAATGTCGGAATGGTTCGAAAATGAATACTAACAGCAGGAAAAGCTGGGATGAGAAAAAACAAAAATTACTTTAGATGTTGACATTTTAGATCAGTTGAGTTTGTTTTGGGCTTCCATTTGCAGTATTTGCTGTTGTTGGTTTAAAAATTTACATTGAAAATAAGAAAAGTAGCTTGACAGAACAAAACATATTATTTCAGTACCAAATTACTTTCTTCTATTATGTTACATTGTAAAATAGCTTGAATTAAACATGTATCGAATCACACATGGTCTGTTTTCTCAGTAAAGGCAGACAAATTTTAAATACAATTATCATGCTGTTGTCTCCCTTCTTGAACACAAATAAAACCAAATTTAGCCAACACTCAGTATTCATAGAATTTATGTTGGAGCTGATGAGGCTGATTGTTGCCTTTTATTAGAATCAAACATGCAACATAATAAACAACATCAACAAACATTCATTCATATTACACCCTTCCTCACACAGTAGCCCAGGGTGACTAACAACAAGCAGCAAAATAAACACAAAAAACAACTTTTCCATCACAATCCTAACTAACATGGTCAGCAGTAACATAGTTAGAGATAAGATTAAATCAGCGGAGCCATCTTTTTATGTTCCAGAGGTCTACAGAATTAAATAGATCTTCAGTTTTCATCTGAATTAGTTACAGATAGGTAGCCGTGTTGGTCTGCCATAGTCAAAATAAAAAAATTCCTTCCTGTAGCACCTTAAAGACCAACTAAGTTAGTTCTTGGTATAAGCTTTTGTGTGCATGCACACTTCTTGTGTGCATGCACACGAAAGCTTATACCAAGAACTAACTTAGTTGGTCTTTAAGGTGCTACAGGAAGGAATTTTTTCATCTGAATTAGAATAGTGTGGAAGACAGACCGATGTCAATAGGATGTGAATTGGAGATCCTGGGTGTCATAACTGGGAAGACCCTATTTCCTGTCATGGCTTCCAGGCCATAGACATCGGTACAAAGATGTTCATGGCTCTGTACACTAGTCCTGCCAGCTTGAATTGGGCCCAGTATGTCACCACCAACGAGTGCCTTCCTTTCTAGATATGTGTAATATGATCCCACCTCACTGTCTCAGACTAAATCACCAGCTGCAGTTTCCATGATGTCTTCAGAGCAGCCCCAATGTAAAACACATTGCAATATTCCATTCAGGAGGCGATGAGAGCGTGGACTAACTATATCCAGGTTAAGCTGGTTCAAGAATGGCTGTAACTGTCAAGCCAGCTGTAGCCAGGCACAGATGCTCCTTTCCACTGAAGCTACCTAAGCCTCAAGCTGGGAGTCTAGGACTATCCTTGGATCACATACCTATTTCTGAAGGGGTGGGGTGTTACCCTATAGAGACCGAGCCATCTACCTGATTCTTAGGCCCAGGAACTATCTACCCACAAAGTTTCTGCCTTCTCAGGATTTGACCTCAGTTTATGGGCCCTTATCCAGCTCATCACTACCTTCACACACAGGTCTAGCACCTGCATACCCTTTCCCAATTCAGGTGGCATGGGGAGATAAAGCTGGTCATCAGCACGTGAGCAAAACTGCTCTTCAAATCCCCAGATGACACCTGTCAGAGCTGCTCGAAGATCCTAGCTCACAGAGGATCACGCTAGCCAGCGATCATTAAGTAAAAGTCTTTATTGAGTTACAGTTTCCATTTTCAAGCTGCTGCGTGCAACTCTACGTCTAGTAGCTAGATCGGCGAAGCTCCGTCTGATTCTCCGCCCCTTGTGCACCAACTTAATATCCTAGCCCTGCTCCACCTTTTCCGCCTGACTGTTCTCCTCTGGGTCCCTCTGCCCCCCGGGGTTTCTTCCTTCCGGGATTCTTCTGGCGCTGACCCGGACCCTTCTGCCTCCTTGCGCCGGGCTTTAGGACCTGGCTCCCTTTCCGGGCTGCTTACTGCGCTGCCTTCCTCTGCATTTGAACTTGGCGCGCGCGCCCAACCTTCCACTTTCCGCTTAACCGTTTCTTCGCTCCCCGATGGAGGTGTGGCCACTCCTGACTCATGCCCTCCCTCCTGTGGTGAGCTGCCAGCGCTTGCCCCCTGGCTCCTTTCCTCCTCCCTGCTCCCTGGCGGTGACGCTGGTCCCGATTTCCAACTGCTCTCCTCTGAGTCCCCTCTGGCTCTATCTTCCTGGGGTGTCCCCCTAAACTCCCCCCTTGCCCTGGCCACTGGTGCTCATTTCTGTGAATCCTCTGATTCACTGGAAAGACTCGGAGATCTCGGGTCGTCGTCATCACTCATCTTTTCTTCTGCCTCCTCCCCTTCGCTCTCTGTTTCCTCCCTTGCCCTTGCCTCTGCTCCTAAACCCCTGACATCCATCCCCCCCTCGAAGCCCCCCATTCCCCCCTCCCCTCCTTCCGGTGCTGGAGCTGGGTGCTGCTGTTGCAAAGGGACGAACGTCGGATATCGTTCGCTTCCCGTGGCGGGCCTCCATCTGAAGGCTCCCGGGTCTTCCTCCCTTCTCCCGTCGACGACGGTCACCTCCGCTTCCATCTCTGTGCCGCCGTGCTCGAAACCAGGGTCGTCCCCGAAAACGTCCATGTCCGTCTCTCCCTCACTTCCTCCTGGCGGCGTTGCTCGTCCTGGGCATTCCAGCCACTTTCTGCGGAACTGCTCCTCTGGTCTATCGTCCCACCAATACGAGGGTTCTGATGCAGATCCCGAGGGTGACCCCTCCGGGGAACGTACGTCTTGTGTCGGGTCCTCGTCCGAGTCGAACCCCCGGAAAGTGCTGGCCGAAAGCGTGGGCGTGAAAAGCCAGTCGTCGAAAAAGTCTGCTGGCATTGGTCTATGTGGGAAGAGGGCGTGAAACTCGTCTTTGAGTAGAGGTTCGTCCAAAGCGTAGCCCGGCACCCAGCTGTTCGCACTGGCCGGGGTGCCCTCCTTGGCGAGAAAGTATTCTACCCCCTCCTCCCCCCATCTGGAGTCCAAAATCTCCGTGACTTCGTTGATGCGCTCCTTCTGTGCCACTCCCGCGTGCCCTGTTCTGTCTCTGACCGGACTCGGCGCCGTTCCGGGTTCCTGGAACCTGTGCGGTGCCTTGTAGGGAGTGAGCACCGATCTGTGGAACACCGGATGCATTCTGGAACCCTCCGGAAGTGCCAGTCTGAAAGCTACCGGGTTGACCTGCTCTTCGACTTGGTAGGGCCCCAGTTGTTTATGCCCTAGTTTCTTCTTGGCCAACGACCTGGCCGGCACTGCGTGGGCTGCTAACCAGACCCAGTCTCCCACGTGGAGCTCTTCGCCAACCCTTCTGTGCTTGTCCGCTTGTACCTTGTATGCGTGTTTGGCCAGCTCCAGGTGCCGCCGAAGCTGATCGTGGACTTCCTGCAGCTCCGACGCGAACGCATCTGCTGTCTGAGGCTCCCCCTCCCCCATTCTTTCCAGTCCCGGGAAGGTTCTGGGGTGCCTCCCATTGTTGGCGAAGAACGGCGTGACCCCCGTGGACACGTGCTTCGTGTTGTTGTAGGCGAACTCGGCAAGCGGCAGGTAATCCACCCACGTCGCAGGCTGTTGATTTGCATAACATCTCAGGTACTGCTGCATGATGGCATTGACCCGCTCCGCTTGCCCGTTGGTCTGCGGGTGTCTCGCCGACGCCAGGTTGATCTTGACGTTCAGGAAGCCCATCAGCTTCTGCCAGAAATTCGAGATGAACTGCCGCCCCCGGTCGGACAGAATAGACCGTGGCAGACCGTGAACCTTGAACACGTGGTCTATGAACAGTTTGGCGGTTTGCTCCGCCGTGGCCACCTTCGCACACGGAATGAAATGTGCCATCTTGGAAAACAGGTCCACCACCACCAGCACTGCCGTCTTGCCTCTCGAGCTGGGCAGATCTGTGACAAAGTCCAGAGCCACCCTTTCCCAAGGTTCGACCGGAGTGTGCAGCGGTTCCAACAGTCCGGCCGGCGGTCTGTGCACTGGCTTGGCCCTCTGGCAGGTGTCACACCTCGCCACGTAGTCTGCGACCTCCCCTCTCATTCCAGGCCACCAGAAATCCCTGGCTACTAATTCCACCGTCTTCTCCTTGCCAAAGTGCCCGGCCGTGGGCGCGTCGTGCAGCTGCTGCAGCACCTTGGCGCGAAGGTCATCTCCCGGCACGTAGATGGCCCCTCTACGGATGAGCAATCCAACTCGTAGCTGGAAACCGTCGGCCGCAGCCTTGCCCCTTTGCACCTCTGCCATCTTTGCTTGCGCGAAGGAGTCATCCTGCAACGCTCGTCGCACCGCCTCCAGGTCCACGGTGGCCGCGGCGCACGCCCACACTGTTGGTGCGAAGATGTGCATGGCGGCCGCTGGCGTTGCGTCCTCCAGATACTGTGGCTTACGGGAGAGGGCGTCCGCCATGATGTTAGTGTCCCCCGGGACATACTCTATGCGGAAGTCGAAGTTCGCAAAGAACTCAGCCCAACGTATCTGCCTCTGGTTTAGGAACTGTGCCGTGCGCCAGTGCTCCAGATTCTTGTGGTCCGTGCAAACCTGCACCGTGTGCTTGGCGCCGATCAGGAAGTGCCTCCACGCTTTGAACGCTGCATGAATGGCCAGCAACTCCCTGTCCCAGATGGTGTAGTTCTGCTCGGACTTGCTGAGCTTCCTGGAGTAAAACGCTCCCGGTCGCCACACCCCCTGCTGGTCCTTCTGCAGCAGGACCGCCCCCACGGCTCTGTCCGAGGCGTCTGTCTCCACCCTCATCGGCCTGCTGGGGTTGACATGAAGCAGCTGCTCTTCCGACGCGAAGAGACGCTTGAGCGCCTGAAAAGACTGCTCCGCCTGCTCTGTCCAAACGAACTTCTTTTTCTTGGAGCTAAGCGTGTCTGTGATGGCCGCTGTCTGCATAGCGAAGCCTTTGATAAACTTGCGATAGAAGTTCGCGAAGCCGACAAACCGTTGCACCTCCTTCCGGTTGCGTGGACTCTTCCAATCCAACACCGCTCGAACCTTGGCGCTGTCCATGGCGAGCCCCTTGTCAGACAGCTTGTAGCCCAGAAAGTCCACCTCCGTCACGTCAAATTGGCACTTCTCCAGCTTGGCGTAGAGCCTATGTTGCTTTAGCCTGCTCAGCACCTCCTTGACGTGCCCGTCATGCTCCTGCTGCGATTCCGAAAAGATCAGGATGTCATCTAAGAAACAGACGCACGTCTTGTAGAGAAGTCCCGCCAACACGTGATGCATGAAAGCTTGAAAAACGTGGGAGCCATTTTGCAATCCAAAAGGCATAACTCTATATTCGTAGGTCCCCAGTGGCGTGAACATGGCCGTCTTCCACTCATCTCCTTCCCGCATGCGAATGAGGTTGTACGCCCCTCGCAGGTCCAACTCGGTGAACACTTTTCCCTTCCGCACCTTCGCTAGGAGGTCGTCGATTCGGGGCATGGGGAAGTCCGATGGCTTGGTCCCACTGTTTAAAATGCGATAGTCCACGACCAGTCTTTTTTGGGGCGTGTCTCGCTTTTTAACAAAGAATACAGGACTGCCCCCCGCTGCCTTGGACTCTCGGATGAAACCGCGCTCCAAATTATGATCTATGAACTCCTTGAGTTCTTGCAGTTCGTCCTCTGACATGGAATACAGTTTCCCTTTAGGCAGCGCCGCCCCCGGCAGCAGGTCAATTTTGCAGTCATATGGTCTGTGAGGGGGTAGTCTGTCCGCCTCCTTTTCGCAGAAAACTTCCAAAAATTCTGCGTACTTGTGGGGAATCGCTTGCAGCGTGCCTAGCAGCAGCTGTGACTCCTCTTCCTCTCCTTCCTGCCGGGGCACGATGCAGTGTTCAGCACAAAAGGAAGAGCCGAAGATCAGCTGCCTCTGGTACCAAGCCAGCGTTGGGCTGTGCTTGTCCAGCCAACTCATTCCCAATACAATGGGCGTATCCGATAGTTGAGTGACATTGAAGCTGATGACTTCTTTGTGATTCCCAAGTCGCATCACCATCGGTGGCGTCTGCTTCACCACTTGCCCCCCTAGCAGCTCCCTGCCATCCACCGTGACAACCTGCAGGGGCAGTGTGGCCGGCAGCAACTGTATAGCGTGTTTGTCGACAAAGTCCTGCCCTATAAAGTCCGCATTGCTGCCCGAGTCCACGGTGATTGGCACGTCCATGGTGATGCCATTGGGCAGCTGGAGAGATGCGGTGAGCCTCACTACTGGTTTGGGCGGGAGGGGGTTCACGGGCTGTAAAATCTCTGGGGACTGCGTCACTAACACGTCTGGCTGGGCCCCAGTGCCTCTTCCTCCAGCCAGACTGCGTCGTTTCCCTGCTGTGGTCCACCTTGCTGTGTCGCTGCAGTCACCATTGCTGAGGCTGCAGTGAGCTTGTGGGGCCTCTGGGGACACTCTTTCGCCATGTGCCCTGGCTCCTCACAGACGTAACACTTCCTGTTCCCTCTAGGAGGCTTCGCTTTCACTGCTGCTGGTGCTAGGGCTCTGGTTGCTGACTGAGCCCTTGCACCTCCAACCTCCATAGGTTCCGCTCCTCCTCCCGGTGGAGGCGTGGATTGCGCCCGCGCTGCGTCTCTGGGAAGGAAGGAGGGGCCCCTGGCTGGTTCGCGCCCTCCACGCCCTTCGTCCCTGCTCCACGGACGTTCTTCCAGCCGCACCCCCACTGCCAGTGCCCTCTGAACGACCTCCTGGGTGGTCCGGGGTCTCTCCCCCCTCGCGATTTCATCTTTAATCGAGCTGTGCAACCCCTCCCAAAAGAGGTCTCTCACAGGGGCCGAATCTCTGTCCCATTCCAGGGCACTGACCAAAGCGAAAAAGCGGGCATGATATTGCCTTACGCTGGCCCTCCCTTGCCTTAGTCCATGCACCTCCTTCCGGGCAAGATCCACGTCAATGCTTGATAAAAAACACCCATCCATCGCTTTAATAAAGGCATCCGCATCTTGGAGCGCCGGATCCTTATCCCTCCATAGATTGCGCAGCCATGCTTTAGCATCCCCATGCAAATGGGACATGATGAATCCCACCTTCTCTTGCTCATCTCTAAAGTCTTTATTCAGCAGTTGCAGTGCGCACAGTACATCTGCTCTAAAGTTGGGATACTGTTGCAGGTTCCCATCGAAGTGAGAGACCAGACCGCCTGTACGTCTCGCCAACCCAATTCCCTCCTGTCTGGGTGTCTGCTTTGTAAGCACGTCTAACCTGACTTGGAGATCCCTGCAGGCGGCAGCTGCCTCCTCCTCTCTCTTCCGGGATGCGAGAGCCTCTGCAGTCAGTTGTGACACTGCTTTTCTGAGTTCCTCTATCTGCTGCTCAGCCGTCATGTCGGCTGCCGTTCGTGAGCTCGCTGATAGGCACCTGCTTCTCTCCCCTCCTCGAGGCTGTAGATGCCCACACTTGTGAGACGGAGCTTACTGTCAGAGCTGCTCGAAGATCCTAGCTCACAGAGGATCACGCTAGCCAGCGATCATTAAGTAAAAGTCTTTATTGAGTTACAGTTTCCATTTTCAAGCTGCTGCGTGCAACTCTACGTCTAGTAGCTAGATCGGCGAAGCTCCGTCTGATTCTCCGCCCCTTGTGCACCAACTTAATATCCTAGCCCTGCTCCACCTTTTCCGCCTGACTGTTCTCCTCTGGGTCCCTCTGCCCCCCGGGGTTTCTTCCTTCCGGGATTCTTCTGACGCTGACCCGGACCCTTCTGCCTCCTTGCGCCGGGCTTTAGGACCTGGCTCCCTTTCCGGGCTGCTTACTGCGCTGCCTTCCTCTGCATTTGAACTTGGCGCGCGCGCCCAACCTTCCACTTTCCGCTTAACCGTTTCTTCGCTCCCCGATGGAGGTGTGGCCACTCCTGACTCATGCCCTCCCTCCTGTGGTGAGCTGCCAGCGCTTGCCCCCTGGCTCCTTTCCTCCTCCCTGCTCCCTGGCGGTGACGCTGGTCCCGATTTCCAACTGCTCTCCTCTGAGTCCCCTCTGGCTCTATCTTCCTGGGGTGCCCCCCTAAACTCCCCCCTTGCCCTGGCCACTGGTGCTCCTTTCTGTGAATCCTCTGATTCACTGGAAAGACTCGGAGATCTCGGGTCGTCGTCATCACTCATCTTTTCTTCTGCCTCCTCCCCTTCGCTCTCTGTTTCCTCCCTTGCCCTTGCCTCTGCTCCTAAACCCCTGACAACACCTTCCAGTGGTTTCATATTGATGTTAAATAGCATGGGTGCCAAGATACAGCCTTGCAGAACTCCACAGCCTACTGCCAAGATGGAGCAGAATGCCCCCAACACGGCTGTCAAGTTGCAGCCCTGCAGAAAGAAGTGGAACCACCACAGTACAGTGCCACCAACTCCTATCCCATCCAGCCAATTCGGAGAATATTATGGTTAATAACACTGAAAGGCACTAATAGGTCAAGAAGAATCAACAGGGTAGAGCACTCATCTCGACTCTATCCCAAATAAAGGCATCCAAGGCTGTTTCAGTGCTGGGTCCAGGTCTGAAAGCAGATGGAAAGGGTTTTAGTCCAAAACGCATTGCTTTGGATGCGAGAGAGAGAGAGAGAGAGAGAGAGAGAGAGAGAGAGAGAGAGAGAGACTTATTCAGATATCCAGACACGTTAGGCTGTTTCAATGGAAATAAATAATTTGCTCACTGTGAGCAGGGAACTGCCAATGCACACCAAGGGGGGAAGTGGCAAATATGAGCTGGTGTCACTTCTACTGTCAAACATAAGAAAAGCCTGCTGGATCAGGCCAATGGCACATCTAGCCCAGCATCCTGTTCTCACATTGGCCAACTAGATGCTTGTGGGAAACCCACAAGCAGGCCTTGAGCATGAGAGCACTAGCATCTTCTGCAGTTTCCAGCAACTGGTATTCCAAAACATTGCTGCCCCCAACTGTTGAGGCAGAGCATAGGAGTTGTGCTCTTCTGTCATTCTTAGGAGAAAACATACCAGACTAAAGCTATGTGAGGCTTGAACATCATTCCACTGCTATACATCTTTTTTACAAGTTGAAACAATTGAAAGACCTTATCTTAGAGGAAGGCAAGAGTCAGTGCAGCTTGTGATAGAATCTTATATTTTCGTATTAGTCTGGGATGAAAGAATTGATTTCAGTGGCATTCTTGGTCTTCAATTACATTGGAATTAAAATCTCTACGCCTGAGAAAATCTGAACATTGCTGAGTTCACGTGCTGTAAACTGACCTACTGGTCTACCCCCACAGTACTTCTGTGCCACAAGTAAGGCTATTTACTGGCTATTTTGAGGAGTCCAGGAACTTGTATACTAATATACTCTTACAGTCCCATGTATCACATGTCATCTTAGAGGTAAGCATGATTGTTTGGGCCCACTTTTGGTGTGATTAGAATTAGGACTATGTAAAATCGCCTCAACTTCTTTAATTTTATTAAGTCATTGATTCAGTGTACACGCAACTTTGGAAGAGAACTCAAATCAGGTTTTGACAGAAATTCGTATGTTCATTACTAGCAGCATAAGTATATCATTGATCAGACTTGCAGACAGAGATAATTATTTTATTTAATCAGCAATATCAGCTGACAGCCTTCACACTTATGGACACATCCACATCATAGACTTAAACTAGTTTAATAATAATTCTCTCTGTGCAAAGAAACCTTGAGACTGGTGGCATTGTAACAGAATTTTGAACATGCTCAAAAGTACAATTCTTAGAATTAGTAGGCAGAAGTCGTGAGAGGTAAACCGATATTAAACAAACATCATCTCCATAGGCTCTTAATCTTGCTACTGCTCAAAACAAGGAAGTAGTAACAACCCCATTACGATTAAAGCGTAAACTCAGAGGCCACCATTGCACACAGGAGCACTTAAGCCCTCTTAAATCAATGGGCTTCAGAATGCCTAATGGGGCTGGATAGAGGCCAGATCCTACAAATAGGGGGTTCTTTTGCATGCTGTAACAAGCATGCAATCAGGAATGACAAATGAACTAATTCCATACTTCTTCAGATCAGCCTTGTTGGGGACTTTGTGTCTTTTTCTGTCATGATGAATGTTTACAGGCGAATCACTTGAAAGGAAAACAGCTGCTTGAGGAGTCTAAAATCCTGGAAGTGATCAGCGTAGCCAGCCCAGAATAACTGGATCTAGGTTATAACTTGTGATGAACCCATACCCAGATTTCCTTAAGAGTGTGAGTTGCATTTCCAAATTAAGCTTAATCACATTAATGCCTTCTTTATTTATTCTTATCATCAGATAAGCTTTTTTTGGGGGGGGTATGGTTTTAAATAGCCTCTCAGGTAGTAACAAGTACAGTGGTACCTCGGGTTACATACGCTCCAGGTTACATACACTTCAGGTTACAGACTCAGCTGACCCAGAAATAGTACCTCGGGTTAAGAACTTTGCTTCAGGATGAGAACAGAAATCATGCTCTGGTGGCACACCAGCAGCAGGAGGCCCCATTAGCTAAGGTGGTGCCTCAGGTTAAGAACAGTTTCAGGTTAAGAACGGACCTCCGGAACGAAGTAAGTACTTAACCCGAGGTACCACTGTACCGTAGTTTTCTAATAAAGCTCACACTTAGCATTTCTCACTGCTCTGTGGGTTGCTGTTCACTACCAGTATTTCACCGTCAGCTAGTTTGCATGTAACACTAAGCTAAATTATTGTCACTCCAGGGAAACCACAATCTGTGATCAAGATTTCCTCTTGGGTTTCCAGCTTGTGGTTTTGGCTGGAGGAGGCAAACCATGAGTCCAGGTTTAGATAACTGGGTAAGCCAAACTATACAGTACCTGCAGCAAGTGAAGCAATTAAATAAATGCATAATATATTATAGTCCTCTGCGTGGAATCTATTGTTTGAAGATGAAATAAATGTAACTCTTACTATGGTGTGGATAGCCCTGAACTAGGATCAGGCATGCAAGTGTCTTGCAAGTGAGAAGATGAAGTCAGACAAGCAAACCAAAGACACAAGCTTGGAAGTGGAGAGGGGGACCATTTTGGCTTTTTCTCAGAAAAAGGAAGCTAGCCACATTTGAGAGGAAGATCCATTGTGAAAACTGTTTTCCACTTTTACAACCATTGAAAACAACCCATTTTAGGTTATTTTATTGGTGATATCCCCTTTATGGATCACTGCCTTGCTGTGGCGAAGGGGCTTGAATAACTCAGAGAAGCTATGAGCTATGCCGTGCAGGGCCACCCAAGATGGACAGGTCGTAGTGGAGAGTTTTGACCAAATGTGATCCACCTGGAGCAGGAACCGGCAAGCCACTCCAGTATCCCTGCCAAGAAAACTCCATGGACAAAGACAACAGGCATATAAAAGTTATGACGCTGGAAGATGAGCCCCTCAGGTCGGAAGGCGTCCAACATGCTACTGAGGAAGAGCGGAGGACAAGTACAAGTAGATTCAGAGCTGATGAAGCGGCTGGGCCAAAGCCAAAAGGACGCTCAATTGCGGATATGCCTGGAAGCGAAAGGAAAGTCCAATGCTGTAAAGAAAAATATTGCATAGGAACCTGGAATGTAAGAACCATGAACCTTGGTAAGTTGGATGTGGCCAAAAATGAGATGGCAAGAATAAATATTGACATCCTGGGCATCAGTGAACTAAAATGGACGGGAATGGGCAAATTCAGTTCGGATGACCATCACATCTACTACTGTGGGCAAGAATCCCGTAAAAGAGGTACTTCCGGGTTGGCGCCATCGCCGAATGGCGGACTCCCTCCGAGCTCCGGAGGGAGTCTGCTCGGCAGGGGCTGGGTCCTACCGCGCCGGCGACGCGGGGACCCTTAAAAACCATGGGCACGGAGCCCGTGGACATGGGGACTCGGCTGGTACCGTTAGCGCCCTCCCGACTCATGAAGGAGCCTTTTTAAAGGCTACGGATCGGGTGCCGGGGAGCGGCGTGGTGCTGTGAGTCTATCGCTTCCCCTGCCGAGCGCAGCCGCATGCCATTCGTCGGAGAGCGCTGGCTTCTTCCATTGGAAATTCGGACATTTAACAACAACCCGTGAGTAATTGGGTAACCGGGTATAAAAGGAGGAAAAAAAGGAATTTTTTTTCGGATTCGGCACGAGCGGGGGGGATCTAAAAAGGAAGTCAGTCCCCACCCTGACTGTAAACACGCTAAAACAAGGACTGGGAAACCAAGATCGATTCAGAAGTTTATTGCTGACAAAAATGATCAATTCCACGATGGGATATTATAAGAATTGTGCTGGAGGAGAAAAGTCGAGGGCGAGAGGGAAAAGGCAACCCCCCCCCCGGGAACCGGGGCGATTCGGAGAACCTGGTGGAGAGAGACGGAGAATTTGACAGCTGTCAAAGTAGCTGTCAAATCTCAAGAACATAAAGAGGATTTTGTTACAAGTATTTTGCTGGTTAATTTTGTTACAATTGGACATAAATATGGATACAAAATGTCGGGGGGGAAAAAGAAACAACAACTTGACTTTTGGATTAGAGGACACAAAGTTGCTGCAACCCCCCTAGAGGGGTTTCGGGACATTACAAGTGGCGTATGTGGAAAACTACTCCGGGATGTGCACAGGTCTTATCTCCTGGGAAAGCAACAAAACTGAAATATTATTTTGTCTACAGAGGTGTTCACAATACAATAGAATTTTTCTATAGAAGCAAGTAAAGAATTGGACGTATGTTTTTGTTCCTGAATAACAAACCTCTGTAGAGATACTAGATTTCGGAATAAGAATGGTTTTGCAGCTGAACAAGACAGAAACCTGAGAAAGTAAGAAACAAAAGAGCAAAGGACCAACTATGTCACGGAAAGAACAATGGGAGGAGCAACAAGGACCAAGGAAAATTAAAGGCCTCTACCAGACTGGATTTTTGAAGTTAAACATCATCAAAATAAGCAAATTTAAAGAAAACCGGCAAGATGGACTGAGAAAAATTTGGCTGTGGACTTGAGACCTCCAGGCCAACAACATACAGACTGATGGACATGGGGAATCCAAACCGGGGAAGGGAGGGGGAATTTTAGAATCCAAAGGCTATGTAACCAACTTTTTGAATCTTCTTCTATCTTTTATCTTCTATCTTTCTATATAACTTTGGTATTTTGATTTAACATGTTTTGGGGGGGGGAAAGGGGGAATTCGTGGAAGGAAACGGGGTAGATCTTGGGGGAAATTTTTTTTTCTTTTTTCTATTTTGTTAAGGATATTGTAATTTAAATTGGCTAATAGGTACAACATATTAGGTTTGAATTGGGAATGAGAGCTTGTGGAACTAACTTAGGGAAAGGGGAATACAGTCGGGAGGGGGAGGAGGGAGTCCCAGAAAGAAGGTTATGAAAATAAGGGTTTAAAGTGGGTCTTTTTATTTCTTTCTTTTCTTTATCTTTTTTATCCTTTCTATTCTGTTATTATTGGAAATTTTAATAAATATGATTAAAAAAAAAAGAATCCCGTAAAAGAAATGGAGTGGCCCTCATAGTCAACAAAAGAGTGGCAAAGGCTGTACTGGGATGCAATCTCAAAAATGATAGAATGATCTCGATACGAATTCAAGGCAGACCTTTTAACATCACAGTAATCCAAGTTTATGCACCAACCACTGGTGCTGAAGAAACTGAAATTGACCAATTCTATGAAGACTTACAACACCTTATAGAAATGACACCAAAGAAGGATGTTCTTCTCATTATAGGGGATTGGAATGCTAAAGTAGGGAGTCAAGAGATAAAAGGAACAACTGGCAAGTTTGGCCTTGGAGTTCAAAACGAAGCAGGACAAAGGCTAATAGAGTTCTGCCAAGAGAACAAGCTGGTCATCACAAACACGCTTTTCCAACAACGCAAGAGACGACTCTACACATGGACATCACCAGATGGGCAGCATCGAAATCAGATTGATTATATTCTCTGCAGCCAAAGATGGAGAAGCTCTATACAGTCAGTAAAAACAAGACCTGGAGCTGACTGTGGCTCAGATCATCAGCTTCTTATAGCAAAATTCAAGCTTAAACTGAAGAAAGTAGGAAAAACCACTGGGCCGGTAAGATACAATCTGAGTCAAATCCCTTATGAATACACAGTGGAAGTGAGGAACAGGTTTAAGGATTTAGATTTGGTGGACAGAGTGCCTGAAGAACTATGGATGGAGGCTTGTAACATTATACAGGAGGCAGCAACTAAAACCATCCCAATGAAAAGGAAATGCAAGAAAGCAAAGTGGCTGTCCAACAAGGCCTTACAAATAGCGGGGGAGAGAAGGCAAGCAAAATGCGAGGGAGATAGTGAAAGATACAGGAAATTGAATGCAGAGTTCCAAAAAATAGCAAGGAGAGACAAGAAGGCCCTCTTAAACAAGCAATGCAAAGAAATAGAGGAAAACAATAGAATGGGAAAAACCAGAGATCTGTTCAAGAAAATTGGAGATATGAAAGGAACATTTCGTACAAAGATTACCATAATAAAAGACAAAAGTGGAAAGGACCTAACGGAAGCAGAAGACATCAAGAAGAGGTGGCAAGAATACACAGAGGAATTATACCAGAAAGATATGGATGTCTCGTACACCCCAGGTAGTGTGGTTGCTGACCTTCAGCCAGACATCTTGGAGAGTGAAGTCAAATGGGCCTTAGAAAGCACTGCTAATAACAAGGCCAGTGGAAGTGATGATATTCCAGCTGAACTATTTAAAATTTTAAATGGTGATGCTGTTATGGTGCTACACTCAATATGCCAGCAAATTTGGAAAACTCAGCAGTGGCCAGAGGATTGGAGAAGATCAGTCTACATCCCAATCCCAAAGAAGAGAAGTGCCAAAGAATGCTCTAACTACCGCACAATTGCACTCATTTCACACGCTAGCAAGGTTATGCTTAAAATTCTACAAGGCAGGCTTAAGCAGTATGTGGACCGAGAACTCCCAGAAGTGCAAGCTGGATTTCGAAGGGGCAGAGGAACCAGAGACCAAATTGCAAACATGAGCTGGATTATGGAGAAAGCTAGAGAGTTCCAGAAAGACATCTACTTCTGCTTCATTGACTATGCAAAAGCCTTTGACTATGTCGACCACAGCAAACTATGGCAAGTTCTTAAAGAAATGGGAGCGCCTGATCACCTCATCTGTCTCCTGAGAAATCTCTATGTGGGACAAGAAGCTACAGTTAGAACTGGATATGGAACAACTGACTGGTTCAAAATTGGTAAAGGAGTACGGCAAGGCTGTATATTGTCCCCCTGCTTATTTAACTTATATGCAGAATTCATCATGCGAAAGGCTGGGCTGGATGAATCCCAAGCCGGAATTAAGATCGCCGGAAGAAATATTAACAAGCTCAGATATGCAGATGACACAACTTTGATGGCAGAAAGTGAGGAGGAATTAAATAACCTTTTAATGAGGGTGAAAGAGGAGAGCACAAAATATGGTCTGAAGCTTAACATCAAAAAAACGAAGATCATGGCCACTGGACCCATCACCTCCTGGCAAATAGAAGGAGAAGAAATGGAGGCAGTGAGAGATTTTACTTTCTTGGGCTCCATGATCACTGCAGATGGTGACAGCAGTCACGAAATTAAAAGACGCCTTCTCCTTGGGAGAAAGGCGATGGCAAACCTAGACAGCGTCTTAAAAAGCAGAGACATCACCTTGCCAACAAAGGTCCGTATAGTTAAAACCATGGTTTTCCTGGTAGTGATGTATGGAAGTGAGAGCTGGACCGTAAAGAAGGCTGATCGCCGAAGAATTGATGCTTTTGAATTATGGTGCTGGAGGAGACTCTTGAGAGTTCCATGGACTGCAAGAAGATCAAATGCATCCATTCTTAAGGAAATTAGCTCTGAGTGCTCACTGGAAGGACAGATCCTGAAGCTGAGGCTCCAATACTTTGGCCACCTCATGAGAAGAGAAGACTCCCTGGAAAAGACCCTGATGTTGGGAAAGATGGAGGGCACAAGGAGAAGGCGACGGCAGAGGATGAGATGGTTGGACAGTGTTCTCGAAGCTACAAACATGAGTCTGACCAAACTGCGGGAGGCAGTGGAAGACAGGAGTGCCTGGCGTGCTCTGGTCCATGGGGTCACAAAGAGTCGGACACGACTAAATGACTAAACAACAACATTGGTGATATAACAAGTAAATACTCCACTTTGTTTCTAAAATTATCTCTTCTGCAAAGATTTCATTAGTCATTTACTCAGACCTTCCAAGTGTCCCTAGTTTCCAGAGACAGTCCCAGATTTACAGAAGCTGCCCTGGTTTCTGATTTGATCCCAGAATGTCATGCTTTTCCTTAGGACGTCCCTATTTTCATTGGAGAAATATTGGAGTTATGAAGGCAGCCCTGTATAGGGAATTAAAAAAAAAAGTTTAATGATTTATTATGCTTTTATCAGCACCTGGTTAAACCCTGTGGAGGCCTGTAGGCCGTCGAAATCTCAGGGTGCTCCTTGCCAATTATTTCTAATACATTTTTGTACTTTCCTTTCAAGATCAAATCAATATTATTTTGATCTGTTGTTGCAGGGCCCCTAAAAGACATAGGACCCGTAGGCTGGTGCCGACTGCCCATTTGGTAATCTGGCAACAGGCTTTCATGTATGTTGGAATTCGCCCAGTGTGGCTGGGGTAACCCAGTTGAAAAAGGTAAAGGGACCCCTGACCATTAGGTCCAGTCGTGGCCGAATCTGGGGTTGCGGCGCTCATCTTGCTTTATTGGCCGAAGGAGCTGGCGTACAGCTTTCGGGTCATGTGGCCAGCATGACTAAGCCGCATAATATAAATAATAATGGTATTATTATTATTATTATTATTATGGAATAGGACGTGCCTATTTTCATTGGAAAATGTTGGAGGGTATGTTTACTTAGTTGATTGACTGAAATTAGAAACCACTTAAAAAGACAAGAAATTTGCTTAAATAGAATTTGTTTTGTGGATTGTTTCCCATAACAAGCTATATGCTGCAGGCTTGGTGGTTAATTCAAATGACTGTGCATCTGTAAAATTTATTTTTACAGTTCTAATCATCATTTACTAATTATGCCTTTTGTGCTCAGTGTTTTATTAGCAATATAGTATTTTACTGTTGTATTTCTATTCATAAAATGTTTATAAATGCAACATGTACGCTATTATCTTTCCCTGTTTGGGAAAAATAACATTTTCTCTCCCTCTTTTCCCAAGCTTTATAACATTTTTAAAATTCTTCATGATATGTGTGGTGAATGTTTGGTTTCATAACATGCATAATTAATTACAAGTAATGACATCAAGGGAACCATTTTCTTTTGGTGATTTAATATTAATGAATTAATGATGAGGAATACAAAGATGCCGGATTGGCTATGTATAAAAATAATTGGCAGTTTTTATATTTATAGAAATAATGTGTGGAAAAAATATTTGCATTATTCACAATACCAATTTGTTTTCAAAATATGCTTTGCTACTGGAAATGAAGAAGGGTTTCTGCTTCCTTTTTTGTGTGAGTTTAGCAGATTTCCTTGTTACCAGGCACTCCCATTGAATTTGGTTTGGAAAAGTATGCAGGTGCCTTTTAGATTTGGCTGTAAATCATGGGTTGGATCCACGTTTAGATCCATTAAAATCAGTGTGGGTTATGTTAGTCATGATTAACTTAAGTCCCATTGATTCTGATGAATCTACACTAAGCATGACTACAATCCTAGCCACTTACCTAGGAGTAATCCCCATTCAATAGGACTTGCTTCCGAGTAGACATGATTACGAGTGCGCTATTAGTCTGGATTCAACCAGTTGACTTCTTGAGTAGGCCAAGGCCAAGGTTTGAGAAGTGCAAATTAGGTCCTTTCTCACTAAGGTGCGAACAAAATCTAATTTCTCCCCTATCTCTATCAGGTATTACCAGTTAGTTGGTGGGAGAATGGTGCATTGCTTCATGTGGGCAACTGGACAGACTGTAACTCCTCACACTTCCCAATGATAGAGGGGAGATCTTATGGAATTCTATGGGGATGATGACTTCTCTGTCGCCCTTGCTGCTACTGCTGCTCTGACTGCTTCATTCCCTATAGAAAACCGAATAAATGTACAATCTAATGTACACTAATAGTGAACATATCCATGCACTTAACATATCCATGCGCTTAAGAAGGAGGCTTCAGCAAGCCAGGGGTAACCCAGGAGTAACCCTAAACTTTGCAGAAGTACAAAAAGGGCAGGTTTCCCCAAACAGCCCACTGAAGACTGAGAACGCTCAGTGGGCACAGAATGTTGACTGACTGTTGGAAGGAGGCAATGGAGTGTCATGGAAGATGGGGCGGCTGGCTGGGAATTTGAACAGTCCACACTGTAACATTTTGTTGCAGGCTCCATTTGTGCTTTCCATTTGCTTTAGTTTCCCCTTCATCTACATCCACATTATATTTCACGCTGCACACATTTATTAGATAATGTCATATTGATTTTAAACTAAGCCCAGCTCTAAGAAAGAGATCTTTGGAGCACAGCCCAAGGGAGGAAAGCAGGAAAAACAAGATATTGCATTGCTAAGAACCTGTTTTGTTAAACAAGTTCAGCCACTATTGGGATGCGGGTGGCGCTGTGGTCTAAACCACAGAGCCTAGGGCTTGCCAATCAGAAGGTCGGCGGTTCGAAGCCCCGCGACTGGGTGAGCTCCTGTTGCTCGGTCCCTGCTCCTGCCAACCTAGCAGTTCGAAAGCACGTCAAAGTGCAAGTAGATAAATAGGTACTGCTCCAGCGGGAAGGTAAACCGCATTTCCATGCGCTGCTCTGGTTTCGCCAGAAGCGGCTTAGTCATGCTGGTCACATGACCAGCTGTACGCCGGCTCCCTTGGCCAGTAAAGCGAGATGAGCGCCGCAACCCCAGAGTCGTCCGTGACTGGCCCTAACGGTCACGGGTCTCTTTACCTTTACCTCAGCTATTATTACAATATGTAGGATGCATGCACATAAAGTCTGCTTTTGGTTTAACTGAAAATGAAAATTGTACTGTATCTTAATTCATAAACAATGTCCAATTTTATTATGACTTTCCAATGCCAATATCTAGAATTCCCTAAGGAATTTCCACGGGGATCCCCATGAGACTTAAATCAGAGTACTCTGGTTTAAACTGAATTAGGATGAACATGCTGCTTCACTGTGATTGCTTTGTTTAGAAAACATGAAGAAAATAAACTAGTTTTTATTAGCCAATTAAAAAACCCAGTTAATTCCATCCAGTGCTTTTTTCTGGGGGGTATGCAGGGGTACGCATACCCCTAAACATTTTGTGAATCTTTATACTTTTGTCCATTTACTGTATTTATTTTTCCTGCATTGAACTATAAAATGGTGGTTTTCTTGAGTCAAAATGAGAGTACTCTTAAACATTTTTTTTGGGGGGGGAAGCACTGATTCCATCCGAAGGGCAGCAAATCTAAAGGCAAAAGACACACCAATATCTGAAAAGGATAAATGCTGTGACATTTTGGCTGTATTAAAAAAAAAAATCCCCTGACTTAACCCTCAAGGATTCATCTTTGGCCACAAGATGCCAGTGGTACAGTATCTTCTTCCCATAACTTAAATACTTTGCCTGAAAGGATATCACTAGTAAGGACTGAAAGAGGAGAACATGGGTTCAGTTCCCAATTGAAAACTATCCTGTGCTTCTTTTTTTTTTTTTTTTTCTCAAAAGACAGAAGGAAAGGATGTTAAATCACTCTAAAATCTCCAGGCAAGCAAATGTCTGCTGCACCAGAGAACATCCACCACCTAAGAGGTATTTGTGAAGTTTCTTCAAAACCAAATGGCTTTGGAAATAATGTAGCCGCTTTGGAATCCTCAGGCCTGTTTTGTCCAAAAGAGAAAGCAAAACACTGCCTTAAGCTAATCGTTTAAATATATGTGCATGGTATTCAATTAAGTTTTACTTAGAGTAAACCCAATTAAATTAGTGAACATGACAAGATCTGTCTGTTCTTTTCCATGGACCTACTCTGAGTAGAATTTAGTCGAATATCACCCAAGAACCTCCAAATTTCTGTGGCTTTTCTGACACCAGGAACCTTGTCACATACAACTTCTTAAACAGCATGTAGGTGGCAAGTTTAAGATAGTAACCTATGCACCCTGTGCATTACTTCAGAGGGGCTTACTTTCAAGCAAACATCAGCCTGCCATACCCATTTCTATATACTTTTCCCATTGTTTCATTGCAGCCTCTCCTTCCTGCTTCTCCTGCAGAAAAAAGAAACATTTTCTGCAAGTCTGCTATTACTCTACTTCTATGACTTTAGAGTTTGCCAGAGGCAGACACGCAGAGAACCCATATGGAAACTAAAACGAAAAAAGAACAGATGTGTGGGTGGGCGTATATTATGTGCTGTGCACACACAGTGTCTCCTTGCAGGCTGAATGTGCTGGGCTGGTTGCAGAGGCTGTAAATTCTTTCCTGCCTGGCTGAAGAAGTGAAGCTCCCCATGGCATCACATATTCATTCCTTCTTCACATCCAAAAAAACTTGGGAAGTTTTGGTTGTTGTTTTTATAAAAACAAACAAAAAAACCCTGTGATGTAAAAATTCTAGTTAGGCCAGAAATTTGATGCTGTATAAACAAGAAAAAACAACTGTCCCTATTGTGCTATGCTGCCATAACATAGTAGCAATATGTAGGGAGCGGGTGGCGCTCTTAACCACTGAGCCTCTTGGGCTTGCCAATCAGAAGGTCGGTGGTTTGAATCCCCACGATGTGGTGAGCTCTCGTTGCTTTGTCCCAGCTTCTGCCAGCCTAGCAGTTTGAAAGCATACCAGTGCAAGTAGATAAATAGGTACTGCTGTGACAGGAAGTTAAACGGCGCTTCCGTGCACTCTAGTTTCCGTCATGGTGTTCCGTTGCGCCAGAAGCGGTTTAGTCATGCTCGCTACATGACCCGGAAAGCTGTCTGTGGACAAATGCTAACTCCCTCAACCTGAAGCAAGATGAGAGCCGCACCCCAGAGTTGCCTTGGACTGGACTTAACCATCCAGGAGTCCTTTATCTTTAGTAGTAACATACAGAAATTATTCTGAATTAAGGGCACTCAAATATTAATTAATGTCTATGTTTGTTTGTTTGTTTGTTTGTTTGTTTGTTTGTTTGTTTGACATCCTGTCCTGCATCACAAGATCTCAGGGCTGTTAATAGATTTTAAAAAACCAACGATTTCCCATTCTACTCTTTTAATTCCTGTTTTCTGTATGGGATTGGGTAATCCCGTATATATTGGGTCATCCTCTTTAATACCCATTAACTGTTAGAATATGCTAAGCATTGGCTGTTATTTTTGCCTTTTTTACATTAAGTTGTTAAGACAGCCTCCATCGAATAAATTTTATAATCTTCCTTGACATTTTCCTCTTCTTATCAGCATCATTTTGATCCTTTGTTCATGGCAATGGTAAATTATTTGTTCTACAGCAGCACTGGGGAACCTTTGGACTCCAGTTCCTATCTGCTCCAGCCAGCATGGCCAATGTTATAATCCAAAGGAGACCCTGCCTTCCATAAGAAGGAGTATAACCAGTCTCAAAAATGGTAATTGACAGCAAATCAACATTTCCCTATTTCTCAATGGAAGGAAACAATGAGAATTCTAATATGTAACCAGAAATGTAAAAGAACCCTCAAACCATTAAATAGAATGCCAAAAGCTGCTAAGGACAAAGACAGAAAAGAATGCGATTATCTATTCAGTGTATTTCATCAACTGGATAGTTTTGGTCGTTTCATTTTAGGAGGACTGAGAATGACACTGAGAAACACAAAAATGTGATCATGTGGCGTAGATGGAGTATTTTTGTACAAAATGTTAAAAATACTACTGCTCTTTAGCTTGAAAAAAAGAGAGGTAGTTAACTGGAAATATGATAGAGGTATATGAAACCACAAAAGCTCTTGAAATCTCTATCAGGGAACAGCTGCTCACTGTTCTACACAAATATAGAACAAGAGAGCACCTGATCGAATTAAGAGCGAACAAAATTAGTGATTTTTTTGGTCACATAATGTGCAGCTGACATGAAAGATAATGTGCAGTGACAATGGCCAGTAACATTAAACCATAAGGAGAACATACCGGTAAGCCCTGATGGATCAGGGCAAAGTCCCAGTTAGTCCAACATTTTGCTCTCACACATTGCAGCCCTAAGCACACTTACCAAGGGGGCAAAGCCCACTGAACACAGTATTTTGTTAATTTAGTTCATTCCATTTATGAATTGTTTCCCATAAAATATATCAGATTGATTTCACAATAAAACACCAACCATAAGAACAATTTTAAACAATTCCACATGTGTAAAAAACATTAAAACAAATACCACATCTAGAAACAATTATTACAAACCCAGCACAGATACGGTCTATGATAAAGATCTCCACTTAAAAGGCCTGATGAAAAAAGAAAGTATTCAACAGGTGCTGAGAAGACAATAGAAATTCTTACATCTTATGGGATGGACTTCCTAATGAGATGGTATCTGCCATTTCCCTCAGAGCGCAGTGATCGATTGGATATATATGTCGTGAGACCGTATTTTAGGTTTCCTAGTCTCAAGCAGTAAAGAAGTTTGTACACCAGTAACAGCACTTTGAACTTAGCTTGGTAGTTCATTAGCCACCAGTGAAATTCTTTTTGTAGCGGCATAACACTGTGGCAAGAGTCTGCCCCAGTGATTAGTCAAGCCACTGTATTTTGCACTAGCTGCAGCTTCTGGGCCAACTGCAAGGGCATCCCCACGTAGCGTACATTGCAATAACCTAACCTGGAGGTTACCAGTGCAAGGACAACAGTGGTCAGATACCTCTCCTGGTCCAGAAACAATAGTTGTCTTATCAGCTGAAGCTGGTAAAAGGCAATCCCTGCTACTGAGGCCACATGAATCTCTGGTAAGAGAGCTGGATGAGGAGCACCCTCAGACCAGGAGGATGTTACTTTGGGTGAGAAGATTTGAAGCTGGCTGAGAGACCATACCCAAAGAGTGCATCAGTGGCTTCCTGTCAACTTGAAGGGAAGTGACAGGCAGGTGCCATGGGGCTCTCTCCTGACCCAGGATGTTTTGCTGCTTCAGGTAACACAGAAAATTCCCCCCTCCTACTCTTCCACAGCCCCCAGCTGCTGCTGCCCCTCCCGAAGGCCGTGGGGAGATAAAAGGAGACCAGAGAAGAGTGGGTAGGCACAGCAATAGAGGAGTCACACTCCTCAAGCCAGATCTGCCGCCTGAGTCAACTGCCTCACCTCGCCTCATAGGCAGACTGGCCCACCTTCTAGGCCTGGTGCTGTTAGACATCTTTATAAATGACTTAGACAAAGGATTATAGGAGATCCTCATTATATATACAGACAGCACCAAAGTGAGTGGGGTAGTCAGCACCTTAGAAGACAAAAACTGGTTCAAAATTATCTTAACAGGATGGAGAATCTGAGCCAAAGCTAACAAAATGATTTTCAACAGATATACATGTTGTTCTGTATTTCGGAAGAAAAAGATCACATGTATGTATAAATACAAGATGAGTGACACCTAGCTTGACAACAGTATATGCGAAAAGGATTGAGTGGTGAATAGAAGACAAGCTAAACAATCTCAGCAGTGTGATGTGGCAGCTAAAAAGGCTAATGCAATTCTAGACCGCATCAACAGGAGTATAGTGTCCGGATTGCAGGAAGTAATGGTAGCGCTCTATTTCTGTTTTGGTCAGACCTCACCTAGAGTACTGGGCACCACAGCTTAAGAAGGATATTGACAAGCTGGACCATCTCCAGAGGACAGTGACGAAGATAGTGAAGAGCCTGGAAACCAAGTCTCATGAGGAAAGGTTAAAGGAGCTGTGTTATGTTTAGCCAGGAGAACAGATGATTAAGAAGCAACATGATAGCCATCTTCAAATATTTGGAGGGCTATTGCATAGATAATAAGAGCAAATTTGCTACTCCAGAACATGGGACTTGAAGCAATGGGTTCCAGCTACAAAAAGAAAAAGAGAACAAGAAGATAAGAATGAAACACTAGGAAGAACTTCCTGGTGCTATAAGCTACTTAACAGACTGCTTTGGAAGATGGTGAACTCTTATTCATTGGAAATTTTAGCAGAGGCTGCTTGACTACCTATCACTATCAGGGTTGCTGCAACAGTGGATTTCCTGCATTGGTGGGGGGTGGACGAGATAACATTGATGCCTCTCCCAAGTCTATGATTCTGTGCTAGCATGAACCCTTTCCCTGAAAATGCTTGTGAGATTGTTTGTTTAGTTTGACAAATTAGATCATTATTATTAGAGAGACGCCCATGCTGCAAGATTGACTTTGCATGCACCCATATCGGTGCATTGTTTTTTAAAATCCACCGTTTCTGAGCTGCCCTGTGTACTCTCCACTTTGATCTGTAATTGTTTTCTACTCTGTATAAAACAAGGCGCAGGAACCCCTCCAGAGTGGATTAAGTCTGTCAAATTACAGACAATTTATGGGGAAAATAAAAGGGATTCACTTTCCTCCATAATCTCTGGGGTTGGGGAAGTGGAGGGTTGTCTCTTCCCTTACCTTAAAATATATATTTTTTTAATAAAGAAAATTGCCACTTCATTCCTGCATTTCTTAACCTGGGTTAGTTTGTGTCCTCTGATAGATCTTAGACAGGCCTTGCATCATGAGGCTATCTAGAATGTTGCCTGTGGAGTTCTGAAGAAACATAGAAGTTGGAAGGAATCTTGAGAGTCATCTAGTCCAACCCCTGCTGTGCAGGAATATGCAGGAGGTGTGCAACTTTGGCGTTACCAAGAGCTCTGGGGTTTGTTGTTGTTAAAGCTGACCAATATAGGACTTAAAAAAATAAAGTTAAATTAAGCTTTCATCTTTTTAAAAAAGACCCCCCCCCCAATTTCTGTGCTTCAACAAAACAAAACAAAACAAAACAAAACAACAACAACAACAACAAAACCCACTCAGAGCTCTTTTGGACAGCCTTATTTCTTGCAAAAAAAACCATGGACGGGAAAACCACAGCGATATAGGTAAATATAGAGCTATAAAACAGAAATACAGAATTAATAATACTGCAAAATCATCCCAATTCACAAGGTTATTTGGCTCCTAAACCAAGTCAACGCACACCCCCTATTTATATTATTAAAGCTTCCTTAATGACATTTTGAAAATTAGGGTGGCTTTTGTTCTGTGAAACCACAGTCAGCTAACTGGGATGGGAATATGGGGGCCATCTATTCTCTTATTTGAGTCTTTGAAGTTTGGGAATCCAGGATTGCTGATTTTGATTAGTTACAGTCTACTGCTTCCTGAAGTCTGAACATGGTAAACAAGTGTGGATCTATAATCATTTGCAGTGGGTGAAGAGAGCAGAGCAGATGGGAGCAAGAAGACCCTTTGCCTTCCCCATCAGTGGCTAATAATCCAAGCACACAATGGATGCACGGCATTCCTGGGCAGTTCTTTGTTCTTCCTTCTCCCCACCCTTCTTTTTTATTGACCTTAATGAAAAAAATGCAAAGTAGGCTCTCTCATTGTTGCTTCTCTTTACTAGTACACAGGCCACTCCACATGACTTTGTCCTCAGATCAAATGGATAATGCCAATGAAGGCAATGCTAAAATTGCACTGTTGAAAAGAGAAGAGAGCAGGGCAGGGCAGAAAGCACCTTTGTTCCTAGTGGTTCTTCCTGATCCCAAAGCACTGTGCTGCACAGTGGCTACTACCTGATTTTCCCTCCAAGGCATTCAGTCCCAAAATTTCATTCAAGGAGGGAAGCATAGCATTGCCATGTTGTCTGAAACACAGAGAATTAATTATGAGAGCTGTAGTTTTTGTTGTTATTGTACCTATTGCCTTCCATAGGGAAGATGTGTGAGAAAAAATTAATTTCCTTTTCTTCTGGTACTATTTGATTTTTTTTTTACTGACATTATGTGAATTTCTATACATTATACCTCACTAGCCTCCTCTCTGTAGCAGTGTAGTTGATTTTGGGGAGGCTACTGTGATATCCTTGGCATGTGGTGAGAGTTTATACTCTGTGACTTTGGGTCAATATATTTATTCTAAAGGCTGAGGCAGTCTGGTCTGAGGAAAGGCCCTGATAACTGGTTCCCCACCCACGTTTCTATAATACAGTAATAAAGAGGCCTGTCATTCTGTCAAGCTGCATGTATGTGTGCACAAAAGGGGACCTTTCCATTGTATACCTTCCATGATTTCATTGATTAAAGCAGGAGCAACTGAGTTTTTTCAATACCTATTATCTCATATCAAGGTTTGCTGCCTGAATGCAATACGTGAAGCTTTTCTCTGTCTGTTCTATTCATATACGAGAACCTACCGAAATGAAGTCAGTTACCTCAGCTAAGACCCAGAAAAACTGAGGGGGGGAAATAAAATTATGAAGTCTAATATGTTTCCCTGTTATGTCCTTGCTGGGAAGTTTTTGCCTCTGCACATGAGTCTGAGAATGTTCTGAACAGTTCCCATTGAGTTCATGAAACAGTGTACCTTGACCTGTTCTTAATGCATTGTTGACCACATCTACGGACTGTGATTGTTCTTTCAAGTCATGCAATATCAATCATTAGTAACCATGTGTTCCCTTTCCCAGCCTTCATGATTAATGCCCTTACACTGTATTCATGTTAACCAATCAGCAATGAGCGCACCTGTGGCAATGTTGTAATATTCAATAAAAGAGTCTCCTCGGGACTTGCTGCAGAGATGCCTATCACATGACACTTGCTACTCGTCTGTCGTTATTCCAACCCAACATGTCCTTGATTGGCCTTGGTCCAAACATACTATGTGCCTCTTTGGTGCTTTCATCTCCCCCCTTTCCTCTGCATCCCCCTGCCTCTTCATGGCAATGGTGGTGGCAGTGACAGTCCCATCCCCTTCACCGGCCTACATATTTCTTTTGACATTGCTTTAGTAGTGGTAGTGATACCAAGGCCTCCCTTTGGTCTAGGAAGGTGAGGGGTAGACAGGTTGGTGGGAAGTGGTGGGGCTGGTTAGGCAGTATGTCTGCTGGTTGTCGTTGCCAGCATCAGGTGTGGTCACCATAAACTGCATGATACCCTTATTTGCTACCCTTCTGCCCCAGCATGTCCTTGTCTATATGTTTATTAGTTGTGCAGAAGAGTGATTTTCAGCAGTACAGATTGTTCTGCAGGGTTGAAGAAAAATACGCATCACCTGAAAGCCCCACTTTGATAACACTAACCCTGTCCCCCTTTGCATCCTCTTTCCCTAAAATATGTTGTGCCTGAGGTTCATGCGATTTGAACAATTTGGTCAGTAGTCACAAACCCTATATGGTCAGGCCTCAAAGATACGGTACTCTGTTTTGAAGTGAAGCAAATTGTGAAGCCAATTTGTCTTCGACTGCAAATTTAAAATTTCATTATTAAATGCATTAAGAATATTTCTCAAAGTGGTTAACATTAAAGAAAATCCATACCATAAAAATTACATACCAAAGAAATAAACAGCACTAAAACCAAAATGCAGCACTAAGTGATCTTTACAAACAGCAGAAAATGTATGGGGAAAGCCACTGAAAATAAAGAACTGTATTGTTACAAATCAGACAGGCAAATGGCCAATTACTATCGTTACATTTTTAAAAACAGATTTGACCAAAAATAAGCATTAAACAGCAATCAAATTATAATTTGCACAAAGAGAAATGTAAACAGTTTTACCGGTGATAGATAACATTAGCTGAAGAATAGTGATGTGATGCATTGTTAGGAAAGTTTTCCATGACAACAAGCACTTTTCCACCAAAATGATAAATGGTTTATATGCACTGCTGTAGGATAGAAACGTAATATTTAACAAACCCTCTAACTAACCTGCTGTGATGTGTTAATTTTTCATCTGGATAATGTGCCATACTCTTGTGAACCATCCTTAGATTGAGCAGCCTGAAGGTATTTTCCAGCTTTTTGCTGTTTCCATCCAGGCCACCACCAACAGAAATATATAAATATATTCTGTAATGTCTTAGAAAATGGATAACGGTGTTAATAGGGGTCACATTTAATGTTATGTTCCAACAAGATGATACAACAAAAATTAAACTGACAGAAAAACTGATTATAAAAGGCAAACAGAAACAGAAACTGTTTGCATATACAGTGGTACCTCGGGTTTAGAACTTAATTCGTTCTTAACCTGAAACTGTTCTTAACCTGAGATACCACTTTAGCTGATGGGGCCTTCCACTGCCACCATGCCATGATTTCTGTTCTCATCCTGAAGCAAAGTTCTTAACCTGAGGTACTATTTCTGGGTTAGCGGAGTCTGTAACCTGAAGTGTCTGTAACCCAAGGTACCACTGTATGTATTACGGTACTGTCACTGTACATAGTCAAATTCTGATGAGGGTATTTCTCAGGGTCAGATGCTAACAGAGTCAGGAGATACTGGCTGACACTGTTTTGAATGCTTGTGTTCAGAGGAAGCACACTAAATTACTAAGAATTTAGATGTTAACACACAAGTAGGCAGAAACTACAAGGAATCATGGGAAGAATGAGTTGGGAAAGCGCCGTAGCTTAGTAGTAGTAGAACATCTGCTCTTGCAGAAGGTTCAACCCTTGACATCTCCAGGTAATGGTGGGAGAAACACAGCCAGTCAGTATATAGACAATACTGAACTAGATGGACCAAGGGTCTGGCCTCAGTATAAGGCAGCTTCTGGTGTTCCTACATTGCGCTCTACATTGTTGCTTCCACAATGACTGGCACATGACATCCACAATTACATTGGTGATGAAGGGTGGTTTAACTCTTGCTGCGACCCCAAAGCCATCATTGGTGAGAGCAAATGAAACTAATGGGCTTGTGCTATGAGATGCAACTAAGGCCTTCCTAACATTGTCCTACATTCTGGTTCGTTGTGTTACACTTATTTTCTCCCGGCCAACACAATTCCCAACCACCCCACAGTGTCCAGGGTTAGCATGTTTATGCCACCCTTTGCCGATAGGGATATTCCTTAGTGCCATGAGAGAAATGTGCAACCCTTCATTGGATGGTTTGAGGAAAGGATATTCCCTAGTTCCATGAGAGAAATGTGCAACCCTTCGTTGGATGGTTTGAGGAAAAGGTGAGATGGTGGTATTCCAACCTTTGCTATTTTCGTGCAAGTGCCTCTCCTATAGTGCCATCTCCAATTCCGGTGTCAATTGGACAAGCAGAGAAACAAGCCTTGCAAGGTACTCATGACTATAAAGAAAACTATGAAGACATGAAAACAGGAAGGGGGGAATCCCGAGGTTACTGGCAAAGAGAAGCCAAATTTAGCATTATGCACCATGTCAGCAGAATGGTCTATTTTTAGTCATAAAACATGTTTGATATTAAATGGCTATCCCAAGGAAGCCATCTATACAATTTGAAATCTTGCATGTTACATTTTGAACCCTGTGTGGTCTCTTGCAGAACGTTTGGCCATTTGGGGATTACGGAGGCCAGTTCTTATAATCGTACCTGCATAGCTTAGGAGGTTTTGAAATGGCAGATCTGAGATGATTCATATTTTGAAGCAAACTCTGAGTCACCGTAGTGTTAGAACAGCTCCCACTCAAACCAAGGAGTTCCATAACAATTCTGCCAAAGAACAACACCTACTTCAATAATGCACTGGTCGAACAAAAGTAAAATCCTACTTATCACCATAGAATCTGTAAGTTCAAATTGAGAAAAGAGGTCAAACCCAGAATGTTGTAGCTACATATAAAAAGCAGATGACATCAAGCTAGCATTAGATATTTTCATCTTCGGTGGTATATGTCAGCTGATGATCTCATGTACCTTAACAAGTAGTTAAGAGACACAAACTGAATTTGGCTTATTTTGGGAATTCTGTGGTTTGATCTACAATATTCTATTTTCTGATTTTGACCAATAAAAGGATGGTCTGTTGGTCAGTCTTTTAAAGCGATGCATTTAGTAACATAGCCATTAATTGACGATGGAAACTTGTTAAATGTGCTTTAGTGTGCCATGTTGAACATACTTACACTGAACATGGGGACTCATATCTGAATAAACATGCATAGGATTGTGCTGCACACCTTTTGTTTTAAATTAGCCACCTTGTTCTTGCTTCATAAACAAAATATACCAACTTGCTTACTGAACTCAGGGGAACTTACTTCTGAATAGAGAAGCATAGAATGCCATTGTCAGTTACTAACAGAAGTATACAGTAATCATTTTAACTGACATCTTTTATTTCTGATTGTTGGATTTAAATGCCCTCTCATTATAATTAACCTCCACTGACCATTTGAATCAAGCTTAGTGAATGCTTTGATTCCTTATTTAAGAAATAATATGCCCTTTCATTCTGATATGCCTATTCATATTTTTTCATTGTAGTATTGCCTCTAACTTCTTAATTGATCTGCATGATTAGATCTCTGACAGCCTTTTGGAATGCCTGGCATGAGAATTGAAATATACTCAGAGTCGCAAAGTGATTTCATGCTCTTTATTCAGCTCATAGTGGTGAGGAGGAATGAATGTATGTCCCCTCACAGTATCTGCTTTATATACATTATTTACACAATGGGCTGCACATGATTGGCTAATTCCGGAATTCTACTGTAAGCCAATCAGGTTGTGGATTCACTTCTATCTGGAGCAGGATTGGGTGGTTCCTGCCAACCAATCATACTGCTGCATTGTTCTAGGACCAATCAGACTGCTGCATTCTGAATCCTATTGTTCTAGGACTAATCAGACTGCTGCAATTTGGATCCTATTGTTCTAGGACCAATCAGACTGCTTCAGTTTGGATCCTATTCAACTCAGTACATAACACCCCTCCCCTCTAAGTTCCAGTCCTGCCCGGGAGGTCGCATTCATAGTCCTCAAGGTACGCCGGTGGCCTACGTGTGCGTTGCGGCCTGGGGTGTTCCCTGGTCCGGGCTCCAGGTTCTGGCTCGTGTTCCAAGGATGCTGGCTGTGATGGGCCTGTTTGGTCTGGCGCAACCGGCTCGCTCAGTCGTGGTTCTGGTTCTGGTGTCCTTTCGGCCTCGCGGGTCCTCTCTGTATTTACTGATTCTGCCTCTCCTGCTGGCCCCTCCTGCTCTATGGGCCTCACTGCCCCTCTGTTCCCTTGGGACTCCTCTGACCTGTCCTCCTCCTGGGTTTCTCCTGGGAATCGTCGCCGTATCTGGTCGCAGTGGCGGCGCCAGCATTGCCCCCCATCCGTTAGCACCTCGTACGACACTGGGCCAGTGACCCTGGTGACTGTGGCGGGTACCCATGCTGGGCCTGCCCCAAAATTCTTTGCGTACACTGGGTCCTGGGCCTCGAAGGTCCGGGGGTTCCTGCCTTCCCCCACCACTACCTCATCCTGAGCTCTATCGGGGTGAAGGCGGTCCAATCTGATTGCAAGGCGCCGACCCATTAGTAGTTCAGCGGGGCTCCGGCCAGTCGTTGAGCTGGGGGTGCTGTGCTGTGCTAGAAGGAATGTGGCAAGGCGGTACTCCCAGTCCCCTTGTGTCATGCGGCGAAGGGTGTCCTTGGTGGTCCGCACCATGCGTTCTGCTTGGCCATTGGTGGCAGGGTGGAACGGCGCCGAACGGATGTGGCGGATGGCGTTCTGTGCTGTGAAGGTTTGGAATTCTCCTGACGTAAATGCAGTCCCGTTGTCTGAGACGAGAGTGTCAGGGAGCCCGTGGGTTGCAAACAGCCTGCGTAGTACCCGGATGGCTGCGGACGTGGAAGTGGACGGTACCAGTGCGACTTCCAGCCATTTGGTGTAGGAGTCCACCACTATGAAGAATGTTTTCCCCTGAAAGGGGCCAGCGAAATCCACATGCAGGCGTGACCATGGTGCTCGGGCGGACTCCCAGGACTGGACTGGGGCCCTTGGGGGATCTGGGCGGGATTCTTGGCAGGCCTGGCAGTGTTTGACCCAGGCCTCTATCTCTCCATCGATCCCCGGCCACCACACATAACTCCTGGCAAGGGCCTTCATTCTTACTACCCCTGGATGTGTCTCGTGTAGGGCTGTGAGGACCCTTTTGCGGAGGGGCTGGGGAACAACGACTCTGCTTCCCCATAACAGGCACCCCTTGTGGGCCGACAGTTCATGTTTGTGGGTTGTGTAGCCGGCGAATTCTGGCCCGGGGCTGCTGCTGGGCCATCCCCTCCACACCCAGTCCAGGACCCGGGAGATGACCCTATCTTTCTTGGAATGGTGTGCAACTTCTTGTGCCTGAATGGGGCGGTCGGGAAGCAGCTCCAGGCTCATAACCTCTTGTGCAGGTGCTGGGTCAGGGCCTGTTTCTGGTAGTGGTAGCCTGCTGAGGGCGTCCGCATGGCCCATCGCCTTCCCAGGTCAGTGAATCAGTGCATACTGGTAGCTGGCAAGGAAAATTGACCACCTGAGGACGCGAGGAGACAGCACTTGGGGGGTCTGCTTTTCGGGGGCAAACAAGCCAAGCAACGGCTTGTGGTCAGTCACCACGGTGAAGGGCCGCCCGTACAAGAAATCATGGAATTTTTTTACTCCCTTCACGATTGCCAGACCCTCCTTGTCAATTTGCGAGTAGTTCCGCTCGGTTGCGTTGAGTGTCTGGGAAAAGTACGCCACCGGTACCTCTCTTCCATCCGGGAGTTGGTGCCCCAGGACAGCGCCAATGCCATAGGGTGAGGCGTCGCATGCTAGCACCACCGGCAGCCTCTCGTCGAAGTGTGCCAAGACAGAGTTTGAGACAAGCAAGTCCTTGACTGCCTGGAATGCGGCCTCCTGGCGCTGGCCCCACACCCAAGGGGCCCGCTTGTCCAGGAGTCTGTGTAGGGGCTCCACTACCGCTGCCTTGTGGGGAAGGAAGGAATGGTAAAAGTTCAATAGTCCCAAGAAGGCCTGAAGTTCAGTCTTGCTCTTGGGTGCTGGGGCATCACAAATGGCCCGTACCTTGTCCCCAGTCGGGTGGACCCCTTCTGCGTCCACCATAAATCCCAGAAAGTCCACCTGAGGCACTCCTAGTAGACATTTTTCCCGCTTCACCTTGAGACCCGCCGTCTGGAAACGGTGCAGAACGGTGCGGAGGCGGTCCTCAAACTCCTCTGGTGTGGGCCCGGCAATCAACACATCATCGAAGAAGGGGGTGACACCAGGAATCCCTTTAAGGAGAGAGTCCATTAGATTCTGGAATATGCCTGGTGCCACGCTGACCCCGAATTGCAGCCGCTTTACCCTGAACGCTCCTCTGTGCGTCACAATCGTCTGTGCCTCTGCTGTGGCCTCATCTACTGGCAGCTGTTGATATGCTTGGGCCAAGTCCAGCTTGCCAAAAATTTTCGACCCAGCCAGGGTGGCAAGGACATGGCTGACCACTGGCACTGGGTATGCGTGGGCCGTGAGGGCCTTGTTTATGGTACATTTGTAGTCTGCGCAGATGCGGACCGAACCATTAGGCTTGACGGGTGTGACGATTGGAGTTTCCCAGGGGGCATTAGGCACCGGCTCCAGCACTCCTTGCTCCACGAGTCAGTCCAATTCCTCGTCTATACGGGGTTTCCAGGCGAACGGGACCCGGCGGGCCTTGAGCCTGACCGGTCGTACTGCGGGGTCAAGCTGTAGCGCAATGGGGGGCCCGTATACTGTCCCAATTTCCCGTCGAAAACCCCTGGAAATTCCTTGCATATGGCGTCCACGTCCACTTGTAAGCTAGTGTGGTTCACCCCGGTGACAGCTAGCCCCAGTGGTCCAAACCATGCCAACCCCAGTAAGCTAATGTAGGGGCCCTTGACCACAAGCAAGTCCAGTTGCCGCGTCCGCCCTCGGTATTGCACCCTGAAGGTCCCCACCCCCATTGTGGGGACCTTACGTTTCTGGAAGTCCCGTAGGGTGAATGGGGCCGGCCTGAGTTTGGGACCCCCAGTAGGACACAGTTTCCTTAAGGTCTTTGCCGAGATTATGGATAGAGTTGAACCCGTGTCAAGCTCCATGCGGCATGGGGCCCCCTCTATCTGTACCTCTACATAAATTTTCTCTACGTTGGGGTGGGGCAACTGGTATACCTGGCAGTCCGTGAGCTCCGTCGAGTTGCCTTGGTGCGTTGGGCCCCGGGACCTGGGGCTCTTGGGTTGGTCATCTGATGCCTGGTGTCGGGTGGGCCGAGCCCGACACACCCGGGCGATGTGTCCCGATTTTCTGCACTGCCTGCACTCTGCGTTGCGGAAACGGCAGGTCCTCCTCTCGTGACTCTCCCCGCAGCTTGCGCAGTTTCCTCCTTCTCGTCGAGGCAGCTGTGGTCTGTGCGCTGCTTGAGTGCGCTGCTGTACTTGGTGCACCTCCTCCCTGTCGGATCCTGAGTCGTCAGTGAGGTCTTCGTGGTGGACCCTCGGTTGGGATGGCAGCCTCGGCCGTGCCTCTTGCGTTGACCTCTCGGCAGCTTCCGTTGCCAGGGCCTCCTCCAGAGCGACCTGGAACGTTAGGTCCTTCTTGGCGTAGAGGCGTCGTTGCAGCTTCTCATCCTTCAGGCCACCGACGAGGCGGTCACGAAGCATGTTCTCCAGCTCTGAGAAGTTGCAGAACCGGGCGGCTTGGCGGAGAGAGGTCACAAACCCAGTTATGGTTTCCCCAGGGGCTTGTCGCTTTGCGTAGAAGGCATTTCGACGAGCCACCACTGAGGGCTGCGGCGAAAAGTGCCCCTTCAGCTGTTCCATTATTGTTTTGTATGGAACAGTAGCGACGTCTTCAGGCGCAAGGAGAGCCCGGGCGATTTCAAACGTCTCCTCTCCGCAGACGCTGAAGAATATCGCCCTCTTCTTGGCGTCTTCTTCGTCGGTGACCCCTTTGGCTTCTAGGAGGAAGGTGAAACGGGAGGCGTACGCTTCCCAGTCTCCAGATGCTGGGTTGAATGGCGAGAAGCTGCTGTCGGTTGCCATTCTGAGTTCCTTGTGTCCCGGAGCTGAAGCCTGGATACACGGTGCGAGGCAGCGGTGCAGCAGGTGGCGGTGCTGCGGTGCTGTGTGTGGCAGTCAGCTCAGCGGAATCCCACCTTCGTCGCCAGTGAAATATACTCAGAGTCGCAAAGTGATTTCATGCTCTTTATTCAGCTCATAGTGGTGAGGAGGAATGAATGTATGTCCCCTCACAGTATCTGCTTTATATACATTATTTACACAATGGGCTGCACATGATTGGCTAATTCCGGAATTCTACTGTAAGCCAATCAGGTTGTGGATTCACTTCTATCTGGAGCAGGATTGGGTGGTTCCTGCCAACCAATCATACTGCTGCATTGTTCTAGGACCAATCAGACTGCTGCATTCTGAATCCTATTGTTCTAGGACTAATCAGACTGCTGCAATTTGGATCCTATTGTTCTAGGACCAATCAGACTGCTTCAGTTTGGATCCTATTCAACTCAGTACATAACAAGAATCTTGCACACTCTGAACCTAGGAAAAGTTGGAAATAATTGGAGGTTCAAATCACTCACTCAGCATCTGCTTAGTCTCCTCCCACTGCTGGTCATGTTAATGTTTCTGTCTCCTATATCTTCAACTGTGTGTACATTACTACACCATCCAACCTTCCTTTCCTAGTACAGATCTTAATTTTCATTTGGAATATCCTCAATTACTTTTGGCCTACAAAACAAAGGTTGAGCAAAAGAACAGCAGTGGCTTCAAACTGTCATAAGGAACATGTACAGAAGTAGGAGCCAAAGCATTTGGGGATTATGAAAATGTTATGTACTGAAGTTCTCACCCTGGGCCAGCAGGGGGATACTGTAGATAGTTTTCACTCAGGTCCGCATATGCAAATAAGGAATTGAAAGTGACGTTCAGTGATTGGATAGTTACAGAAAGTTGTTACTGTTGCTTTGTAGTTGAGCTCTATATATGCAGGTTGGCTGAACCATTCAGTTCAGTTCAAGCTTACTATAAAGAACCACTTGGAGAAATCTCTGTCGTCTGCTTTGTCAACTCACTACTTAATAGAAAAGTCCTGTGGTTACTATTTAAGACTACATGTAGGTTCCTCCCTACCAAAAATGCTATGAATACTTTACAGAAAACCTGGTCTAACTTCTCCATGACATTCTAATTTTCTAAGTGCAGGGACTCTTTTTCCCCCTGATGAAGAAATGAAGCATGTGACACCCCCCCCCCTCTGACGTGGTTAAAGATTCAATTCAAGGCTGAAAGGCAGATCTGTTACTCAGGAGCGAGACTTGATGCTATTTACACGGGCGTGTGCTTCTGTTCTCCATAAATGGCGGCAGAGAGGGCGGTGCTGTTAGGCTAGGCAACCGAAAGCCAAGATGGAGATGTTTACGATTGTATCGGACCCGACCGCGAGGTGGTGCTTTAGTGTCGCTTTTCTGGTAGGTAGCTGCTGCTGCTGCACAACACGTCACGGTTCAGTCTCCTTTTACTTTCTCACCCCGTCCACGATTTACGAAGTTACACGGTTTCTGCTGCCTCCCATCCCTGTTGGACGCATGCACGGCAGGGATTGCGGGGTTTCCCCCTATTCACACACCTGGGAACGGCCAGCTCCACGGGAGTTAAATTCGAGCAGCGGACCTAGATTAAGTAAACCTTCAGGCGGGATTTCGGTTCTCAGAAGCGCCTGTTCCTGCTGCGTCCTCTCCAAAGCTGCCATCCCAGCAAATTTAGCTGGGTCGGGGCCGCTTGCTCCGAAGAAGACACGTGCAGGATTGCATTGCTGGTAAAAGGAATTTCGCAGCCTATGGATACGAAGCAAGAATGCTTGCATTGCGCGTGCAAACTTGCAATGCAAACGCCCGTGCTTCGTATGCACGAATCCTGCGCTAGTCCCCGTGTCTTTTATTCTTTAAGCCGCCCCTCTTTTTGAGTTTTCCACCCAGAGAACCTTTATGACTCCCCAATACCGAAATCTAAAACGGGCCCCCGCCTTTCTAACAAGCCACCTCGAAACCATAATTTAAGGCGCGGCCACAACGTCCTAAAAAAACCAACCACCACCCTAATTTAATTTAGAGCGGACACGATTCCACCCGCCACGCTGCCTAGTTGGGAATCGAAACGCAACAAGGTCAGCTGGGCGTGAGTGGGTGATTTTGCTCCGTCGCGCCCTCATTGGCCTCCTTCGGCAGCCGGGCCAGCCAATCAAGAGCAATCGCCAGTCTTCTGGGGCAGGGTGTTGTTTAGCGGTTCCCACAGTAACGCGGTTCCCCTTGCTTTGGGCCTCGCTTGGTCCCGCCCCCTGGTGCTCCACTAGGCTCCTCCCCCTTGCGGCGGCGGCGCCGTTGCCGTGAGCGTCAGTGTTGTTGCCGGAAGTTAAGATGGCGGCCTTCACCGCGGAGACGGACCTGGTCACGGGCTGGTGCCTCTTCGGCCTCGCTTTGCTGGTAAGCTTGTGGGCTTTTGCGCCCCATGGGAAGAGTGGGGCGAAGACCTGGCGCGGCCCCCGACCCCCGCCTTAAAGGGCTCTTTTGAGTTTGGAAAGGGAGGAGGGCAGGAGAATTATATAAGGCTCCGTGGTTTCCACGCTTTCCCCCTGTCCCGCCTGCCCGTTTACTGGGAAGCAAGCCAGGCTCACTCTCAAGTTTGCATAAGCTGGCAGCCGTCGTTGCTTAGGGCGCGTAAGAGAAACGACGTGGCGCAATGTACCTGTTTAGAAATAAAATTTGTACCCATGGGATTTGCTTTCTAGCAAGCGAGTGAAAAACTGCGCAAGCCGAAGTGCCCGGGAGGAAGAGAATCGAGCAATAATAGCCAAATATCGTTTCCTTGTTTTCCAGCGGGTGCGGAAAGAGCCCATATATGTGTGTGTGTGTCGTAGGTTTCCCAGTTAAAGCCACCTTGTCGTTAAAGTGTACGGTGGGTTAGGCGTCCCTTTTTGCACCCTTCCTTCACTCATCCTGTCATCCACTCGGGAGGTTAGAGTAGCGGAACTGATGAACAAACTTTTTGTACCTGCTTAAGGCTTGTGTATATCGTATATGCAGATGTCCAAACTAAACAGCACCCCATGGCTCAATAATTTCCATTGCTAATACAGTCTAAGATGCCCACTCTGCCCTTCAGCATGCCTTAAATGGCTTTTTATTGCCAGACCTCTTCAAACATATCTTCAGTAAATATTGAGAGGACATACTAGGATTACATTAACCATTTCGGTGTGGCAAGCATCTACATAAGACATTACATTTCTGTAAATGTAATGATGTATGTTTGCACAACAGGTGCCTTAAAAACACTGGGCTATGCATGCACAATCCCTGTGTGAATGTGAAGAGGTCTGTGCGTGTATCTGAGAGAGAAGTAGGGAGCACTGTAGATGATAGTAGCAGATTTGGGGAGTCTGGATTTAGTGGATAGAGTGGGCAACCAGCCATGCATGGGTCAGGCTTTGTTTGGGGTCTCTGGGATGTCACAGTTTTGTTTTATGACTGTGACAGAGGACCTGCAGTCAGTGCTCCCCCCCCCCCCGAAAAATAGGTGTCAGTACTCACCATGAAGTTGTTACAGTAAGTGCCATACTTTTTAACAACAGAAAAGAGATGTCGGTATTGTGTACCTTTGAGTATCCCCTTAAAAAAAGCATTTCCTGCAGTCATAAAGCTTCCTATGACCAAATAAGTAGAACCCTGGACAGTCCAAAAGAGCAAGTGTGAGAGCCAGTCTGGTGTAATGGATAGGATATTGGATTTAGACAAGGGAGACTTGACTCGCTGCCCACTCAGCATGGATCTCATTAGCTAACCTTGGGCAACCAGTCATTGTTACATCATAACCCTACATAAGTCACCCTGAACTAGATTAAGATCATGTTGGTTTCAATTTGGCTGAAAGTTTACCAATCTGTTAATAAATGTACAAATGTTTTAGGAGTTCAGGGTAGCCTTATATGTGTTACCTCATTGGTAACAATCCTGGTAGCAAATGGGAAGCTTGCTGTTACAAGGTAAAATAGAGTCCTGAGGTATTCAGTTACCAGTTGTACGAACTGACTCATTATATTAGCATTCAGATAAGATATAAAGCTGCATAAAATAGAAGCTTATAGCCTTTCAAGTGTTGAATCTGCACTTAAAAATAATGGCTTTGTAATTTTCTAACCCACTGCTGCATCTTGTTGGGGGGATGAAATGCTGACCTGGCGAAAGGGAAAATCTCAAAAGAAACACAATTAAAAATCTGTCCATAGAGAGTACATACCTTTGCATGGATTTTGGTTTTGTATTGAGAAATAGGATTATGGCAAGAATATGATTCTTTTACTGGGTTGTAGTAACTTCTGTATTATTATTTTTAGGTTATCCTGATATTCTGCTGGGTTTATGTCCGCAAGTACCAGAGCAGACGTGAAAGTGAAGTAATCTCTACTATAACAGCTATTTTTGCTCTTGCAATAGCACTTATTACATCAGCACTTCTGCCAGTTGACATTTTTCTGGTTTCTTATGTGAAAAACCAAAATGGGACATTCAAGGTATGTATTGATTACCCCTTCCAGCTACTTAAAATATATTCAAGTGCGCTGCAATGATAAACACACTTAGTAGGGGATAAGCCCCATGAAAAATGAGACCAACAACTAAGACAAATGAACAGGATTGGTCTGTTGATTGGGCAATATTGTATCTTCTAATTATTATTCAATCTCCTAACCTATGGCTAGAAGATCAGGCATTCCCTCAAGTGTGACTCCTCCATCTCCTTTGAGCTTGCACACTGTTTACTCTTCCCTTCCCTTTTGAACATTACCTTGTGCAGTGTTATGTCTGCATTGGCATGCCAATAGCTACACTAATGTTTGTTAGCTTCTTAAATATTGAAACCAGGAAGCTGCTTGATTTACCTATTGGTAATTCTTTTAACACTGGTGCAGACACAACAGTGCACTATAGTTAGTTCTAACACGAAAGGGTGGGGAAGGAGTTACGTAAAAACTTGAGCTGAGGGATAAACAATGCATGAGCTTTCAGCGAACTTCCAGCCTCCTAACCATAATCAGCAGATTGAGCAATGTTATCTCTGAACCAGGCCCACATGTCAAATATCACAAAACTACATTTTCAACAGGAAGAGGGCAGCTGTATTACAAAATGTGCAGTGTCACTGGATGTAAAAACAATTGCTTCCCTTTCCAGCCTTGTACATATGTCATGCATGTTAGGAGAGCTGAAGCAGAAGGATCAGTTAGTGTTTGGCACTGGTTCAGCATTGGAATTTTGTATGTTGTATTACCTGAGTTTGGTTAAAAACAGGATTAATGGCAGCAGTGTTCTGAATTTGTTTTTAAAGGCAGTGGGTTATTTAAACTTCTTTATGTGTGCGTTTGTTTGTTTTCCGTATGTATATATTAAAACTATAAATTAATAAACAGAAATGGTACTACTTGTTGAAAAGGCAGAAATAACTTATTGAAGTGATGCTAACTTGCGTATCACATGTGACTAATCTTAAATTGGTATTGCTTGTCCATTGTTTGGAGTATTACTGCGTGTGTTTCTCATTTGTACCTATCCACTGTGACTGGATATATTTTTATCTAGGATACATACATCTTCAGATTATAGCCAGGGCTATATAAATTACACTCCTTGCAAGTTAAGTTGTGTACTGGCTTATTTTTCCTAATGTGAATTCCAAGATCCATGTTTCTTCCAATAATAATAATAATAATAATAATAATAATAATAATAATAATAATAATAATTTATACCCCACCCATCTGGCTGGGTTTCCCCAGCCATTCTGGGCAGCTCCCAACAGAATATTAAAAACATGATAAAACATCAAACATTAAAAACTTCCCTAAACAAAGTTGCCTTCAGATGATTGGAAATATTGAATTTTTGGATGGGTAAGGGTAGAAGGAAGTGAATTTGTCTTGAGAAAGGATTGACGAGGTGCATATGACATGGAAAGTCATCATCAGATTATTTGTGATCTAGCCCACTCTGGGACTTCAGTTGCCGTGCTATATATACAATTATAATCTCATTTCCCCCTTTATCAATTTAAGAAGCACCTGAAACTTAAGATGCTAAATTCTGATGCCTTTAACATATTAAATTCTAGATTGTGTTAAAAATTGCAGTAAGAGGGAAAAAATGTCTTTGGGTTATTACAAAACTTCTGCATTCAGTCTTTCTGCCCATAGCCATAGCACCTGAAATACATCTTTGAAAGACTAACGGCCCAACACAGATATAGATATACGCATATTTACGTATTTGTCCTAAATGGATGCCCACCTCAAATCTTTTAAGGGCAAGTTGTAATTTGAATTTTTCTGTGGTTCACTTATAGCCACAGTTGCATTATGGAAAAGCAATGGGTCTCTTAAAGTGTTATCCAGCCTGGAGTAAGAATGGATTACGGGGGAAAGGATATAAATTCCAGTTCCCATCTGTTAAGTTAAACTGTTTCAATAGTCCCTTCCCTTCTCCTAGGTCATCTTATTTCTTCCATTCAGTTTAGCTTTTTAATACGAATCCTATTAAGATCACCCCCCAGAAGTAATACCCCTTCTCTAAAAGGGAATAAACTACTCAATATGTTATTTAAAAAAAAGAAGTTTGATTAATATACCTGCTCTAGTAGTGGAAGCTCATGTTGGAGTGATGATGGAGAATGACAGGTGTCTTTTCCTTAAGAAAAATACTGTTGTCCTGCTTCTTTCTGTTATGGAGAAATTTTGTTGTGCCATGTTTTTAGTGTGGCTTCACTTTGCACTTGGAGGTAGTAGAAGGTACATAGTGGAATAAATACCTCCCTTCTTCCCTAACATAGTACACAACAGTTCTTTTCTAACTCTTGAGCAGTTCTGCTTCTATAACACTGGCATTTTCTTTTTCCTATTAGCTATAGCAGTCTCTCTGGCTGAATCAACAGAAACCTGTATGGTCACTCCTGTGTCAAATGCTGTGTTTGTCAAGGTTACTTTCAGAACCCTCATTTCATTGGAAACAGGGCCTTGTAAACTTGATGTAAAGATATGAAGTGACTCTGAATAAAGGGTGCAAAGAGGCTCTGAATAAAGGGTACCAATTAAAAGTAGAATGTTGCCTCCCAGTGCCACATTTAAGTACACATTTTGTTTACTTAACAGCCATAGTGCTGTATCTAGTAATGTTGGGCATGGCTTTTTCAGGCACCAAGTGAGACGTTGAAACCAGGATTCTCCAGTGTCTTACGCCTTACAGACTGTGGAATGGAGGTTGAAAGTAGACGTGTGTGTTTTAAGTATTTTGTTTATTCAGAAAGAGCTCAAATTAAGCATACCTGTCCACATTCTTCTGAGCAAGTGATCTACTTAAACACTTTTGGCAGGCATCCACAGTTAAAAGTCATCAGGGGCAAGTGCCCATGGACGTTTGCAAGCAGCTTCTGACAGCTTCTGCAACTGCAATTTGGAGAAGGGATGACACAGCTGGAATGTGACTGGCAAGTCCTGTCCCTGCACCTTTTTCCAAACTGCAAGACAGCTGAGAGAAAAGTCTATGCTTATTTCAGAGCTAGAGCTTGGAAGAAAGGTAGTCTTGTGTCTTTTGCATGGATGTTCAGAGAAGGGAAGAAATAGGGAAATTTCTGCTGTTTTATCATTCTCCAAATTTTTGAGAAGAGTTCTTCCTCAGATCCAAAAGGCATGGCAGAAAGGTGAGGATTTCTGACCAGTGGTTTGGATAAGATAAGATAAGCCACAGGAATCTTTCCATAACCCTGTGCAAGAGAAGCATGACTCTGCCTCTCTATGCTTTCAAGGAGAAGTGATGGAGTCTTCTCTCATTTTCAGCAGTTTGGGCATGTAAACCATTTCTGCCAGAGTCCTGCTTTTTCTTTCCTTCTCCATAAGGGAGTGCAAATGAGAGAATCCTTGTCTCTGCACATGTTAATGGATTTGGTTTGGCTGGGTTGGTAGTGAGGACAGATGGAGGCAGACTGCAAGCCATGCTTCTGTTTGTGGACCCTGGTTTTTTCGGGCAGTACTGGAGCTTGGAAGGGTAATAACGTGCAGTATTCAAAATCAGCCTAGTTTGGGGGATAGACCACATCGCTGTCAACTGGATGAGAGGAATGAGGGCTTTGTTGTTGTTTAGTCGTTTAGTCATGTCCGACTCTTCCAAACCAGTGTAAATTAATAAGATATGATTGTGGGGGTTTTTTTGGTCTATTTTTATCATTTCAGATAAGATTATTATTTCCCTGGAATTACTCCAGTGCAAGGCTTTAGATAAATACGGTTCTAGTGGTTAGAGTGCTTTTTTCTTGTTGTTACTCACCCCTCCTTGGGTCATAACAGTGACTGCTTTAGAAATAGAATTGCATTGAGTTCTTGCTAATGTAGCAACATTTGATTCATTACGAGATAGATTATTTGAAAGTTGAAGAGGTCCGTGCAACCAACTGATCAGCAACTAGGTATAAATATATTTATGCATGCATTATGTGGGAACTTATCTGGGAACTGCAAGCCATATTGCTTTACATTGTAAATGTCTATGGGTTTCTGACTGAGCCTTAAAAGGAAATAAAGATATTTAGTAACAAGTTATTTAATTGTTTTGGGTATGCAAGATCACAACTACTATGGCTGAAAAGTAATCTGTGTTTGTACTGAATGGTTCTTCTTCAGTAAGATACACCACGTTCAGCTGTCATCTCTGTAGCGCAACTCTTCAGAGGAGAGGGAAAGTAGAATGAAGGGTCTTAATTTCATTTGTTGAGGTGATTCTGAGGAGATTTCACCCCTCCCATATCCAAGAATCTCCTGAGGAGTCTGCTGATTCTCCAGAGAGGAGGAGGCGTGTTCTGCTCTCTACTTATTCTGCTCCAGCACCACAACAAAGAGTCAGTCAGTCAGTCGGGGGGAGAGAGAGAGAGAGAGACTGAGTGTTAGAGAGAGATTGTGTGTTTAGATAAGGTTGCTGCTAAGAGCAGCTGCAGACACTCAGTGCGGTTCAGCATTCATTTATGCTTAGACCTATTTAGCTCTGTATATAGTTGTATAATAGTTGTAGATAGACTAAAGAAGATATTCTACAGAGCTGCTCTCCGAGTTGTTTATATACTCTGCTAGACTCTGCTAGACTCTGCTGTGCGACGACTGTCTTCTTGTGGAAGTGAATCCGGTGCTCACAACTCTCTAAGCTGTGAGTCCACAGCACTTTGACCTGTTCCTGTGCAGAAGGTGGTCTCTGGAAGTGCTACCCAGCTCGCCTAGCCCAGTCGGGGCTGAAGTGGATGAGTCCTGTTGGTGGCACTGGCTCAAGGGCGATGCTGACAGATTCTTTGAAGTTCAATCGCCCATCTACATGTATGCGATGTAGCAGAAGTTGATATTTGAAAGTAGTTATTGTATACAGCTTACACAAATTGCTATTTAATGTAATATTGTTGTTTTTCTTCTTCTATCAACATTTCCAGGCTTGGGCAGATCCAAATGTTACAAGGCAAATTGAAGACACAGTATTATATGCATATTACAGTAAGTATTATAAAATAACACACTTTATGTTCAGATCATGTAGTTTTGTGGCATATTTCATGTGTATACTAGTTTTTAATTTTAAATTGTGGTTTTTGCTATGTTCTGCTACTTCACATTATTTTTTTCTGGCTATCCTGTGAACAGGAGTTCTTTTGTTCTCCGAAGGTCTTCTATTTTGTTATGTTTGTAATTAAGGTTTTTTTCCGTGTTGTAAGCCACCTTGAATATGGTTTTAACTATGGAAATGCAGCATACAATTAAAATTATGTATGTATGTATTTCTGTTGGCCTCCTAACCCCCTTCTAGAAACATGCATTGGGAGATCTGATTGGTCCCTTAATCAGATCAGTTGTTCATAAAATTTAGAAAGGTAAACACTGACTTTCTTCAAGACTTCCAGTATCTCATTAAAAGATCTTGAGCGGCCTTGTTTCCTGAGATCTTTAGCTGAAAATGACAGATATTGAACTTGGTTCTTTATATATATCATTCTGCCACTCGTGTCTTCCCTCTCCTCTTAGTTTCAGAATTGTAGTGCATTAGGCTGCCATATGGTATTATTTAGGAAAGGCAGAAAAGTTACAACAGAGGTTGCCATAGTGGCGCTCTCTAGATGTTGTTGGGCTCCTGGCTCCCAGCAATCCAAGCCAGCATAGCCAGTGGTCAGGGGTGATGGAACTTGTAGTCCATTAATATGGAGGGCACCACATCGACTATCTTTGATGTGCAGTATTCAAATTATCTCTTTCCTTAGATAGCAGTCTTAAAGTCATTTGGTTAAGGTTTCTGAAATGGCATATTAACCTCCCAAGTAGTAGCTTGCAATGAGATATTATTTTGTGTTGCTAAAGTTCAGAAAAAGCTGATGGCATGTTAAATTATAGAATGTAGAAAAATATTTTCAAACATTGTTATTTCATTCTAACATATGCTCAGCAGGATGTTTGCTCATATGCTGCCAAATAGTTTAGTAGAGTTGCTTCTGGATATCAGCATCCTTGATTTAATCTTGGCCTCGCTTTGCAGATGTCTGCATTTTGGTCCCCTGCTAGGAGAAGTATTTATTTATTAAAAATACCCCTTTCTAGTTAAGGAAATGACATCCCAATGTAAGGGGAGAATTCTTCAACGAAGGACATGTTCCAGTTTGCATAATATGACTTTGATGGGGTTTCTTTATGGGAGCATGATGAAAGAACTGTGGTTCCCTTCCTGAGCATGAAGAAAAAATATTATTCTGCTGCACTATGAATTCATTACATGTCAGTAGCTGGTTATTGTTGGAAAAGGATGTCTTACCTAAATTCTATTCACCTTTCAGCTTAAGCATAACACGGCACAACAGTTTTTTACTTACAGGAGTAAATGATGCAATAAGATTAAACATAACATTCTTCAGATGGAAGTTAAGAGGCTCCCTTTCTTACTGTGTTGTTGTTTTTGTTTTAACTATTTATTTATGCTTTTACCTTATATTTTTATCTTGTAAACCACCCTGAGATCTTATGATGAAGGGTGGTATGCAAGTCTAATATAATCAATCAATCAATCAATCAATCAATTGATTTCCCCAACAGAGGTAATCTTCTTTCCATTCTAGATTCCCCCTCCTAGCAGGATAAATTCAGAACCGTAGTCTTTTGCCATTCTTAGCAAAGCCATTTTCTCTAAACTTGAAAATATTTTCACTGCTAAAGCTAGTATACCTGGGAAATGGCTTGTGTGTGATGCATGATCTGTCAGAGCTATAGCTGTTCAGATAATGTGTTGCATGTCTCCAGACAGAAGAGTGACCTGTGGATTAGTAGGAGAAGCCTTCCTAATTTTCCAGCCTAATACGTAATGTATCTAGCATAAAGCTAATAGGCTAGAAATGTAAAGTACTCACCCACCTTTATTCACTGGTAATGTGAAACTCTTGTGGAAAGCCTATTCATTTGAGTCTCTAAAGTGCTGACTCTTGAGGCTTTTAAGCTATTGAAATAAGTAAGGGAAATAAGTAAGGGAAATAAAACAGTTTCTAGTGAGTACTTGAAGCTGCTTCAAGAAAGCCGTATATTTCCTACTCTAGAAGCATTATCACACACACTTTAATTTTAGATAATAAAGTTAAGTGTTCCCATCTTGAGGGAAATATTTTGTAGTCTGTAGGCTTGATGCTGTTGCACAGACCAACCTCCAGATGGAGCTAATGATTTAAGTATAAATATAAAGCGATTCTAAATGTGTCAGATTAATGAGGTAGGCACCAGGTGCCCAGGCATTCTGTATGAGCGGAACCATGACTTCACAAAATGGCTACCAAAATGTACAAAGGTATAAATGGTACTAAATGTAAATCAAACCGAATAGTTCCCATCATAGATAAAGCTGAAAGCAAATCTCTCCCCCCACCCAAGGTAGAAAAAAATACTCAGAATATCACACAATTTTTTTATTTGGACACTGTAGCCTGACCACTTTTGTGGACAGCTTTCCTCTGTAATCTTTAAATAAAATGTTTTGATGTTTAGATAAGTCTGCAGGACTTTTTATTAAAGACTGCATACTGGTCAGTCGTTCGATCTTTCTTGATTCAGTTTTAGTCTGAGGTTGCCTGTGGGTGTGTTAACAGATCAAGAAAGTGTTGGCAAGCCATTTTGCAGCCTGTAGGCTGTGATAGGATATTAGGAAGTATGTTGTCATTCCTTTTGCTGAAAGATGGATGTATTTGCCTGGAAATAAAAGTATAAGGGTGGGATGCTTTGAGAATAGAAGATGACACTGGTAGTCACATGGGCACTGAAGGATCTTTGATAATGTGAAACTCTTGTGGAAAGCCTATTCATTTGAGACTCTAAAGTGCTGATAATGTGATTTTGATGCGTATTTTGGGGAGAGATTTTGGTAGAGGTGAGCCAAAATGACCGCAGAGAAAAGCATGTTTTCTTCCATGTATGAACCACAACATATTGGGATTTCTTGTTTGCTCACCAATGTTTATCTTTAAAAAACATACTGTGACAAAATTTTATACTTGCCGAAGATTGGACTGAAGTCTTGTTTGTGTAACTTGCAATTTTTCAATAAGAAAACGTAAGGAAGAGATCCCTTTTGACTGTGTGATTTGTACATATCATTTTCTGGAGTAAATTCACCATTCTTGTTTCTTGCTGATAGCATAAAAGGACTGTGGCAGTAAGTATAGTTATAGGGCTCTTTCTGTTTAGTACTGACAGTTGTAGTAAAGAGCTGTTTTCTGCAGTAAAGAATTATTTTCTACCATTCCTGAATTTTTAGTTCTGGCAATTTTTGTACAAAATAGTGACACGGCAAGATATAAAATATGATTTTGGTCTGAGAACAAATGATAAAGGCTTCCTGCCCATAGCTATTGTGACATAAAACACTTGAAAATGGGATTGACCCAAGTTTGTCAGTGTTTGCTTGTTACTCTTGACTCTTTCCCACCGTTTCCCAACCCTTTACCTCTCCATTTAAATTCAGACTAAGCTCCTCAGAACAGGGGTTGCTACCTCTTGCCCACGTGAGCCTGGAAAGCAAATGAGGCACCAACAATATATATATATATATATATTAAAACTATTGATAAGATCAGTCACATGCTTTTGTCAATCATCAGCAAATTTTAATTGGTCAACCAGGCTACAGCCAAAGAAACAAGCATAGAAGTTTTAGCAACCAAGCATAGACAACAGAGCACAATAAAGCACATGAGATGAAGCACATATAATATGTAAAGCATACATTCACATGTGGCATATACCTCAAGCTGTGAACGCTAGTTTCATAGGCTTACTTGAATTAGGAAGCTTTTTCAGTAACCATAGTTGTGTTGAACATAACAGGCTCAGCGCTGCTAAACGGCAGATGTTTAATTTTGTTGATGTCGCAAAGATGGCAATCGGCTCTAAGATTTTCTTTCAGTACTTTGTCCTTGGAGTTTCATATAACTTGCAATATAATATATAGTGTATTGCCTCAGTAGACCAATATTGTAGTGGTAAATGAGAGTTTGAAGTGTGTTAACATGTTCTTTTAACATCATTTTTGGGGAGAATGATTATTTTTCCATCCTTTCACTTCTAGCACTCTATTCCATCATATTATTTTGTGTGTTCTTATGGATCCCCTTCGTCTACTTCTACTACGAAGAGAAGGAAGAAGATGATGCCAACACATGCTCAGTAAGATGTTTATAGGACTTCTGATTGCTTGACTTGGACATCTAGTGAATAAAGAGGTTCTGGTTTATTCTACTGCCAGCTGAAAAAAAATCTTATTAAATGCTGTCCAGTGTTAAAAGTAAAATACACTGCTGATGCTTGAAGCCAGTATTGGGAATTGTATTGACTTAATCTGTCAGTTAACCTACTTAGAGGCTCACCAGGGAGATCCTGAGATAAGAATTGTGCTGGCTTTTTGAGAACTCCCATTGTAAACCCTTAACACATAGTGTATGAAGTTGGTTGTTTTCAACTGACCATTGTTAAGATTAACCACAGCTTAGAATTAAAGTGACATGCTAAACTAAAATGAAAGAGAAAGTTTCTTATCTCCTTGCAGCCATGCCAGAGGAAGAGGGTATGTGAACTCTAGCTGGTTCAAAATACAGTGAATTTTAATATCCGAAGATTCAGTACAGGCAAAAAAGGAAGTACAACTGCACAGCAGATAGTTTTAGATTGGTTGCTTAGACCTGCTGTTTCTCTCCCGTGCAGTATTGGAAAATGAAGCAAAAATGTACTGTGTGGCATTTGCTATTACAAGATGTTGAGATGGTCACCAGTTTAGATAGCTTTAAAAGGAGATTAGACAAATATATTCATGATAAAGCCATTAAAGGCTATATGATAACTATAGGTAATATGCCTCTGAATGCTGGTTGCTAGGGAGCACAAGAAGGAGAGTGCTATTGCACTCAGGTCCTGTTTGTGGACTACCCACAGGCATCTGGTTGGTTATTGTGAGAACGGACTGCTGAAGTAGATACATCTTTGGTCTGACCCAACAAGACTCCTATTACATTATGTTTAACAATGGTTTAGTATTATGTCTAAACACAGTGAAGGGAGATTGACATGTGCATATGTAAACGCTCATGAAGTCTTGTTTGTGAATAGATGCAGCAGTAACCACAGTACTTCTATAAAATGCTTGGCGATTGTAACTGTTGAGGCAGAATAGTAATTAATGCAGTAAATTTTTCATTGATAAAGTGCTTTCAGAAATTATTTCTACAGAAAGCAGTTTTGGCCACCACAGAGTGACCTGTTTGTGTGCTTCTCTAGAAGCTACATGTGAATGTATTTTATCAGTTTAAAGGGTGAGAATAATTTATTGCATTAAATAATATTGTGTTTTTCTCCTCTTTGACTTGACAACAGTGCCTTTGTGGCGCCAAAAAGGAAATGGGACCAAAACATCCCTATTTAAATGGTGGGGACAGAGAGACTCTAGTTTAAAGAAACTATATATTGTCTTAAGCAAGAAAACGGGAATTAACAGCTGGAAGTAAAATATAATCCTCTTTTATTGATGAGTACCTAAATACTGTGGAAACTTGCATTTTCATTTTAATGGAAAATATCCAGAAGGCTCTTCCAGTAATGAGCTTTCTTTCTTCATTTTCCATTGTTATGTAGTAGATGTCTGCAGTGCAGATATCTTACTCATTTTTAAAGAAACTGTGCTGAAATAGTGGCAGCGAAGATTGGTACCATTTGATGTGCTTGCTGCATGAAACAGCATGCCTAATGCATATTGGACATTCAAAGTCACACTTTTCTTATTGTTCTGTCAGGAAAGCATTTTGGCTTTCCAGAGGAAACACCCCCCCCCCCCGGTGTGCTGTTCCAGGGGTTCTCCCAACCCCTCCAGAGACAGTTTTGGGGAGTGGGTGGGAGGAGGAGGAGAGGAAAACCCCGGTGTGCAAGCAGAAGCTGGTGGGACTCATTAGTTAAATCCTGTCCTTGAACTGCAGAGCTTATAAAAGTTCATAATTAACCTTAATTTAATGATATACAGGAAGAAATCAAGATCCTTTATATTTTTTTTAATTTTCAATATAAATTTTCAAAAAATCTGTTTTGTGGGGCATCCAGACAGATGCAGTAGGCAGAATTAGCTTGAAGATATTGTTAGTTTTTACATATTCTTACTTTTTGTTCTAATTTTACAGCAGGTTAAAATTGCAGTCAAGTATACTCTAGGATTTCTTCTGGTTTGTTCTGCTCTTCTACTAATTGGGTAAGTGGTTATGTTTCTGCATTCTAATACCACAAGATGTTGTATTTTCAAGCTTGCTGAAATGACCACCACCTGCCTCTCATATATCAGCCCCCCTACATCTATATTTAACCAATTCTCATTTTAAAGCTCTTCATAATCTTACCTCTTCTCTCTTCCCTAATCTATGTCTCCTGCTCTGTCTCTTTGTTTCTCCAAATTTCTTATTTCTTATATGTGCTCTCTGTTGCTTCTCCTTCAGCTTTGAACTTGCACTTGATCCCTCTTACGAAACTTTTAAATATTTTTAATGCATATTCCATCCATGTGTTTGTGTGTCCATTTCTCCTCTCCCCAGACAAGCAGTATCTAAAATACCATGTCTTGCGCAGGGATTTATCAAGGTTGTTTGGTCTTGGTAGTCTGCTTTCCAGACCTTGCTCCTCCCCAAGTGGGAGGAATCTGTTCACACTGAACTTTTGAGATGTTTAAAGCACCTCCGAAGTGCAGCAGTAAGTTGGTGCTGCCTATTTCAAAGTTTAGCAGGTGGTCTGCAGTTTACCCACCTCATGCTTAATGTCATGGCATGGACAAGGTTCTGCCCCCCTCCTGAGCTTGGAGGCGAGATGGCTTTTCATGCTGTCATGGAAAAGGAAATGTACTCTCATCATAAAGAGAATGGTGAGCAGGGTTTTTCTTTTCTCTCTCCTCCATTTACTAATCTTAATGGTTTTTAATCATCACCCTTGACAGTAGGGATCTTAGAATAATTTGAGTCCTGCCTGGCTTTGGATATTAAGCTACCTCCAATGGTTTAAGTTCCTGTCTTGTTCTGAAGCTTGTTTTTTCCCCCCTGGTTCAGTTGACATGGAAAGTTTTGGTTAAGGGAAGACCTCCTGGTTTGTTTTCTTGCTTTTGCGACGAGGCTGCATGGTGGTCAAAAGGCTCATGTTTCGTTTTAATGAGCCAAGATCATGAGCATCCAATCAGTCAGTGTTTCAAGGGACTGCTACTGATGCTGCTGGTTATCACTGGATACAGTAATTCCTCTAGTGTGGTGTAGTGGTTAAGAGTGGTAGTCTCGTAATCTGGGGAACCGGGTTCGTGTCTCCGCTCCTCCACATGCAGCTGCTGGGTGACCTTGGGCCAGTCACACTTCTTTGAAGTCTCTCAGCCCCACTCACCTCACAGAGTGTTTGTTGTGGGGGAGGAAGGGAAAGGAGAATGTTAGCCGCTTTGAGACTCCTTAAAGGGAGTGAAAGGCCGGATATCAAATCCAAACTCCTCTTCTTCTTCTTCTCTAGTGCGCTAGGTATTCTCAAGAACTTCAGTAACAGTGCCCATTGTGCTGCATCAGCTACTTTTCCAATATTGTTAAAATAGTTAAACTCTCCTCATCCCTGTACCGCCACTTAGATTGAAGTGTGCTGGGACAAAGTTAGGCTCCCTCGCTAGCAGTAGCAGCTCATTATTGTAAAGTCTGTGGGTGTTGGTGGCGCAGCTGTTGTTTGTCAGCTAAAATGCTTGCTTTCAGTGCCACGCAGAAGTGTGCATCCTTCTTTGACATAAAATTCCCTCATTTTAGCTTTGCAGATTGTTCTCTGTATTTAATTTAGGAATGCCTTCAAAGCTTGGGAGGGGGGGTATTGGGCAGGGTTTGGTCTTCATAGTCTTTTTAAGTGTTTTTAGCTGATAGCCAATGTTCTCACTCACTGAAATTAGTGGGCACAAGTAACTTAAATTAATGATTTCAGAAAGTTTCCTCTTAGTAAGCCTTAGTTGAATATCTCTTTGTATTTGTCACAAACTGTAGCAAAGCTCAGTTTCAATAAATAGTTGATGTTCTGAAATGTTCACTCTCTCTGCATTTGACTGGCTTTCCAGAAACCTCTGCTTTGGTCACCAGATATTGTGAAGTCAATATAGAGTCAATATTTTCAAACCTTTTTTGTTAGGAACACCGAAATGTAGTGCAAAAGGCTGTAAAAATTTCCATGGTAACATGGATGAGCCCTGTCACCATCCTAGTATTGTAAGACCATTTGTAGTCTTGATGTAGTGTATTTTGCAAGGTAACTATCAGAGGATAACATTTTTATTTTTTCCTCCTTGTTAGAGCCTTTGTTCCATTGAATATTCCCAACCAAAAAAATACAACGGAATGGGAGAAAGTGAAACTTTTGTTTGAAGAGCTTGGAAGCAGCCGTAAGTTAGAGACCTAAGAAGTGAATAATTTTGTATATCCTTACTCCAAATAAGACAGTTTTCATTGGACTATTCCATTCATCTTTAAGAATCTTTTAAGTTATAGTGTTGCTCCCAGGAGTTACATGTTTGGAATGTTGTGAGTGTCCTGGGCACTATCCCCATTGGTCACTTTTTCACTGTGCCCACATGGACCACATTCATGACCCCAGAAAGGCTAGATGCAGGGAATACCAAATTTTAAGGCAAAAACCTGCAGCCAGAAACAACTGCTGACATTGATCTTCTAAACTCTTAACTTCATGACGGTGTACTCTTTGTTTTGCTTACTTAGGCTGTCATTCCATTGTGCTGGGCAATGGTAAAAGCATTTATATTGTAAGTCCTGTGTCTAGAATAACCTTGCAGCTGAATTTTTCTTTTTGATCTGTGCATATGTTTCTATATTTGTTTATGCTGTTTCCTCGGAATGTGGGTGGTGCTGTGGTGTAAACCACAGAGCCTTGGGCTTGCTGATCGGAAGGTCGGCCGCTCAAATCCCCGCGATGGGGTGAGCTCCTGTTGCTCAGTCCCAGCTCCTGCCAATCTACCAGTTGGAAAGCACGTCAAAGTGCAAGTAGATAAATAGGTACTGCTCCGGCGGGAAGGTAAACGGTGTTTCCGTGTGCTGCTCTGGTTTCGCCAGAAGCGGCTTAGTCATGCTGGCCACATGACCCGGAAAAACTGTCTGTGGACAAACGTCGGCTCCCTTGGCCAGTAAAATGAGATGAGTCCCGCAATCCCAGACTTGTTCGCAACTGAACTCAACTGTCAGGGGTCCTTTACCTTTAGAGATGACACACACAGTGGAAAAAAGGAAAACAAATGGAAACAAATGTTCCTTAATGTGAATTTCAGCAAAGCATTTCCCTTTTCTCTTACAGATGGTTTGGCGGCCCTATCCTTCTCTATAAGTTCTTTGACCCTTATTGGAATGGTGGCAGCTGTTACATATACAGTAAGTATTCATCTTTTTGTCTTGTGTTCATTTTGATGTTTGCTTCAGCTACAACAACTTGGAAGCTTTTCCACAGACCTTAATCTATACTGAAAGCCAATGCTTTCAGTTGTGTTGGAGTAACAAATGTGAATTGGAATAGTTAAGTTGTGGGTAAATGTTTTTGAGTTTAGGTCATGTCTCTAAGTGTGTGGTAAAACTCAATTGAATGCTATTATGCTTTAGCCTTTAAAAGAAAATTTCTAGACTCTGGAATCTTCCCCCTTCAATTAAATACTTTCCTTTTCAAAACTGTTTAAAACACTTTTCTTAACATTGTGCATAGTGGCAGCTTTTTACCATGAAGCTTGATTTAGTTGAGCATGATTGAGCTTTACCATTCCTGTTGGAAGTATTGATGAACCTAATCTTAATAAGAATTTTGTGGAGATTATAATCTGTTAAATAGTAAACTCTTGTTTTAGAGTTTTTAGATGACAAACGATAGATGATGATAGAAGAATGATCTAAATTCTTCTAAATATATATGTTCATGTGTGAATAAGTTTTGTTGCTTGCCTTAAAATGGTAGTAAACTATGGTTGCAGTTTCTCAAAAGTTAGTACCTTGGCAGAGAAAGGTTTTAAAATGAATTGTGCAGATGTGATGTCTTCCTGACTCAACACTATAGTCAGCAGAATTTTGATGCCATCCCTAAGTCAATGTGTCAGAGCTGAGGGTATGAAGTGGGATTACGGTTATAGATCTCTGTATTCTGAATATTGACCTTCTCAGCATCTTGGCCAAAGTCTTTACTGATTAAAAGCCTTCACTATAGCAAGCTCTGTTTCACAAAGTAATCTTTTAATACTTATATAAACAGTTTAGTCTAGTAACTGTTCCTTCATCAAGCAAAGAACAATTTAGAGAACTTTATACCAGTCTCATTGGCCAGCAGCACATGTCCTCTTTAAGCTGCATTATTAAAAACAAAAAACAATCGGTGAGTGGCAATTCCAGTTCTACCATACTCCCTGTCTGTGTGATGGAAATAAACATATGCTGCCTTACATTTGCAGCGCTTTTATGAGTTTTATGGAGAAAATGTGTGTAAGCACATGAATGCATACAAAATCCTGGCGTTTAAAAAGCATTTTTCATTTGATGTATTCACCAGCTGAAGAAGTAAGACCCCTGCAGTTGGATCCACCCACATGGTTGTTTAATAAATACACACACGGCACAAAAACTCCCCAGTGCCATGGGATTGCATTATTGAGAAGTGGCTTTTCTGTGTGGGAAGGGTGCCTTTGTGCTCACCTATCGGTGTGCTGTTTGTGTGTGTGTTCATTCAGTGGTTGTGGTAGGGCTTATGTATGCAAAGGTTTCACTTGCTTGTTTTTGAGCCTCATTTATGAACACAGATAATTTTTTTCTTGTGGTCTTCTTGCCATCAGAGTTAAGGTGTACATTGCTGGACTAGGAGGACCGTTGGTCTGATTTCGCAGGCCTTTTATGCTATTGTTCAAAACACTTTGTGAGTTGTGAGTGATCTTAAGGCACTATTTTGGTGTGTTGTTCATTGCAGTGTTTAACAGGATATATGTTAGTTTGATCTCTTTCACAGCCAAAATTGAATCTTACTCATATTTTGATTGAACGGTAGCAATATTTTCCTTATATTTGGGATACGGAAGGGTAGACACTCCACAAATCTGCCCTTAACTTGTACTCACGTTAACCACCTCTAAACATGGAGCCTCACCATAAATGATAAATAAGGGCTTGCTAGAAACCCCATTGGCTAATTAGGCCAACCAAAATGTCATGAAGTAGGGTGCAAGCTTGCAGTTACTCCAGAACTCTTCAACAGGCCAGATGGTTAATATAACAAGTGTCTTAAGAGTGTGGAAGGAGGGAGCAGATGCAGACATGGATGGCTTGACAACAAACAATCTTTGTTTTTCTTCTCTTTTTTAATACCTAGGCTGTTGGAGAACTCAAAAGCTTGTATATTTTGTGACATTTTGTTTGTCCTAATAAATCATACGGATTTTGCTTCTTTTTCTTCTTATGGGCTAGCATGGCTAGCTGTTACCCTTTGTTAGAAGCTGTATCACAAACCTTGCTTTCAATATGTTCTGCATTTAAATGATTTTAGATAACCTTGGGTATTAATAGTGAACCTCTCACCAGCTTTGTGCTGCTATTTGAAGTCAAGGTAAAACAGTATAGCTTTTGCTGTGATGAACGTGATTGATTCTTTCCCCTGCTTCTTTGTTCTTGAAGGGTACATGTAAGTGGCTTTAGTTTTTCCAAAACATTTAATAATGTTTGCATCTCTATGAAAATGTCACTGTAGGTAAGCACTCCAGTGCTGATTAAAAAGATGCAAAAATACAAAAGATACATTTGAATATGTAGGCTGCAACTTTTAAGTGACCTTTTCCATTATTACTAGTTCACAAAAACTTTGTGATAGCCAATACTTTACTTGCCTTAAATTATTCTATAAAATGTATCATTCATTTTGTAAATGTCAGCATAGTTTAAAATTATTAGAATATTAAATTGTATCATTGTCCTTTTGGGCAAACTAAGTTTGGGGAGGACATGTACATTCTGCATAGCTCTGGGAATGCCCTAATATCTAGTGGGGTTTCTTTCAATTGATATTTCTCCCTGAAATACAGAAATACAATAGGCAGGCATGGGCGTGTAATTGCACTGTAATTGAATGTTTTGTCTGCCAAGTATAGGATAATATTGCTAGTAAACTAGTATGACTTTCGTGATGCATATCTTCTACTTAAACTGAACTTGATCTTTGGACTCTTAACATATTCTGATTATATTATTTCTTCTGTATAGCAGTGTAAATTCAGGTAGAATCCCCTCCCATCCTTTCTAGTGCCTGATCTCTCAAGGAGCTGGTGGTACCATGTGAGGAAACAAGAGACTGTAGACTACAGCAAGATACATTATTTTACTACTATTGTCCTGTGCTCTAATCATACTGTGCACGTTCACAACTATGCTACCAAAACGTGCAATACATTTGCTTAGATTAATAATTATTTAATCAGGAAAAAGATAATACAAATAACTTCGGAAACTGACCATAGGCTTGTGGTCTAAATGAAAATACATTGTGGAGAGTGGGGGGGGGGTGGAGGGCACAGAGATCCAAGGAAAACAATGGAGAAGGATTTAGATTTTTGTTGTTGAGGGAATCTGACATGTATTGAGAAAATGTCCTTGGTTAAGATGTAGGGGATGTCAATGTGTATGAACACAGTGTGTTGTATCATGATCATGAACAGCTTTTAAGATAGGAAACCTTAAGGTAGACACAATAGATAACAGTCAAGGGAAGTCTGGATTCTGTTACTGAAGAGATTAAGAGACAAAAGGCAGCATTTTCTATTTAGAAACGCTCTTTACATATTCAAAAAATGGACACAGCTTGCATCAACTTCAATGTAACAGGGATTTTATTCACCATCTTTCTGTGCTACTTGTGTATTGTGTGCAGCTTCGCTAGAGGGCAGATGTGGGCAGTAAATATATTGCAGGGCAGGAATTGCATCTTGAAAGTATTTTGTGTTCAGTTTAGTGCTTTATATAGTCTAAAATTGCATGTTATGCATTCTAAAAAAACCTAACAAATAGTTTGTATTCATTTCAAAACACAACAGTTATTGCCAAGCAGTAATTGTACTTGAAGTTACAGGTTTAATTAACAAGTGGCACTTTCAGTGATTGCCACACATTTGGAAAATGGGCATTATTAGTAGCTGTTGGGACTTAATGGTTATGATATTTACTAGTACTGGAACAAAAAGCACAAGCATTGCACCTTTAATCAAAACTAAGCGGTGGTTGCCAGTATATTTTCTTGTGCTCTAAATCAGAGGTTTTCCATCTGAGATTGCAGCCCAGCTTCTGTGAGGAAGGGACCAAGCCAAGGAAAGGGCTGCTTCCATAGGTTGGCGTGTTTATTTTCAGCCAGTGCCTGAGTCTACCCTTCAGCTCCTTCTGCCCCCTCTTCATAGGGCAAAGCCTGGAATATGGACTGCCATAAAGAGCCTTATGCACATATATTCCTTAGTCCTTTTTTTATCTTAATAATGGATTTTTAATTGTTGTAAGCATCTTGGGCAGCCAGTTTTAGATGAAAGGCGGACTTTGAGAAAATCGGTAATGGTATTCAAGTTTTCCTGAAAAAGCAGGTTGTCCATCACTACCAATTTCTCATGCAAAGTTTTAAGGCCCTAGCTTAACTGATGATGGAGAAGATCAATAGTTTTGGCCAGATCCCTTTTGCAATATTCTGCTTGAAATTGGCATTTCACAAGCTATGGGAGTATGGCTTTGGAGAGCTGCTGTTCCGTGAATAAAGGCAGTTTTGTTGGATGCTGCTTGTATGAGAGTAAAGGAGTTACTTATATTTTGGCCTTAAACTCTGCCAATTCAATAGGCTTAGCTGGAGTCAAGGAGCAATACTGTTGTAAGATATGGATAGTAAAATGGAGCTCATATACAGCTGTGATACGCCATTTATCTCTTTTTGAATTTCCACAGCAGTGCAGTTGATCCTGGGTGAGTGGAAAGTTTATTTTCAAAAACGAAACTGAAAAGAGGGAGATGCAATTGGCTGATAAAATTTGAGTCAATTGAGAATTTGAGATAGTCCAAAGAAATGTTTCTTTGAGTGGGAAATGCCCCAGTGCCTTATTGTTATTTACTTACATAATTCGTATCAGGATTTATCACCATGATCTCAATAATGTGTGTACACATACATGCCATCTTTGCTTCTGGCATTTTTATAGCTTTTGCTTTCTGGATAAACAGCCTCCATTCCTCAGTTACCCTTGGAGGGTTGTACAGTTTATGGCTGTATATCTTTACTGTCCGATAAACAGTTCCAAGTTTTCCCCCTTCAGTATAATTTAGAAATGCTATTAACCCCCCTCCCAAACAGCAACCTACTTTCACACATTTTTGTCACTCTACTTTCGATTGATATTAATACCTGGTATCGTTAGGTTTCACCTCTTACAATATTCCACCACCAGCACCAAAATGGAAAATAATCTCTTGGGAATGATTCTACATCATGACATAGCATCCTGCCCTTGGGGCCACTCTGCAGCAAATGGGAACACCACCAGGCTGCTCTGGGAGTTGAAGAAGCAAAGCCTTTTCTCTTGTCTAAAGAGGAAAAGCAACCTGTTGCCACCTCATCTTAAATAATATTGAGCCCCATACAGTGGTACCTCGGGTTACATACGCTTCAGGTTACATATGCTTCAGGTTACAGACTCTGCTAACCCAGAAATAGTACCTCAGATTAAGAATTTTGCTTCAGGCTGAGAACAGAAATTGTGCTCCGGCGCCGTGGCGGCAGCGGGAGACCCCATTAGCTAAAGTGGTGCTTCAGGTTAAGAACAGTTTCAGGTTAAGAAAGGATCTCCGGAACCAATTAAGTACTTAACCCGAGGTACCACTGTACTCGTGACCAAATGCTAACAGATTTTGAATAACCCTTGAGATTATTGATTCAGGTAGGTAGCCATGTTGGTCTGACACAGTCAAAATATATTTAAAAATTGCCTAGTAGCACCTTAGAGACCAACTAAGTTTGTTCTTGGTATAAGCTTTCATGTGCATGCATACTTCTTCAGATACTTGAGATTATTATAAGCTTCATAGTCTGTTTTTACTCATCCTTTCTGTATTATATTTTTTTAATGCTTGGGAATATACTGTATTTTCAAATATATGGTTATTCTCTTTTTTAAAGACCAATATAAGTTAGCTTCTCCCCTCCCCATATACTGTCATGTCACTCACCTTGAACAAAACACCTGCGCTTCAATTTAATTCTTCCACCCCTTCCTGTCATAACTGGAATTGCTTTATAGGTTACTGTCTTTTGGGGGGTGGGGGTGGGAAGGGTATATTAAACATTTTCTTTCCATTTCACAGACTTTATTTTATGTGCTTTCTAAATTACTAGGTATTCCTTTGCTCCAGTTCTTAAATTCTTCTTTAGAGGAAGATTAAGAGCAAGGCTTTATCTGTGGTGGAACACATTCCCTACAAATAGTTACATAGGTGCTAGGCAACTGAGCTCTGTATGCCAGCTCAAAATTTATTTGCCCAGGCTTTTAGTGAATAATGCTGTGGTTTCTGTTTTATCTGGGGTGTGAACTAATTGTTTTTACAGTTTTTATTTTTTAACGACGTCTTAATGATGTTGCTTTTGCTGAAAAGTGGCATGTAGATAGGAATTAACGGTGGGTTACAAATAACTAGTTTTTAAAATATAGGCATTACTTTCTATTTTCTCGGGGGGCAACAGAGAGGCTCCCTCTAAAGATAAGAAATGTTGGTGGCAGCACTATCTCACGATTACTGACCATTGGGAAACTCACCATCCAACTTTAGTTTGAAAACCCCCAAAACCTAACTATTATGGAAGAACTAACAAACCATTTGAGGACATCAAGAAACCACAAAGCCGCAGACTCCTTTCATAAAACTTGGCAAGACTCTTTCCTTTATTGATAAGGATTATGTAGATGCACAAGTGCCAAAATAGCATGTCCGCTTCTGGAATATATACTTATTTTATGAGGTGTTCATGGAGATACTAGCCATTTATAAACTAACAAATGAGAACAAACCACTAGCAGTGTAGAGTGATAAGACCTTTATTCTCTTCTGCTCATTACCTCAACTGCCTGCCTGTACCCCACAACAGACCCATTTACCTATCTACTTCTTTGCTCTCATAAGCAGAAGGTTGTACTGAATTTTTATGTTGCTGACTACTGAATTTTTATGTTGCCGATTTTATTGTTCGTGTTATTGTTATATATAGTAAAAAAAATATGAAAACGATCAAACCATTCCACAAGGAATTTCTATTCTCTCATTCCTGTCTTTCATTTCTCCTTCCTCGTTTCCTACAACTTTTAAAAAAAGAATTGTTGCTCTAGAAACTTGTATACTTTATCTATGTTTGTCAAACTGCCAGTTTTTTATTTTCTCCCCTTTCCTTAGATGTACAGAGTCCTCATTTTTATTGCTTTGTATAATTTTGCAGTCTCCTGTTTTTTTGTTTATAAGATTTTCCATTTTTCTTATGGACTACTGCCAGTCTTGTAGTGTATCCCTTTGCAGCTTTATTGCTTGCCAAGTTCCTCAGCCTCTAAAATTGGACTACAGCTGAGCATGTAACCTTCCTTTCTCAAAATTTACAGCACGTCTGAATAAGTAGCTACAGTTTTTCATACCAGCTATAGTCAATTGTCTTCCAAATGCTAAGTTTCTCCTCCATCCTCCATTGATCTCTAAGATGATTGAGGTAGAGATTGTTGCAGTTAAGAGGTATATAATTTGTTTGACTAACTAAGCACCCACTAGTAGTCCAATACCATATTCATTATATCGTGCTGAGATTGGTCTGATGGGCAGAATATGAATAAAACAACTGCTTTCTGTGTTGGTTCTAGGATACTGATCAAAGTTTTGTCTCAAGGTGATCACTTACAATTGAGAATTAAAATCATCTTTGCATTTCCTCCCCCCAGGCTTATGGCATGTCCGCTTTGCCTCTGAACCTGATAAAGGGAACAAGAAATGCTAGTTATGAACGCTTGGAAAACACTGAAGATATTGAAGAGGTTGAGCAAAGTATACAAAGGATTAAATCAAAGGTTTGGTTGGGTTTCTGTCTTAAAATATTAATTTTTAACAGCTTTAGCTCTCTGGCCAAACAGGCTCTCTTAATTTTCATCCATTTATTAGGTGTTGTACTGCTGTGACTTGACCTGTATTTTCTCTTATATGTATCTTATCTTTTGCTTTCTGTACCCTGCTCTGATATTTAACAATGTGAGCAGTTTAAAATCTTTAGAAATACATGTTTAGATTGGGTAGAGGGCAGAGCTGGCTCAAGACATTTTGGCACCTGAGGCAAAGCACAAAATGGTGCCCCTTCCTTCCCCTCCCCACCAGAGAAGGAGGAGTGAGTGAAGGTCTACATCAGGAACAAGGAGGGAATAAATATATCCATTGGGATCTGATGCCCCTGTGCATCCTGCCGCCCGAGGCGGTCGCCTCACCTTACCTCATGCAACATGAGGCTGCATTTTAGGCTGTATTTTAATTGTTTGGTGGTGGTGGTTTTTCTTCTATTATGTTTTATTGTAATTCATATTTGGTGTTAGCCGCCCTGAGCCTGGCCCTTCCTGGGGAGGGTGGGTATAAATGTTTATTATTATTATTATTATTAGTAGTAGTAGTAGTAGTATTAGTATTAGTATTAGTATTAGTATTATTATCAATAATTTTAAAAAGTACATACTGTAATGTATGTCTAGTGAGATTGAAATAACCAAAATGAATCTTCACAGTTGTATATAACGCTATTATCTCTCCTCTCCTGCTATATACTGTTCTTTTGATTTAACTGTGGCAGTGGTATTATAAGTTCCAATAATTTTCACACTTCTAAAAATATGAGTACTAAGCACACACACTTTTCAGTGAGGCACTTGCAGAGAGGACATTTTTGAGACTTTATAATTGGATTGATACTCTTAGATCAGAAAAATATCTCTCCACATATGCTTACTAGAATAAGTGATTTATTGAATAGAATAGTGCTTTTCTGGTTGTTGTTGTTTTTAAAGTGGTGCTGGTACTTATATTATGATAAATGGTAAAATACCTCTTCCACTCCGCCACTTCCTGCACCCTCTCCCACGTTTTTATTGAATTTGTGATCATTTTTTATTAGAAGGTTGATGATAATAAATCAAGAATACATAAAAAGGTGTTTATTGAGTGTCACATAACTAAAAATTAGGCTAAATTGCTGCTGTGGGGGCATGGCATAGCACAAAATGGTGACCATGGGGATGTGGCATAGTACAAAATTAGAGTACAGCCATTGCTGCCCCCCCCAACTTATGCTTGCCATGCGGAGTCAGCCAAGTACTGATTCTGATTGTGGAGACCACACAATATTGATTTTTCCCACATGCAAAACAATGCTATTGTCTGATTACAGAGAGCATTTCCTGGTAACAGGAAAAATAATTCAATATGGCCACAGTACACTTACCTTTCGTACACACATACACACTCTTTTGCGTTCCTTCTCCCACCATTTTTTTAAAAGCAAGCCCCAGCATGGGCAAAGAAGGCTTGGCTGACGGGAATAGCAGGGGGAAGCAAAGCTTCTGGTATTATACACTGGACAGAAAAAACCCCACTGAGTGGAACCCTTTTTAAATGGCATAGCTGCTAAAATGAGATACTGGATATCTTTGAATTAAGAACCCAAACAACCATGGAAAAATACAAACTCAAACTTCAAGATTTACATCTTTTGTTCTCACCCTTACACCCCCCGTTAGTGCAAAGATGGCCGGCCTCTACCAACTCGGGATAGGCGGACACTGCAACAGCTTGAGGACAAGCTAAGAGCCCTTCGAAGGAGAGGGAGGCGTCTGGAATATATTGAGAAGAGCTGCTGGACAAGATTCTGTGGAGCCATGAGGCCACTAAAAGTAAATTTAGCACATAATTTTTTTTTAATGTATACCTGTATTATGTAAAGCCACTAACTGGTTAGAGCACAAATTTAAAGCCCTTTTTTGACAATGCATGCCAGTAATGGGTGGTCCCAGACCCTGAGGTAGGTAGATCATTCCTTTTTCTCTCTCCCCTTCTCTCCCCCCCCCCCTGCTTTTTCCACTCCTTGCCACCAACATGAGATTTGGACTGAGGGCCCCATGAAAGCTCTAAGGCTATAGGTTGTCCACCCCGGGTTAGAGGCAGGGGGTTACACATAGCTGCCACAGTATAAAATAATGATTTTTTTTTAAAGGTATTTTTTTCTATCTGGCTAAAAATATTTACCACGATGACAAGAAGTGGTCAGTTAGTTTCATGTGCTCAAGGTCGTCCCCCCAAGCTGAACAGCAAGGAAAAAACAAGAGTAATTGCAGTACAGTGGTACCTTGGTTTTCGAAAATCTCTGTTGATGAATATTTCGGTTTTCGAACGCCGGAAACCTGGTAGTAAATTCTTCAGTTTTCGAATGCGCCTCGGAAGTTGAACATGCCATGCGGCTTCCATATTGATTTTTCCGTTTTGAGACTCCCGTATTGAGTTTTTGGTTCTTGAACGTTTCGGAACAATCTTCCGGAACGGATTCAGTTCAAAAACTGAGGTACCACTGTAACAGTTTGCTCACCCTGATAGCCCATTTGTGATACAGCTTTCAAAATCTGCTGAATCTGTGGGTAAATGCGGCCTGCTCACCTTGGGCTCACTTAAAGCAGCTCTTTGCATCTGAGACGTTTTATGCATGTTTTCACACTATCCATTTTTCACACTATCCATCTTTAGAACAAATCAAACAAACAAAAATCAATACTTTTACTTTCCCAGGTTGTTGGTAAGCAGGATAAGACTAGAACACTCTAGATCAAAGATTCTTGGGTGGATTATACTAATTAAAGTTCAAATAAGTCTTTAAGAATGACAGAAATGGTCTGTTATGATAGAAAATGGTGCTTATGTTGCCAAGATGTAGGGGGAAATAGGCAGTGATGTTACTTGGATGGACTTCCGTTTTAACACTAGGTTGGAACAAAGAATCAACTTAGTAAACAATAAATAAATACTTGCAATATTTTGTAACATTAACAGCAATGCGTCTTTGTCAAATGTTTGCACAACATACTGTTTAGAAATCAGTCTGGTCAGGTCTCTTGTGAACCTGCCAATTCATTATATGCACAGTTTTCAACTATTTCTGCCTTTTTATAGTTAAAAGAATACAAGCAATCCTTGTTTTGTGCAGGGGTTACATTCCAAACCCCCACAGACGTCGGCTGAGTGCTCGTAAGCCCACCCTGCCCATTTTCATGATGTCTTTAGGACATCGGGGGGCTACTTTTGGGTTAGGTGACGTGTGTGTGATCACGCGTCATTTCGACATTCCTGAATCACTTGCTGCCTGTATTATGATTCAAAAGTAAAAGCAAGATGTGGAAGATAGGCAAATTTATACTATATAAGCACTAGATAATTGTGACATCATTTCTTTTTTAAAAAAGTTGATTTTTTAAAAAGTTCTGTTGATTTACTTGGAAATGAGGTTCCTTTGAAATATGCTTAGGACTGTAGCTACTGACAGTTTTGCAGTGCCACAGGGTCACAATCTATTTAGCAACTATATAAACTAAGTTGGAAGCAGGAGCAAGATTTATGGTTGAAGTTACTGATAAAATTGGACAAATAGTGGATCAAATTAAGATGGGTAGACAGGTGGAGAAATGTGTGAACAGACTTGTAGGATGAACAAATAAGCAACAAATTGAATTTAGAGTTAGAAAAGCATCAGGGCACGAATGTGGAGAAATGAAGGTATGTAGCAGAAGTAGAAGCAAAAGCCTGAAGACACTGGGGATTTTAAACTTATATAAACAGGATTACACCTGAATACTGTTGAAAGTACTTCTGGTTTTCAATATGCATGCTTTCTACCAGAGATCCTTTCAGCATATCTGGGTTGAATTGTCACCAGAAAAATATTCTTTCATCTTAAAAATACCCTCTTCATATCTAAAGACACAAAAGTTACATGCAAATCAATCAGAAAATGACCTTGCAATATCCTGATTGTTTAAAATACTGAAGATGAATAGGAACTGCATAGTATTTCCAGTTTTATAGGAGTACACACTTGTCATGTGTTTAGTCTGGAGGTCAGACCTAATAAATTATTCTAATCGTCATCATCATCATCATCCTACCGTTCACTCTTAGGTCCTAGGGCAAGTTACAACAATTAAAGCACAACATTAAAAAGAGTGAATCCTAATAATATACATTTCAAATGTCAAAAGCCAGGGTTAAGGGATGCATCTTCAGCATTCCCTAGAGCTCTTTTCATATAACGTGTTCTGGATATCTAGTATATATACACAACACAGTAGTAGCTTCTTACAAGTTAGCATACACTTAATATCCTTCAAGGACCTTTTCCAGCACGAAAGCTTTTACCACAAACACATAATAGCATATTGGCAATTAGGTAGAATACAGGCTAATTATGTTTGGTTTTGCACCAAAAGTTTAGTGCTGTAGAAAAGCCTGGTCTGTTAACTTTCTATGCTGTTTCCTTGTCGTGTAGAACTTCATAGTTCTCTTTGGCATGCCAACTACCAGCCAGATGGGCGGGGTATAAATAATAAAATTATTATTATTACATTTGGTATTTGCTGTTGCAATTATGCAGAAGCTGATCAAATGCAAACTTGAGCTTTAATCCACTGTTGTAATAGTAGTTTGGGTTTTTTGAGCAATGGGCGGTGTCTGTGTGTGCTTACTGGTTCCATGTGACTCTCAGTTTGTGGTAGCCATGTGTAGAGAAAGTGCACATAGTAGGGGCTTGTAAATTTTCATGGCATCTGTTAGCCTTTTCTGTTAAATGCCACATCCCCTTTTGTAATTTATTGCAATAAAATTGTGTATCTGTTTGCATTTAGCTATTGGGAGCCACTTCACTCAAGGCTATCTTCCTGCAGGAAAAATAGAGGGTAGATGATAATTTGGGACACATACAATTTACATTTATGTAGGAAAGTTTTACAGTGGTGCCCCGCAAGACGAATGCCTCGCAAGACGGAAAACTCGCTAGACGAAAGAGTTTTCCGTTTTGGAGGTGCTTCGCAAAACGAATTTCCTATGGGCTTGTTTCGCAAGACGACAATGTCTTGCGAGTTCCTGCTTTTTCCCCCCCTCCCCCCTTTTTCTAAGCTGCTAAGCCGCTTATCATCTGATCCGATCAGCAGATAAGCCGCTAAAAGCCGCTAATAGCGCTAATCCACTAATCCTTCAATGGGCTTGCTTCGCAAGACGAAAAAACCGCTAGACGAAGAGAATCACAGAACGGATTCTTTTCGTCTTGCGAGGCACCACTGTACAAAGTGACTTCCGGTTATCGTCGATACTGCCTATGCTGTTTTCCTTTTAATTGCATGATCTAAAATTGAACCAGCACACTGCTTGGAATGCACCATGATCTTAGTTAACATTCATTTTTTCACCAATAGGTAGCAAGTAAAAGCTAGTACAAATTGGGGGAAATGACATTTATTACTATGCTGCTGTAGTTCACGTAACACAAAATGCACTCGCCCCAGAATATTCCTACAATAAGCAAACACTTTGTCTTGGAGAGTGGCGGTCATTCTCTAGAGTTATAGATATTTGATCTGTGTGATTTCTCCCCCTCCCCCCATTTCAAAACAGATACTGTGACTTTTCGTTTGTGAACAGTTGAGAATAGCAGTGAACATATGGAGTTCTGCATTTGGTATTTGCAGCTCATTAAGAGCTTCCACTGAAAATTTATCTTGAAAAAAGGTCTTACATTGTGCTCTCAATCTTTAAATGAATATATTTATCTTGTGGCTTCAATTGCTCAGAGAATATTGCTTTGGAAAAAACCACAAAAAACGAGATTGCCAAGAAGCCAGGCAACACTTTTCAGTCTTTATTACATGCCATTATTTTACTGTGTAAGTGTGTAGGTTTGACTTCTTGTTGCTTTCCCACTCTTTCTATGTAGTTTCAGAAAAACACTTCTCTTAAGCAGATCTCCTCAGTGTAAAATTTCTTAAATTCAGTGGCCAGCTGAATTTCAATGTGTGTGAACCTTTAGATATACAGAAGGGATATTTTAGCTACACTGCATCATTTTGATTTTTGCTTAAATTTTTGTCACTTTCACACACTTGTAGTGGTGGGGGTAATTTTCTAAAATCTTCTTGCTCATTCTGCATGGTACTGTGGGGTCTGCCATTGTGGAGACCGTAGAACAGCTTAGCAAGTTCTTGAAAGCTGCTTGCGCAAGGGCTACATGTCTGCTGTAGTAGTAGTAGTAGTAGTAGTAGTAGTAGTAGTAGTAATAATAATAATAATAATAATAATAATAATTTATTATTTGTACCCTGCCCATTTGGCTGGGTTTCCCCAGCCACTCTAATGTGCTACAATTTAATGAGATGCATGTAAGAAATTGTATTGGGGGTGCTTTCCTCATTGCAGTGGGGTTTTTTTTTAAGTATTCATCATTTTATAACATTTATTTTTAAATATCATTTTTGGATTGCCCTCTCTGATGGTACTTGAAAATGAACCCATACAGTACAAGCCATAGGTGCCATTGAGAAAACAAGATTCAGTGACAGCGTAGAATTCACAAAGCATGAACAACTTAGGTCCAAGGTACCTTAGAGACCACCTAAACCCTTATATCCCAGCTCCAGATCGTCTGCAGCAGTGTCGTTGTTGGGGTTGTTCCCCAAGTTGGTGGTGCTCATTTGACATCAACATGAAATAGAGGATTTAGTGTCCCCATTCCAGCTCTGTAGAATGCTCTGCCAGGAGAAATTCATCAGGCTCCTTCAATTTCACCCTTTAAACTTCTGCTGAAAACTATTCTGTTCTTCCAGGCTTATGCAGGCAATTCAGAATACATCTTTCCATAATACATAGTTGATTGTGTCAGATTTTAAATTTTGTATGTGTTTTTATTATATGTGTACATAACTGTCAAGCAGTTTGCTATTTTTTATGCTATAGTGCAGGGATGTCCAACATGTCAATTGCGATCTACTAGTCAATCCCTGCAAGGTTTGGGTAGATCGCGGTCGATCGCTAGCCCCCTTCTGGCCCTGCCCCCTCTCCCTGCGCTGGCTTCTGGCCAGCGATTGCAAAGTTAGTGGCTGCTTCTGTTCCACCCTCCCTCAGAAGAGAAAAAAGCTCAACAACTTTGACCCGAACCCCTAGAAAACGGGGGTAGATCACTGCCAGATTTTAATTTCGAAACTAGATCGCAGTCTCTCCGTAGTTGGCCACCCCTGCTATAGTGATATATACTTGTTTTTACTAAATAAATAATTTGTCTTTTAGATTGTCTGGGGAGTATTTTTTATCCTGGTGGCCCTGCTGTTTGTTATTTCACTCTTCTTGTCCAAGTAGGTTTACAGTGTGTTTTCTACATTTAAAAATGAGGCTGTGTGAAATTATATTACTTGCAAAGTGGAATTCACGCTAACCTTTCATGTGAATATGTTTCTTGTTTACCACCCCAAAATTGAGAGTGGGTATGAATCCAGTGGTTTAAATCCAGAAGTGAACACAGTTTATTAAATATTACATCTCTCTTTCAAATTTTCCCTTATTGCAATGTGTTTCGCTCAAAGCAAGCACTTGCTGCATTGCGTCTTTTAGTTCTTGATGATCATCATATACGCTGAGGTAAAATATTGTGCAAAACTTGCTCGAACTGATCTTGAAAAACTAAAAGAAAAGAAGAATGCCTGTATACACTCTTAACTGAATAAAGATTTCTAGGGAACCATTCCTGATTTGCTTGCAATATAGAGATATTCAGGTAGTGAATATGTATAGGTAGGCAGCTGTTACCTATGAAAAGGTGACCTAGAATTTGCAGCAAATTCAGTTTTTAAAACAGATGTCAGTGGCATAATGTGCATAATTCTGCCTTGTCAAAAAATATATGGGCTGCTAGTCAAAGTGTGTGGGCTGGAATGGTTAATATGCTGCGACTAGATTTGAGCCTATGAAGAGAAGTCAGGGGGGCTATGAAATGGAAAAAAAACTATTGTCTAAACTCAATCCTAGTTTATGGGTTCCTCAAAACATATTTTCCCCTGTGATTCTCCACACTAATAAGGAATTGAGGTCTTGGGGCGGTGGTTGAAAGAATGGAAAGGGTCCTGGCAAAATGGCCAGAATTATTTTCAAAGCAATGTTTGTCCGTGGAGGCAGCCTTCAGTTATGTGCACATTAGCTAGAACTTCTTTACTTTGAATCTTCACCCCAATACAACTCAAGAGATGAAACAGTATTATTTCAGGTTGGTCTGGTAATATGAGTAAGTGTTGCAGAATGAGTTATGACACTAAAGTTCGGACAAAGTACAGCTCCCTGTTGGCATGCGTTTAGCATGCCCTCGACCACTAGCATACACACCCTTTGCAGTGAGTGGGGTGGGAACAAGGGCAGAATGGGTTGGGGTGGGCTTATACGGTCCACCGACATGTGCGGTGCCTCAGAATACAACCCCCTGGAAGCAAGGAGTTTCCTGTACTCTGTATGTAGGGCTGGTGTTTTCAAAAATCAAGAAATAATCTCTTTTTTTTTTTTTGAAATTGCAACAGTTTGGATAAAGCACTGCACTCAGCTGGCATCAACACTGGATTTATAATCCTGGGAACAAATTTGACCAATCCATTGAATATGCTGTTACCCGTTCTACAAACTGTGAGTAAAAGATAATGGAAGCTTGTAACGCCAATGGTAACTCTTCAGTGAATTCTCCAGTGAAACAAGGTTATTGTTTAAACAGAGGCAAATACGTTCCTACAGGCCATGATTAATTTTGGCATTACATGTGAATTGGACCTTTGGGGTTTTGGCATGGGTATATTACTGGAATTGCCACTGGGCACATTTTGAATTTTGCGAGACTGCTGAGGATGCCAGTGAGAAAATGGCTGCCACAGAGAGGCATAACTCAAGATTAGAGGCGGATACCTCCACCAGCAACAGTGAACATTCCTCTGTACCATAATAATGCTCATTTCACATAAATTACTTTGAAGGTGCCTGCACATTTACTTCATAACTTTGCTCCCAGGATGATTAGACTTTTTTTTTTGTATAATGAAAGCACAGTGTCTCAGGTACCAGTGAAAGTCTTTACCCCTGGTGTATTAGATGTAATCTTGGGGCAAAATTCAGTTAACCCTGGTATGCCCCCCCCCCCAATCTGTCATTTTATTATGGCAGGGGTTGTGTTTTAAACTGGAAGAGTTTCATGAAATTTAAACTCTTATTTATTTTTTGTCTTCTAGGTCTTCCCCCTTGATTATATCCTCATCACTACTATCATCATGTACTTTATATTCACCTCAATGGCAGGAATTCGAAACATGGGAATATGGTTCTTCTGGATAAGGGTAAATATATAGAGATTTATTTATTACAGTTGTACAGTGGTGCCTTACAAGACGAAAAGAATCCGTTCTGTGATTCTCTTCGTCTAGCGGTTTTTTCCGTCTTGCGAAGCAAGCCCATTGAAGGATTAGCGGATTAGTGCTATTAGCGCTATTAGAGGCTTTTAGCGGCTTATCTGCTGATCGGATCAGCTGATAAGCGGCTTAGCGCTATTAGCGGCTTATCTGCTGATTGGATCAGCTGATAAGCGGCTTAGCGCTATTAGAGGCTTTTAGCTGCTTTTAGCGGCTTATCTGCTGATCGGATAAGCTGATAAGCGGCTTAGCGGCTTAGAAAAGGGGGGGAGGGAAAAAAAACCAGCAGGAACTCGCAAGACATTGTCGTCTTGCGAAGCAAGCCCGTAGGAGATTCGTTTTGCGAAGCACCTCCAAAACGGAAAACTCTTTCGTCTAGCGAGTTTTCCGTCTTGCGAGGCATTCGTCTTGCGGGGCACCACTGTATCCTACCCTTCTTTCAGTATACTCGGTGTGTTGCAGAAGTGCTGCCACTTCAATAGTGATTGTGTATACGGGACGCAGGTGGCGCTATGGGTTAAACCACAGAGCCTAGGACTTGCCGATCAGAAGGTTGGCAGTTTGAATCCCCGTGACGGGGTAAGCTCCCGTTGCTCGGTCCCAGCTCCTGCTAACCTAGCAGTTCGAAAGCACGTCAAAGTGCAAGTAAATAAATAGGTACCACTCAGGCTGGAAGGTAAACGGCATTTCTGTGTGCTGCTCTGGTTCACCAGAAGCGGCTTTGTCATGCTGGCCACATGACCCAGAAGCTGTACGCCGGCTCCCTCGGCCAATATGAGATGAGCGCAGCAACCCCAGAGTCGGTTACGACTGGACCTAATTGTCAGGGGTCCCTTTACCTTTTTATATACATATACAATAGAGACATCATATGGAGAATGTAAGGAACTACAGGCAGTGCCCATTTTGTACATGTTCAAACACACAAGAATGTGCATGCGTGCATTGCCGGAATCCGGAAGTGGTTGGGAAAGGGGGCAGGGTAGGCTTACACGTGCTCCACCGGCACATGGGGGGAGCGGAAGGGGAAGGAATGCAATCTCTACACAAATTGGGGTTCCCTGTATATATAATGTTTAAACACTGTGTACAGTGTATAAAACCAAATCTTCCAAACAGATCTCATCTCTCTCTGCATGCCCCATATACCCTCCCCAAATTAGCTCTGGAAGAGTGAGAGAAACCCCAGAACACATTTAGGGGATGAGCAGGAAAAAGAGAGGGAGAGAAGGCCCCATTGTGCACAGAACCACCTCATTGGATATTGCTCATTATATTCTTCCTTGTTGTGGATCTGATACAGAAAGTTGTATTTTAACAGTTGATTGCCTTATTATGCTGTTAATCTTCTTGAGTGCCTCAGTCCAAACGCTCACTACCTGCAGGCACTTCAACATGTTTAATTCTATTAAACATATACTTCATCTTAAACAAGGCATTTTTTAAAAAGTGAGGCTTGCTGCAAAAGGAACTTTTAAAACCTAGTAATATGATTTTTAATTTTAAAAAATGCCCAATTTGAAAGTGATTTGCTCTGTGCAAAAATATAAGATAAAAGTGTCTATATATAGATTGCTCTAATGTAGGCTTCCTGCTCCAGCATAGCAGTCACCAGCTCATATTCCTTCAGGGCCTCTCTGATTTTGATGCCCTAGCCTCATTTCCGCCCAGAGAGCTATTAGCACCATGCTGTTTCATTTTGATTGAAGCTCTGTGCCCACCTTAAGTCTGTAGAATGTGCTATTCTAATTTTGCTGGTGAAATGGACTAATGGGGGAATTTTGTTATATGGCAAAACTCTTAATTCATACTTTAAGGCTGCAATCATACACTGACTTACCTGGGAGTAAGTGCTGTCAAAATGAATGTGGCTTATTTCTGAGTATACATCTATAGAATTGCAGTGCGAGACCCCTTTCTACCACAACACTCCATTGTTGGGAAAGGATTGTGGTGTCCATTGCGAAGGCATTTGAGTGGGTTTGGCTAATGACATGTAAAAATTGTGTTTGCTCTTACAGTCCTACCACACAGTCACACAGTTCTCTTGTTCCTGCAGATGACTTCCATCAATTTTCCCTTGCTGCGCTTTTGTCTTGAACTCCCTCCCAAAACACCTGTGTGGAATTGCCCCTCTTCCCTCCCCACTTTCAATTATCTCTTGTAAAAATAAATAAAAGTGAGAAGTATTTGATGTAAATAGCTTCTTGATAGATTCCCCATCCACAATAACTTGAACTTCAGGTACTAGCATTTGCTTTCATTCCTCCCTTGCTATAGTTTTCTCTTGCCTCTCATTCTTTCTTTCCCCTGTTTCTCTCTGCTTGGCTGTTTTTAGATCGTAAACAGCAGTTGTTTAAACAATTTGACATTTCTTAAACTTCTCCACCCACTACAGTGTCAGCTGTAGTATTAGTATTATTATTTCTTATGGTACAGCATTTGCTTTCTATGTTAAGGATCCCAAATTCAATTTGTGGCATCTTCAATTTTTTAAAAATGAAAAAAAAATTAGATAGGTAATGGAAGATGGAAAGGCCTTTGTCCCTGAGTCCCTGGAAAGCCATTGCCCGTCAGAGTAGGCCAAACTAGGTTAGATGGACCACTAGCCTTAACACAGTGTAAAGGTAGCTTCCTCTGTTCCCTATTGCACTACATAAAAAAGTAGGAATGATAATGATTAGTACAAGTTGAATGTGAAGCACCAAGAGGGTTTATCTTCAATATCAAGAAAATTAGTACTTCAGTAATAGAAATCCTGTTCTTAAAAAATTTTGTAAGCTCCTTAAGTCTCGGAAAGGTGTCACAGAAATATTTTAAAATAAAAGACCAGGTCTGCCCAAGGCATAATGTTGGCGGAATTCATATTAATGTTTTTGCTCTTAGCTGTACAAGATCAGACGGGGGAGGACAAGGCCACAGGCACTTCTCTTTCTCTGCATGATACTGCTGTTGATTGTTCTTCACACCAGCTACATGATATACAGCTTGGCACCTCAGTATGTTATGTATGGAAGCCAAAAGTACCAATCTCTGGTAAGATCTGTTGTGTGTTGGGGGAAATGAGGTACATTTTGAAGTGGGAATAATACAGTGTTTTAGTAGGTCTTATATTCAGTCTATAGAAGATCTTACTTTCTCCCAAGCCCACATTCCCGTCATGTTCACACTTCTATCTCAGTGACGTCTACACTGGCTTGGTCATGTATACAGAATGGAAAAAGGCCGGACTCCCAGGGATCCCTGCACTCTTCCACTGCGTCCTGAGATAGACGGATGACAGCAACAATATTTTCAGTGGTTAAAAAAAGTGATGCCAAAACACAAAGGACACATGCTGGAAGCTTGGGCTGAGTCTGGAACAGATTGAAGGAGCCATGGAACTGCTTCAGCACAGATCAAGCTCACAGCATCATTCAATTGGCTTCTAGCAGCTTCTAGCAGCACAGTTAATTGAGTTGAGCTGGGGCCATGCTGAAGCTATGCCATGACAACTATGTATTGGACATTGCACTGTAGTTGTATATATTATTTGCTTGTTTTATTTTAATTGGTTTTTGTAGTAAAGCAACTCACACATTCTGTTCCAATAAATGCTGTGGCCTGAGCCACAATATATTTATCTCTTTCCCAATCTGTTAGTCTCCAGATGGTGTTAGACTTCAACTCCCATCATCCCTGACCATTGACCGTGATAGTTGGGGCTGATGGGGATCTGTAGACCTAAACATCTGGTGGTCACCAGGTTGGGGAAGTCTGGAATACTACTTTTGCAATAATTTTGCATAGTTTGTTCTTTTTCTATACGCAACATGTTTTACTGTGGTCTTTTTGTTGCTTTACGGACAACCTCTTTGGACAGACATTGCCTGAAATTGTGTGATGATTCTTGTGTTTCTGTCTTAATCAATAAATAGCTTACAGGTTGCTTTACAAAACTTTTAATAACATTAACAACTTGAAATTTAGTTGTGGTTCTTCTGATAGTAAATGAAACCCAAATACCTCATTCACAAGCAAAACTAAGGAAAGAATTATTGTAGCCTGTTGTGCCAAAACAAAATAAATCATGTATCTGTAGTATTCATATTATAACTGTTTAATGAAACAATCTTCTCTCCACACAGAGTAATATGACAGTGGATGGACACTTGACAAATGTGACAACGTGGGTGCCTAAAGTTTGTGATGCAGATGCCCCTGCAAGTAAGACAACTTTGGATTCTACTCCAACACATTGTTAAAGTACCTTAAATATACTTCTATCAGAACCACTGAAATTTAACTTAGCAACATTGAATACCTATTTGAAGGTCTTCCACAGACTTTAATGTACTGTATTTTCCCGTCTACAAGACGATGTTTCCTCCCCATTTTTTAAGTCAAAAATTGGAGGTTGTCTTATACATGGATTTATACAGTAAGTCTTGGGTGAGCTGGCAGCTCCTGAGTCACTGAGTGCCGAGGAGCTGGCTGGAGAGGCGAGGTGGTACCAAGGTGAGGAGGGAGCTCAGCCATCATGACTTAGTAGCCTTTGATAGCCCTGGGCACCATACAGTTGTCTAAACACATCTCAATAGTTCTCCTGTATTGGGGATGGTGAACCTTTGACCCTCGAGCTCCAGCCACCATGATCAACCATTTGGGATTGTGAGAGCTGAAGTCTAGTAATATTTGAAGGACCACAGTTTCATTACTGTTCCATATGCTTGATAATTTTATCTTTAATAGTGCTTTCCACTAGTTTGAGACATTAAGTTAACTTGTGTGAAATTTCATGCACCCCCACCCCCCGCTTTAAATGGTGCTACTTTGGCTGCTCTCTAGTCCTCTGGTACTAAGGCTGATCTTGAGGACAAATTGATATTTGTTGTTGAAAAATCAGCAATTTCATTTTGGAGTTCTTGAGATGTTTTAGGTGGACCGCATTCTTTTTTTCTATATGAGGCATTGCAATGAATTGGTGGCTTTCCTTTCTAAGCTGAAACTTTGACCAGCTAAGTTTCTAAAAGCCATGCTTTTATTCAAATGAGTGAAAAAGTGATGAGAACTATTTCATCTATGCACTTCATTTCTGGTTTCTTACTCATTCTACCTGCTGGGCAGCAGCAGTATGCTCTTTTAATCTGGTCCTGCCCCTTGTCACCTTCCACTTCTGTTCGCTTCTGCTTTGAAGTGTATTTTCTACATCTTTAAATATTAGCAGAACTTGAAGACTTAAAAATATGGAATAATAACTCTTTGGCATCTTAGCAAACAATCTGTAAAATTAATTGCTAAAATTAGACACTTAACACTTGCATATTTTTTTCAAATGATTTTTATTGCATTTGACAGAGCAGCTATCCCAAGTACAGACAGAAAGCCAAAAAGAAAGATAATCTCCCACCGCACAATAAAATCCCTTAACACTTGTATATTTATGACATAGAAGAACTTGTGCTTCTACCAGAAATATGTGTTGTCAGTTTCAGAGTCATTCAATAATAAATTGCAAATCGATAGTTTTCTCTCCTTTTTGCTCTCAGACTCTTTTGTTAGGCAGTGGATGAGAGATGGAAAAGAAGACATTTAGGCTGGGCCTCTTCTCCTGAAGTTTTGGGAAATTATAGGTTAAAGAACGTCCATTTCTCTGTTTAAAGATTAGTAGACTTTGATCCACAGGATCTGAGAATTGCAGCTAACAAATCCTTTATACCTTAATACACTTCACATTATGGAATCTTCATACATTAACTGTTTCTGCATTTAGGAGAGCATTTATCTTTGCTCATTTTAATGTACTGCCTTTTGCACTGTTAAGTTGGCAATTCAACATGATCCTGGTTAATGAACAGTTTTGTTTTTGTGGAGCTGGAGCAATAGATTCTGTTGATCATATTCCTCTGCACTGTAACTTATATAGTGACTGTATATAGTACAGTTTATGAAGAACTCTTCCAGGAAAATCTCCCAAAGAGCCTGTATTCTTCTGCTTAAGGGATGCTTACTTTTGTATTGCTGGTAGGGTTGCAAAAACTTTTCTCATTCAGTGCCGATCAGGAGAAATTTACTGCTAGCTGCTGCTGCTGCTTCTTCTTCAGTGAGAGAAGTATATTTATATGCATCTGTTTTTACAAGCTGTATTTTTAATTTGTGTACTTAATTTTCTTGGTGTGTGTGACCATAATAAACAATTCAATTCAGGACGTGAGTTGTATTGCATAATGCCTGGCAAATACTATTGCCGCTCTAGAGAAGTAACAAAGACATTGTAAGTGTAGAGCTAAGGTACTGAACGAGTGTCATGTTTCATTATGATATTTCGTGAAGGTCAAACAGGTCCAAAATTTCTACTATAATTTGTTTAGTCAGATTACTGTAGAGAGCCATCTGTAGGTCTGTTTGTTACTCTTTAATTCAGGTGAGCAGCTGGAGGGGTTGCAGATGGTGCTAAAAATGTGCTGTCCTGATCTACTAATTAAATGTTTTATTTCCTTTTCTCACATTGGCCATAGTGGCTGACAATGTAGGAAACCTTTTTCACAGACCAGTTAGATCTATGCCTATATTTTGGTTTTGTCTTTTCTAGATTTCTTTTATTTGTAAAATCACTTGTCTTTCACATTTCAACTCTCAAAATGGCTCTCAGTTTGTCTTGCAAACCAAATAATACAATACAATACAATACAATATACACAATAAACAATACGATACAATACGAAAGAAATGGGGAGCATTACAAAATAGAGCAAAACCAAACCTATTTTGCAGGCAAGAATCTAATGCTGCTCAAAGGCCTGGCAGAACAAAAAGGTTTAACTGCTCACCTAAATCTCTCTCATATACACACAAATACATACACACATGTATGCCAACTGAACATCCCTTGGGCTGGAATTCCACAAACAGGGTGCTGCAACCCAGAAGGCCTGGTCAGTTTACTATGTTAGTCATCCCTCAAAAATTCTGTAGCAAGAACGTTTGGGTATTATTTTTTATGCTTGCATTTGATGAAATAGTTGTGAGATGTTCATGAAAGGACCACTATGCCAGAAATCTTTGTTTGATGAGGCTCCGGTTACCACAAAGATACTGAAAGTATCCTGGGAAATGGAGTAATGAGGTCTTGTGGGGCTAGCTGGATTAGGAGCCCAGCACGTTCATTGACCAGACACAAAAAAATTGCAGATCTCCCTTTTCACTTGGGGGTGGGGAATGACAGCATAAGGCTAGCTGACACAACTGCCGAGTGTAAGGTGTTTAAAATTTACTCTGTTATGGAAATTTGCAATTCAGGAGAACTTGATTCTCCTTAATCTAAATGGGCACTTGTTCTAAGTAGCATTGCCAAGAATAGGAGTTAGTGAACTGCTTGGGGATACCCAATCTGTTCTCCAGAACTAATTGCAGCGTTGAATTAGATCTAATTGGGAAAATGTCCACTTTGTAGTGATTGCTACACTAAATCACTCTTCTGCCTAATACTGCTCGTTACATAGAAATCATTGGAAAGCTTGAAATGTTTTGAATAACATACTATATGTGAATGGTATTAGTCTTGCAGTCTAAGATCTGTGTTGGAGAAATACCAGTCTTTCTTACATTAAGCCTTCTGTTAAGAGCCTCACTTTTCTGTGGTGTGTTTCAGTATGTGAAAAGTAAGTGACAGCTCATCTAGAACAGTCTTTTTCAGCATGTTTCCACCATGTATTAATGAAATGATGCTGTGCCATATCTTTCTGACTTAGCTCCTATATATGAACTTCTGCATTTCAGGACAGTACTGTAACTCCTAAATGCTGTTTTGAATGTTGCCTATCTGGTATTCTACATCTGATTTTAAAATACACTTCTGAAAGAAGAGACCCTAACAACATTCAGGCATGGTTCATACCAGTGTAAAGCATTCCGTATTCCTCGTATTCCTTGCGAAAGCCTCCTTAACAGATTTCTTTTCTGGATCCGTCTTCTTTCACTGAGACTTCAAAGCCAGATGTGTCAAACGATCATTCCTACATATTTGCTCTTGTAGTTCAAAGTCATCAAGTCTCCAGAGAAACTTTTTCTGGAAAACACATCCCCACCTTCCTCTGTAGATATTGCTGGGATTCCTGGCTTGTAGACATAGGGTTTTGCTCTCCACTGCGTCAGCATAGTCTGAGAAGCACATCTGTACTTTGACCTAGTTTCACAGAATCTTCTTCAACAGCAGTTCAGGTTGTCTTATTATATAAGTCCTCTTCTTGTTCAGGTCTACTAAATAGTACTTTGCAAAATATCCTAGTAGTAAATATGTTGTGGTGAGTTTAAGGGAAACCTCTGCAATGTTGAGATGCAAACTAGGCAAAAACGAGAAATAAATTCTCAAGTTAATTTTTTCTTGTTTTCCATGACAAGCCCTGCTCTCTTACTCCCCCCCCCCATCTGCACCCATTATGACCCTGAACATTGCCCAACAGCTTTGGAAAACAGTTTGGGTGCATATTAGTTTAATACAAACCATGTTGGAGTAATGCTGAAGGATGGTTAACGTAGAAGACAGGTAGTCAATGTGATGCCTTCCAGATATTCTTAGATGGCGGCTAACAGATTGAGGTTGAATCCTGACAAGACAGAAGTACTGTTTTTGGGGGACAGGGAGTGGGTTGGTGTGGGGGATTTCCTGGTCTTGAATGGGGTAACTGTGCCCCTGAAGGACCAGGTGCGCAGCCTGGGAGTCATTTTGGACTCACAGCTGTCCATGGAGGCGCAGGTTAACTCTGTGTCCAGGGCAGCTGTCTACCAGCTCCACCTGGTATGCAGGCTAAGACCCTACCTGCCCGCGAACTGTCTCGCCAGAGTGGTGCATGCTCTAGTTATCTCACGCTTGGACTACTGCAACGCGCTCTACGTGGGGCTACCTTTGAAGGTGACCCAGAAACTGCAATTAATCCAGAATGCGGAAGCTAGACTGGTGACTGGGAGTGGCCGCCGGGACCACATAACACTGGTTCTGAGAGATCTGCATTGGCTCCCAGTACGTTTCCAAGCACGATTCAAAGTGTTGGTGCTGACCTTTAAAGCCCTAAATGGCCTCGGTCCTGTATACCTGAAGGAGCGTCTCCGCCCCTATCGTTCAGCCCGGACACTGAGATCCAGTGCCGAGGGCATTCTGGTGGTTCCCTCATTGCGAGAAGTGAGGCTACAGGGAACCAGGCAGAGGGCCTTCTCGGTAGTGGCGCCCGCCCTGTGGAACGCCCTCCCATCAGATGTCAAAGAGATAAATAATTACCTGACATTCAGAAGACATCTTAAGGCAGCCCTGTTCAGGGAAGTTTTTAGTATGTAACGCTGTACTGTTTTTAACACTGATTGAGAGCCGCCCAGAGTGGCTGGGGAAACTCAGCCAGATGGGCGGGGTATAAATAAATTATTCTTATTCTTATTCTTATTAGTATTAGTATTATTATTATTATTAGACTCTAGGCTCCATCGGCTCCAGCCAGCATGCCTAATGATCGGAGATGGAGGAAGTTGTAGCTTAACAATAGCTTGGGATCTGAAATCATGTTGGTGTGTTAAAAATGGGAGCCCCCACAAGTTCATTTATAGCACAGTTTGTTATTTTTCTTCCCATATAATGGCTTAATTGGGAACAAGTGTGTATGTGTAAACTTCCTTTGAAAGCCATTGTAAGAAAATATGCATATCTTTAATTTGTAAGTAAAGGAAGGAAGCAGAAGAAAGTAGAACACTTGGTAGATGTCACTTGGTTCTGCTGATTGTACCCTTTAATTTAGGAAGGTAGTAGAGATGAGCGCCGCAACCCCAGAGTCGGTCACAACTGGACCTAATGATCAGGGGTCCCTTTACCTTTTTTAAAAACCAAATCTTGCTTGTGAGATGTAGCTGGGCCTTATTGTAATCTCCTAGCAATGTCCAATAAAAAAAATCCAGAACACTTTTCATAGGAAGGGGCGAGTTTTATTCAATTTTCATATTCACTTCAAATACAAGAGTGCAAGAGTCCATATGAGGTTTTGAAAAATGTAAATGCATTCTAAGGTTTTGATCAAACAAAACTGTCTGTATTGGTATAAAATATGAACATTGATTTCTTCTTTGAAATAAAAAAAATGTCTTAGTACTTAATAAATTTATGTGATAGTGGTACCTTCAATTTTAAAGTAACTGTCTTTTATTTTTAAGAGAACCCATGCATGTTTTAGCAGTTGTGACTTTTTAAAGCAGTGTATTCCCTAAAATTAATAACATTTTTTTGCCACACACTTTTAAGTTTTGTTCTTTTCTTTTCTTCCAGATGAATGCACTGTTACTCGGACTTACCTGTTCCTTCACCAGTTTTGGTTCTTCAGTGCTGCATATTACTTTGGCAATTGGGCGTTCATTGCAGTAAGTAAACTTATTTGGAGGTCATTATAAATCCAACTGAACCTTTTAACATAATTGCAATTATCATATCATTTGATACACAGCAATGTTGCCTGACTCTAAGTCTGTTACTCCCTTGAACTGATCACCAATAATGCATTATACTGATTTAAATTCACAGGTTTTCTTAATTGGATTAATTGTGTCATGCTGCAAAGGGAAAAAATCTGTTATTGAAGGTGAAGTGGATGAAGATGATTCAGATATAAGTGATGACGAGCCATCCCTCTATTATGGTTGACAGCCCATAAGTTCTGAAGGTTAAAGCATGCCATTTAAAACTGTGAAAATGCCACCATTGGACTTTACTCTCGGAAAAGTTCACATATTTGCCAATGTGGAAAATGAAATCTTTAAGTACACTATTGTATTATAGTTAAGCTAATATGTACATATATAGTCACAAAGGAGCTAATTTTATGAAGGAATGATTAAACAGTACTATAATTTTTTTCCAATATGCACTCTGCGGTCATTATGTTAGTTGCCTTTTTGCTGGTCTTGAGTTTTAAATTACTTTATGCCTGATTCAATTTGACAGTGCTGAAAAGTTAATATAATCAAATTGATAAATGCTTCTTACAGGAACGCCAAGTTTAAAGTGCAGTGCTTTTTGGTTGTACAATTAATATTTAGAACACACTAAATATTTTACATAACAGCAGCTGTAATCACCATTGTCAAATGTCGGGTTATTGCTGATTTCGGTGAGAGGCCAAATAATAATAATAATAAAAACAGGATGTAGTGAGATGAGGAGCAGCACCTGGGCTTCCATTTCCCTCCTTTGTCTCCTGCAGAATTATCTAGTAGAATACAAGTGCCCTGGGAGAGCCTCATCTTATTAAAACATTGGTTTTTCTGTAACCCAGTTATGAAGAATGGGATTGTAACAGGGTTAACGAAATTCCACATTCAAATGAATGTGGGATCTCCAGGTTTAGCTCTTACTATGCACAGTGATACAGACAGGTGAGAGAGGATCAATGTTTCTCTCAATCTTTCTATTCATAGCAGGGGTGGGCTGGAGACAGCAGTATTATCTTGATGAATATATCCAGATGTTTCTCTGTAAAAGCGGAGAGAGGCAAAACTTTATTCTTTCTCCATGGTCTAAACTTAACAGTATGTGAATTTTAAAATAAGTTGAAAAATTAAACACCTAAGTTAGTTACTATCATTTGCTATGCCCTAACTTAAATATTTTGATGTAGCTTTTTAATTAATAACTGTTGAAATTTGTATCCCTTGCCATTTTGTTCAGTTATACCTAAATGCAATGCATAAACATTTAAAATCATGCAAAGACTTTTTCCTGTATCATTTTGTAAAATAAACTAATCGGGATCTTACTGACATGTATCTTTTCCATATTTTTGTAACCTAAACGTTATTACAAAATAAGTAATCTTTACTGTTCCTTGACTTAGCTGCCATTCATTAAATGATTGCAGTTAAACAAGCCAAACATTTGTGAATTAGTTTTCCTGGCTGCAGCACTTTTCTATATTGGCTCTGTGAATATTTTGTAAAATATTTAATGCTGATCATTGTTTCAATATTTGACATTAAGATGTTTTGGTTTAACCCCGGTTAGTACTTATATTGCCAGTTAATAGAAGTGATGTTTTCTGTTCTCAAAAGAGTGGCTTACAAGAAAGCAAAATGCTGAGTTTAGCGTGCTTTTGGAGAAATCACAGCCTCTTTAATTTTCTGTCTTATCACAGTATAGTAAAGCATCTTTTTCTATGCTGCTTTGCTTTCTATAACCGGATTTATCTCCCTTTGGCCACAGCCAGCATAGCCAGTGATCAGGTATAATGGGAGTTGGGGTACAGTGACAATTGGGAGGGCTTCATGTTTTGCCTGTCAATGAGTTGTTAAAGAAGTTTAATTCATAGGCATCTCAAGTATGCAGGGGTCTGTATAAGCTGTTGCATGCAGAATGACCCATTTACTTCAGGAGAAAACTTTCTTTTTTTTGGTCTTCCCATTGAAAAGAACAGGAGGTATATTGTGCTTCAAAGTCTCTCTGCTTTACACACTTTTGGTATCTCTCTTAACGAACTTGCAGGTAGTCTAAAAATACCTGTGCTTCTCTCTCCATAACTGACACTCAGTTTCCTACTGTTCTTCTTTCATTTATTGAGCTGTATAAAGCTTAAATGGCATTTATCTGAGCCATGCTCACAATTCCAAATTGGTCCATATTTTTCTCTTTCACTTTGCTGCTACAAAACACTGGTTTTGTTGCATAGTTGCAACTGCAGAGTCCACCACCACTTCCTCAATCTCCCAATATATCCTTCAGATTTTTTTTTTCAGGCTTTCTTCTTTGAGAGCCAAAGATAACATTTGAAACAGCCTTTAATTCTTTTTATTGTTTGCTTGCTTGGTTCTAAGTCTTCATCATTTATTGGCTTTCTAATGTTTTTGCATCTTTCAGCAGCATCACCCTGAATTTCTTTGTGTGTGTGTTCCTACCCTATATTTCAGTTAATATGTACCTTCAAAAGATGCTAGTGCCTTCCATATGCATTTTTTTCTCATCAAAATTTGATAGGGACAAAGTTAGCCAATACAATACCTGCTGAAACAAAATCATTAAGAACGACTTGTAGGGTTTTGTTCAAAGAATAAATTCCAAGATTCTAAGTTTATTTCAAAGAATAAGCTTTGGGAAGTCTTCTGGCTTCATTTAACGTTGCTTGTCATAGAAAATAACTTGACTGGAAGCCACCCACCAACTCTGTGAAAGGGTCATATATCTTGTGTGTCTTTTTGAAATAAGGTGATGCCATGAGAGACTCATTTTGTGATGTCTGTTTAAACTTGGTTCCATGATTCTGTACAAACAGTAAGAGTACAGACTTTTTATTCCTTGGAGTCTCTACAATATTTTGCAGGTAATGCATAACTGTGACTTAAGGCACTAAGAGAAAAGTGTGAAAGGAACTTCTGTTGCCGAAGCACAAATCCTTGTGCTAACATAACTAGTTTGTTGGATCTCTCCCGTAGCCTTTCCTGTCCCTTGTTCCCCACTTTTAAGAGTGAGAGGGAAGAAGAAGAAAAAACAAATACTTGATGTGCCATGAGCAGTCATGGAAAGCAACCACACTTTAGCTTGGAATTAGTGAAGGGTTATGCTAGTCTCAAGCCACGGGTGTGACAATTAGGGTTCCTTGTGACTGGACCAAACACTCTTGGGGTGGGGGAAGTAACCTGCATGGCTCATAGCAGGATATTTGCAGAATAATCAAGCAATGCCTGCTCCTATGTTGCTTGTGTACTCTATATATTTCATTAGCACTGACCAGATGCACAGAAGCTTTTAAATTTTCTCTGACTGGCAGAGTAGCCATGGAAGGTACATGTAAAGGAATGTTGGCAGGCGCATGTAAATGAATCTCAGAAACTGCCTGGTGCAATATTAATGTGCATGAACTCTGCTGTTGAAAAGTAAGGAAATGTAGCTTTTCCAGATGACTAGAGTAGAACAAACTTTGCCTCCTTATTTTAAAATGCATAACCTTATTATGCTTGCCTGAGTGGCTTTTGAGATCACAGTGCGGGAAATAATGAACCACAAACAAGTACGTTGGCTTTTAGTATTAAGAAGCAGCCATTAGTGCAATAACAAGTGAGGCTTCTCTAAAAGGCTTGGCAAGAGGATTAAAACAAGTAACAGTTGTATTATTTCTGACTGGCATAGCTGCTGGTCTTTACAGGAAAAAGGAACAAAGCCATATTGGGTATAATGATGACGGGGGTATAATGACTGATGAATGACAAGCACAACAAAAATAAATTAAAACATGGAAAAAAATAACACTCAGGGGAAGACCCCCTCCTATCCATTATAGTGACACAAAATCATTAATGGGAATAATCTGATGTAGCGCAAACATTTTCTAGAAACTGAGTGAGGAGTTCGGCTAAAAAGAGATGTGATTATTTTTTTAAAAAAATCACTAGGATGAATTCTTGGTACCTTCTATGGAAAAAAATCAAATGAATGGGGCTGTAGTTGATGCAGTAAAGTGTATGGTGAAATGTGAATGCACTGGTTTATATCTAGAATTGTGCTCAGCAAATGGAACATTCTAGGGTCTCTGCTCCCCTATGGCCCTAAAGGTTTGTTCCAAGGGAATGGGGGCCCTTTGCCAAAAGAATGTGGAGCATGGCATGGGAGGAGGGGGGCCAACTACAGTAAGGAAGAGAAATCAGAAAAACCCTTCCACCCTCCTCTGCTTCCAAGTCCCGTGGAAGGAGGTTCCCCACTCATAGAAGGGCACCGTCTGATCCAACTCACTCAGTAGTGGCTGCTGCTTGGGCAGGGCCACCATGTCCACCTTGGTATTGCTACAGATTACTCAAATGGCATTGGGAAAGGGTGGCAGTGAGGGGTGTAGCCTTACTCTTGGAACTTGATACTTGGAAGGTATGGTCAAGGAAGTGGTTCTGGTTGTTCAGGGGTTACTCTCCTGTGTCTTGTGAGCGTTTTCAAAGTCCAAGCCTTTTTAAAGCAGGAGAGGAATGGGAAGTCAGTGCAGTGCAGTGTCAATGCAACAGGATCTTGGCAACCCATACTTAATGTAATGTGTGCTGCCATGTTCTGTAGCTCCTGAAGCTTCTGGGCCATCACTAAGGGTGGACCCGGAAGACCCCAGTGGGTAGTCTAGGCTCAAGGCAAGGAAGGCATTCATTGGGCTCTCCCCGTAACTTTTTCAGAAGGTTTGTGGTCTTCTTCCAAAACATAGGTGTTGGTAAGAGAGAGTGGAGTCCATGCCAGTCCTGTAGCCTGAACTTCCAAGCACAGCTGCATAGCCCAGGCTATTTACAGCTACAGATTTAAAATCATGGAAAAGGCTTGAACACCTTGTATTCCAGTCTATTCCCTCATGATTGATCGGGTCTGGGTTCAATATCAGTTGCATCTAGTCTCATCATGGCCAAACACTGTGAGCATCAAGGTTACTCTGTGGCTGAATTAGATGGCAGCGAGGAAGACATGCCAAATTTATTGTCAAATCTTGCCTATTGATGACTTATTCATATAGAACCTGAAGCAGGGGTAAAATAGAACTGTGTAAGATCCCAGGTGAGATGATTAACAATTTGCCTGCCATATCTGTCTGTCTGACCTTTATGCCGGAAATGAGCAGCATTGTTCTGGAGCAGATCCACAAATCTCTGTCAATCTTCAATACTTCATGATAAATGGCGCTGACGATCTAATGAGATCAATGGTGTGCAATTACCCTATCAATCTCTAGGCAAAGTCTTGTCAACTAACGCTGTAAGAGTGCCATAATTGGGTCAAAAGTCAGATTGGTGTGAGGGTCCAGAAAATAAATAGCCTTGTGGAACTGGAAGAGAGCCACTGCTGTCCTCAGTGTTTTTCAGTCCTCCAAAAACTTACTATGGCATCTTCGTCCAGGATAGTTAGTTGTTGCTTTTATGAAGAGGAGCAAAGTATCTGCAAATAGGCTTCTGAGTTTCCTTGGATGTGGCAATAATGCATATAGCCACTAAATGACCCTCTTTCCCAGCTGCCTCTTACTAGCATGGATAGGCATAAGGTCAGCTTGCAAATATTGCCCACAAGGCTCCAAGTACATTGTTTGCTTTAGGGGCAACGACTGTTTGAAACCAATTCAAATGAGCAGGGAAAGATTGAGCTTCAGGCTCTTAACTCTAAATTTGAAGCGGCAGTCCTGAGGTCAATCTGAATACAACCCATTTTCTTTGCAAAGTGAAACACAAACACATCAGAGTGTCCAGGTGGAGGCAATAGTTCTTGCAGTCCTTTAAACTAGTCTTATATATTTGTAGAAAGAATGTTTGATTCAACAAAGCATTTTCTTTAATTTGATTCAGTGGCAAAAATCCCTCCAGGGCAGAATTGAGGCATAATGTTAGGATGTTCTAAATGCCAAAAACCATAAGCACTATTGGGGGGGGGGAATAAAAATATAAACTAAAAAGATTTGAGTTATGTCTCACCTGGTGATATAGTTAACAGGACATTGTCCAAAATTAGGCAGAGGGTTTTCCTATTTTGGGTGATTTGCCCCTTCCCAGCAGACCCCAGCACTCTGTCCCGCACTGTGCAGAAGTCAGCCCTTGGCCAAATCCTGCAGAGAGAGGCTGTCAGAAGTTGCAGGCGGCAAGTTAACTTATCTTAGGATCTAGGCCTGCAGAATTTAGAAATTATAGAAAGAATAGAGTTTCCTTTTTTAAATATTTCCACCCATGCAAATTTTAATGGCAAAGATTTAGCTCAATCAATAATACTTGTCCATTTGTACAATTTTTGTAGCCAATTAGAAAAGGTGTCCCTGCAATTCCACCAAAGAATGGAATCAGTTTGCTTGCAGCTAGTCACCTTACACAAGTTAGATTCTCCATGTAAGAAAATAAAATGGGGCTGCGGCCAAGATGGTGGCTTGTTCTTGCTCTTGATGAAGGGTGAGATCATAAATAACAGTGTGGGAAGATAAAAAGGAATGCAGCCAAATGAAATACCCTGTTCTCTAAATATGACTTCAGAGCTCCATCTAGGGGAGAGAAGGCAGGATTGAAATGACTCCCACCTTTTCAGAAAGTGATTCAAATTCAATCTGTTACTGCAGAATTAGCCTGCATACACTAAATAAACTTAAAGCACCCCCTCCAAAGAATTCTGGGAACTGTTGCTTGTTAAGTGTGCTGGGAATTGTACCTCTGTTATGAGTAAACTGTAGATCCCAGAATTCTTTTTTTTGGGGGGGGATGCTTCAAATATATGGTGGTTATGGAGCCCACAGGTTGTCCCATCCTTGTCCTAATACTATGAAGACATCGAGGGGAATGAGGCAAAACGTGAAAATGAGTCAGAACTGGTCACTGTGGTGTATTGGATACAGTCCTGTTCATAATTATTTAATCTTTCCATGTGACCTCTCTTAGGCCTGCCTACAAATTAATTGTATGGGGTAAATGTGCCAGCAATTCTAGAGCACTCTACTCACTGAAAAAACAAGACTCACAAAACAAACATCTTACGAAGTTCTGCAGAGCCTAAAGTGAGGCAGTGTTATAGTCTGGAAATATGACTGTGCAAAACACTTTGTGCTTCTTGCCATCATGGTATTGTGTTTCTCACCATCATAAATGCCAACTGGATCAATACAAGGTTGCGGGGCTCTCAGTTCACCGGACTTTAACTTAGGGGTGCCATGCAATTTAAAGACAAACTGATTTTAATTCATGATCTTTCAATGCACTTCAGTACACGCTGCACATTGTCTTAATGATGTACACTTCCCTGTACTTAAAATTAATTTCTCAATGGGCATGTGCTGCTTTTCTGAGGTACAAAAAGGTACTTTAGGTGTGGTCAGTGGTTTCTCCCCCCCCCCCTAGAAAGGCAGGGGTTTGATAATCACAAACTATTTTTGAAAGCTCCTCTCATTTCCAAACTGGCTTCCCATGCAGCATAATGAGTGGAGAAACCAAACTCCAAGGCAATTGTTTATATGCAGAACATATATATATCTCAGCCACAGTGCAGCTACATATTATTATATATATAGGATCAGGGTGGCCAACCTTTGGTTCTCCAGATGTTGCTGAATGCTCATTCGCCACCAGCCCCAGCCAGCATGGCCAGTGGTCTGGGGAGCTTGGAGTTCTACTTCAACAGCATCTGGAGGGTACAGGTTAACCACCCCTGGCACAAGACACCCTAAATTTCACATTGCATGGCATGCCATTTTCTAGCCACCATTGAAGTGCATTCCATTTTGTAACATTTAACTTTTACTCCTGTTTGTTTATAATATGTATCACTGACAAATGCTAAATGCATAATAATGATTTCAGCCGTATTTAGGCGGCACTTACATTATTCTCTCTCTCTGTACTTCATTGCTTTTTCGCATGGATAGTTTGCATAATAAATCAAATTTACTTTGGAGGGTCTCCTAACCCTGGAAATCAGGTTTCAAAATTGTGTGAAGAGCCTTTAAGGATACAGGGGGCTCCCCACTTTGTGCAGTTCCATTAGTCCATGTGATGGGAAGTGTGTGTGTAGAGTGAGAGAGAGAGAGCTAACACACTCATCCACACTGATCCTTCTTGAGTCTTCTGAACATTGCATTTTAATGCCTGAATAGGGCTCTTATGCACAACTTCAGCTGCAAAAGCACAAACTCTTAAATATACATTTCAAGACAAACTGAAGCAGGTTATGCAAACATTTTTCAAATTGGCATCTCCATAAATGATTCAACCTGAGCGTTCTGCCATCTAGAGTGCACTGGGAAGACTGTCTCTAGGAAGTCTGCCCAGGAGCTGGATTTTATGGAGCAGAAAGTCTATCAGTGGAGGCCTCTTTGCTGCAAGTGTGGAACTCTTAGCCACCAGCAGTGTGACAGCAGAAAGGGCAAAAAAGATGCGTTCAGGGGGGCAGTGGGTGAGGGGAAATTTTGGATTTGCCTTTGGAACAGAACTGGCACACACATTTTCTTTCCAACTGGGCATAACAGAAAGGATTTTTTAAGGCAGAAAAATGGGAGAGAGCAGTTTAAGGAGAAAACACATCCACCCTACCTTCCACTCAGCTGGCATAAGAAGAAGAAGAAGAAGAAGAAGAAGAAGAAGAAGAAGAAGAAGAAGAAGAAGAAGAAGAAGAAGAAGAAGAGTAGTAGTAGTAGTAGTAGTAGTAGTAGTAGTAGTAGTTTGGATTTGATATCCCACTTTATCACTACCCGAAGGAGTCTCAAAGCGGCTAACATTCTCCTTTCCCTTCCTCCCCCACAACAAACACTCTGTGAGGTGAGTGGGGCTGAGAGACTTCAGAGAAGTGTGACCAGCCCAAGGTCACCCAGCAGCTGCATGTGGAGGAGCGGGGACGCGAACCCGGTTCACTAGATTATGAGTCTACCGCTCTTAACCACTACACCACACTCCAAGAAAGCTTTGGATTTTGCACTTTGCCTACTGCCACTCCTTCCCCTAAGATTGCTCCATTAAGGCAATAGAGTGTTGCATACTTTAAAATCTTCATACCGGCTTTCCTTCCACCTTTTTATTTTGGGCTAGGTCTTCGAATTTAAGCTCTTAGAAATGTTGCTATATTCAAAGTTATGAAGGGGTGTGTATGGACATTTAATAATAATCATCATCATCATCGTAACAACCCAGCTCTCAATAAGTTAGCTAGTGACCTCTGATCAATTTAAAAGAGAAAAAGCCACCGAAGCAGAGTTACCATGGTGATGAATTCACATGGATTTTCGTAGATCTGCCTACATTTACAAAAATCAAACCAAATTGCTGTTCTGAAATTGGCTTCCCTTGATGATTCACACTGGACTGGACAAAGAACATGTTCATGTTGTGACTGAAAGAAGATGGTGTTCGGGATCCGGGAAGAAGCTTTACAAATCCTTTACCATAATCCAGGCTGTGTGACTTCACTTAGAGTTGCTTTCTAGTCAAGAACCTTTCCTGGCAGGGCTTCAAAGCACTACAGTAGGATTGCAAGTAAAAGTGAATTTATGATGCATGGTGATGACTTTAATGGGTCTGGAGGTAAGGTCCAGCTATAGACAGATCTCATATCACCTAACTTTTTTGACAGAAAGCTTCCGATTCTCAGTGACCGGTGCAGCCATAAACCCCATTTATCATTGACATCTGACGTGTTGGCTGTGGTCTTCTCCAGAAAACGGGCATAGCCATGGATTATTTATAATAATGTATATATGAGTGGTAAGAATTATCCAACTACACTTTGAAGGACTGCATTCTTCATCCAGAGAACAATAGCTAATGTGGCAAGCTTTCTAGTTTTCCTTCATGGCTGTTCAGTTGTATGCCTATTTTGCCACCTCATTCCTCAATGCTAGAGGAGTATTGGTCCTTTCCACCAACGATGGATGGTGGACTGCTGTGAGCCCCCTGCCCCACAAATGTGGGGAAGTGCAACTCTGGTACTTTATTCACAGCAGAAGCATTTATGACATCTGTTGGAGGAGTTTTAACTGGGCGTGGGTGGGCTGGAGGACAGATCTGCCCTGGCACAGGATCCTTTGCTAAGATAGGCTAGGCTCAGTGACTAGCCCAAAGTCACCCAGTGATACACTCCCCATAGGTGATCAGGGATGTGGACCCAGGTCTTCCCAGCTGAAGTCCAATGTGTGAACCACTCCACCATCCTTGCCAGCTCAGTTTTTTGACTGTTATTAGACAATAAATTGGGTATTATGCGACTAATGCTGCTCTTTGGAAGTTAGTCTACAAGAATCAACACAGCTGCCTGCCATTTTTGAGCTCTCATTGGATGAGTGGCCATGGGGCTATGTCGTCATGGACTCCTGCACGCCAGACTTTACTGCTGCACTACTGGGTAAATGTGTCTTCTCAAACCCCAAATCACTGGTTTTCACGTTAATTCTCTGTGCAAAATGAGTGTTTTTCAAATGGCCTGCCTCACAGTTTCATTTTGAAGATGAATGTTGTGAGGGTTGTAAAGGACTCTTCCGGCTAAGAGCTAGACATATAATAAGTGAATGCTGTCCTTTAATTTACTTACTTGTTCTGACAGAGTTATCAATTTCAGGATGAAAGCTGAGGAATTACAACTAACATACTTGTTATGTGGTTATTGACAAACATAGACGCTGCCAAGTATGCTTCAATTGCCTTTTCTCCTGTTAATTTAGGCAGCACATCAGAATATATGAATTGCTTTCCCTCAGTCTGGACGAGAAAGATAAAAACATCCCATACAGAGCAACATTTGTCTCCAGCAGTGTCCAGTCAGATGCCTGTGTATCCTCACAGACCAGACAGAATTGGAATAGCCACCCACCTGGAATGGATTATTGTATCAAAGAATGGTTGCCTGAGTCCTCATTCTGAAAACGAAGTCCTGGGCTGAGATACACTTAAAATTAGATCAAGCCACCCCAGAGTATACGTGTATCCTGCTTTCTAAGCTACTCTCTTCCTCTTGGCCCCAGCTGGGGGACATTTTCTTTTGGGGGGGAGGTCAAGGAAAAACCCCAAAGTAGTTTCCACAGCTTCATGTCTGCCCACTACCAGAGACATTACAGGAAATTAAAACAGCAGCTATCAAACACCTAAGCCGATCAAAGTACCACTGCTCTCTGTAACTAGATACAGCAACCAGACCTCACCCATATAAGACAGCGTCCACCAGAAGATACTGGGTAGGTATCCTATGCTAGTCCTATTTAGAGTAGATCCATTGCCGTTACTGGACATGACAAAGTGATTAATTTCAATGGGTCTACTCTGGGTGGAACTTAGTGGCAACATACTTTGCTGGCTTTGAAGTATCACAAAATGTACTCTTGCAGTTTCTCTTGATGCATGGGATTCATCCCAACTGGAGGCAGGGCAGTAACGTAAACATACATGTGCTATCCACATCCAGGATAACCAGTTCCTGACATTCAACCACATTCCCATTCTCTTAAGAAGTCCCAACTCCATCACGCTTCAGCTATATTTATGCATCACTCATGTGTAAAGCAGAGTTTGAAGCAGGAATGGGGCTGCCAACACCACATTCCTGGGCTAATTGTAGCTGGGGTGCCATGCAGCCGTGTGGGTATCCTGTTCATGTGGATCCCCCTGCATGTGAAGAGAAGCTCACATATAAAGGGTTTCCTCCATAGATGACTATGCACAGCACAGGATGAGACTAGCCCTGGAACAGGAGCACGTGTGTGGCCCCCACCTCTGTTTCAAACTGTGAGTGCCTTACACAGGAGCAACATGTGGACCTAGAGCTTCTAGCACCAGGCCAAGAGACAGAACTCTGGGTAAATGAAGTCTATGATATCCAGTGATAATAATGCCCCTCATCTCTGACATGGTAGGGGTCCTCTCCATAATGTGCTGACTTAGTTAACGTTGGGAGTTTTCTTTACGATGACTTTCTCTGACCACGTTCCGCATTCTGAAGTAGCAAAACCCCAACTCTCATTCTTGTTTAAGGTGTAAGGCAAGGAATAAATAAAACAAATATGTGAGCTCCCAGCACGCCCATGGATGAATTCAGACAGTCCCTTTCAGAGCATTTCAGAGCATACACTGGTTTTCCCCACTCGTGGGGGCAACAAATGCTAATTTCCAGGCTGGTACTAATTAGCTATTATCATAAATTCCCATAATGATGGCCCAAGAGTATGCTTTCATTTTGGAACAACCCTTTTGACCTCAATATAGAGATATGCCCCTATCGCTATATTCAGTTGTAAATTAACATGCTGCAGCAATAGGTCAATTCAATTTTGGGATGAGATTTCAAGATCCTTTAGGAACATATGTCTAAAAAAAAGAGAAAGAATTGGATTGGTCTAAGTCTAACTTCCAGGGGATGTTATCTATCCCCTCTCTTTGTGTGAGAAAGCAGAATTTCTGTTCATTAGTGATGTTAATTATGCAGTCATTGATTTAAGCCCTGTTTTAATGTCTGGAATAAAATAGAGTTTCTCCTTCTCTCTCTGAGGCAGCAGCAGGGATGGCCTCCAACTTAGATGGCTTTAAAAGAGGGTTAGACAAATTTAGGGAGGAAGGATCTATCGACAGCTACCAGCCATGATGGCTAAGCTCTGCCTCCACAGCTGGAGTCAGCAATGCTTCTGAATACCAGTTCCTGGAAGCTATAAAGGGGAGAGTGTTCGAATCCTGCTTGCAGGTTTCTCACAGGTATCTTGTTGAACAGAATGATGCTCTCCTTATGTGTGTGTGTGTGTGCGCACGCATCTGCTTGTGAACATGGCAGCAGGGAAAAGTGCAATTTCTTCTGGACTGAAGTCGCATCGAAAATAAGCTACTAGATGTAGGATTGGGAGACAAGCCAGGAATTTTTCTCTGAGGTATTTGTCCACAGAAAGAGGAAAGACATTGTCGGCAAGCACAATTCCACTAAAGTTGCTGCAGGTATTAAGCAATTTCTTAAAATATTATTGATTTCCCTTGTGAATTATTCCTTGTAGCCTTACACTGAGAGAGCTATACATTCAAGTCTGGTGCCAAGTTGCAAGGGAATATTTCTGATACCGGTGTTTCCTACGCCTTATCACTGATTGATCTAAATTTTCAGTTGATACCACAGATAACAATTACAGGGTAATTCCTCCAGGCAAACTGCCATCTCAGACATGAAAACACTACACATGGATTAATGTTTGACTCTCTCACTAATACTGTTATTGCCTAGGTAGAAGACAACTGCCTCCTCCCTGACAAACAGTAGCATGCAACCACTTTTTTGTTTTCGTTACCATCTTTCCTAAACCCAGAAATAGCAAGCACCCCATTCCTCATCTCTTAGGGGAAAATCCAGCCATGCAAAATGTGCCCATTATATACTGTAATGTTTGAGACTTTGTCCCAGATTAAAATTTGTGCTCACAGCATTCTAGTTAGCTCTTTGCTCAGTGAACTGAAGTAGCATTTCTTTGCTTACCATTAACAAAAGTGTCTGAAGCCGCAGAATACGTTTGAAATATTCTTTTTTACTTGGGAGGGGATGGGGTGCGTGCTGAGAGATACGCACTGAGACATACACCCCTCAAGTGGTTGGAAATATTGATCTTTATAACATTGCTTTGCTAGATTCATATCATTTGTCATCACCACCACCCTGCTTGAGTTAGATATTTACTGGAAGATAACTATTCTTGGGTGAGTTATTGTGGTTGCTCTTCCAAGGAAAATAAAGGAGAGTTATATCTCCTCAGTAATGACAATCTGTTATTCTTTTTCCTTACAGGAAAGCAAAACTTCCGCAATAAATGGGAAGAGGGTGCTGAGTTTTGTGCTGAGATCTGCCGTCTTTGGGAATGTGGGTACTGCTAACATTCTTCCTGGGGTAGGCCTAGCTGAGCTGCCTCAAAACTGTCACCTCTCACTTTGCATCATACTTGGGCAGCCCACTGACTTCATTTGGTAGAACTCTGGTTTCTTTCTTCTACCCCCAGGGCTGGCCCAATACAGTTTGCTGCCTAAAATGGGGTAGCCCATGACACACTCCCTTTGCAAGCCAAGTACCCAAGGCCGGTCAAGTTATTTTATGACACCTGAGGCAGAAAATGCCACAAGTGCTTCTCTCCTTTCCTGGCAGTAAAAAACAAAACAGAAAACAATAATATTACATTAAATAACTAACAATTTACTGCTCTTTTATGACACTCAAAACTGCCTGCCTGAGGCAACTGACTCTGCCTAATAGCAGGACTGGCCTAGTTTATTCCCAGTGTGGTGTAGTGGTTAAGAGCGGTAGTCTTGCAATCTGGGGAACCGGGTTCGCTTCCCCGCTCCTCCACATGCAGCTGCTGGGTGACCTTGGGCCAGTCACACATCTCTGAAGTCTCTCAGCCCCACTCACCTCACAGAGTGTTTGTTGTGGGGGAGGAAGGGAAAGGAGAATGTGAGCCGCTTTGAGACTCCTTAAAGGGAGTGAAAGGCCGGATATCAAATCCAAACTCTTCTTCTTCATCATCATCGTCCCTAGCTAGCTGGACCAGTGCTCAGGGATGATGGGAACTGCAGCCCAACAACATCTGGAGACTCAAAGCAGAGAAAGGCTGTCCTAGGGCACTTGAAGCAAATTTGTATTCTGAAGATCTGTAAACATTCTAACCTCATATTATATCAGTGTTTCCCCTAATACTTTTAATTACTTTGTTGCAGTTGTTCACAAGAGCACAGTTTCTTTTTACTACCATTTTCTTTAAAAAAGAAAGGAAGAAATACTTGAAGGGAAAATATATGGTTCTAAATTATCGTGAGAAGAGACATAAGAGATAAAACATGTTGTGAGGTAATTAATAGTACATCTCACATTCATGATATTTTTATACTCTTTCTTCATTGGGATAGATTACCAGAAATGGTAGGTTAAAGAGTACATGGTCTGAACATGCATGACCCAGTAACTTTGCTGAAGCTGAAGTTTAACAACCAATCCCTCTTCCCAGGGAACTCTGTAGCTCTCTGAGGGAAATGAGAGGCCTCTCAGCACTGCCTCTCCTGGGATTCTTTGAAGGAAGCCATGGCTGTTAAAGTGCTATGATGCTGCTTTAAATGCATAATGCAGATAAGGCCCAAGCAAGGTTTAAGTATAAAGAACCATCTAGAAGGACAGCAGGAGCCTTCAAGCTGTTGATCAACAGTTAGCAGCAGATTGAGCAAGCACATCGGTCACCTGGCGTCTTCCCAACTATGGTGAGAGATACTGTGTTTCTATTTAAATTATAGTAATTACTTCTAAATTTGTACCTATACATAGAAGTTACCATATGCAAATTGGTGCCTCAGGGTTTTTTGGGGGGTAACACAGGTCTTCTTTTTTTTTAGGCAATGCATAGCTGGCCACCCTACTGACTAGGCCTTGACTGCACCTTGGTAGCAGTTCTGCTATTGGAGCCACCAGCTTCCCTCTCCCCTGAGCAAGGGGTGTGTGGAAATTTTCTCTGATTCCTCCTTCCCGCTGCAGCCCCTCTATGCTATTAAAGAAAAGGCTTCCCAGGAGGGTTAGGTGACGCTACACGACAGTGTGGGAGTTACAAAAAAATGGGTATAAGGGAGAACCACTGGAAATTGCCCCCTCCTTGTTCCTCCAGTGGAAGTCTCTGCTGGATAAAAGCCCCTTCTGTGAACATAAGGAGGTCCTTCTGTCCATTGAAGCTGCACTCTGGACTTAACCCAGTACGATTAGGCTCATTAAATGGTTTTTATTAGTTGCTAATAGGTTATTCATTCAGGCTACTTTAGGAAAGTCAGAGAATTCTGATGGAAACGGGATTAGAAATTATCGGTGTGCACTTAATTGCACCATGTCCAAAACAGTGAACCGAATCAGTGTTCACTGTTATTGATGTTTTCAGACCTCAGATGATACATCATTGATGATCCCCACCCGCTCCAATTTGCATTGTGCTTCCTTTACAGTGAACTTAATGGCCTTGCTTTGAAGTGAATGTTGCAGGATAACATAACAAAAAAGCCATAATTTTGCAATTAATTATTTAAAATTCTGCCGCGGTAGACAGCAAGATGGAAAATGTAGTTTTTGTAGGAAGGCAAACAGCAGCAGAACAAAAACAATGCTGCATATGATGAACAAGGGTGGGAATGGAAGCCTTCCTTCAAAAGCATTGTGAGTCTATATAGGCAGCAGGTTGAGGAGGTAAAGTGCGCTGAAGTTTTAGAATCAGGTGAGAGGCACATTTCTTCTACTGCTGCCCTACATTAAAAACTCTCTGCTATGAGACAGGCAATGCAGTGTGGAGCAGTATGGGCTTGAGGTTTCAGTGGTCGGTTTTCTAGGGGCTCAACTTGCAGAGCGATATTACGTAGGCAAGCATTAGAAATGGCCATTTGTCGTCAACAGACTGAAGCGGTACTCTCTGCTTTGCCAACTCTGGATTCAGCTCCCTTCCTTCTGCTGATTATGTTTATCTTTATTGGGTGATCTTGTGAACACGCTCAACTGACACACTTTCTACTACTCGATGAATAGCACTTAACATTCTCTTCTGTTTTTCAGCCCCTGAAGTGTTGTTTTGTGGGTTCATTTTGCTGTGCCTGGCAGTTATTTTTACAAGATAGTTACGTTTGCAAAAGGTTTGGGGATACTTTGGTGTACTATAGAAAGGATTCATACATTTTTGATGAGGCATGGGCCTTGGGATATTTGCATTTCTGTGTGGCCTTGGGCAAAGGCTTCCTCCTCCATATATTTATTCTCATCTGCATAATAAGATAAAACCCCTCCTTTCTCCTATATCCCCTGTCCTGTCTACTTTCAGCCACTCCACACTTCCCAGATCTTGCATGCAAGCTAGTATAAACGGTTTCTGTGTAATCCCTCTTCAGAAGATATGTCTGCCAGCACAGACAAGGAGTACAGTATTATGCATACAGAGGAGCCCTTCCTCCCCTGGTGCGTTGCAAATAACTGCAAGGGAGGAGCTTTCATATACACACTCAAAGGCTTCCATATGACTTGAAAACCTGCATGACTGGGGTCAGGGCTGGCCCAAGGCATTATGGCACCTGAGGCTAACCACAAAATGGCACCTCCCACTATCCCCACAAGGGAAGAGGGAGCAAGTGGAGATCTACATCAGAAACAAGGGGGGAATAAAGATTACATCAGGAACAAGGACGGGAGGAGGCCAGCAGCACCTCCTATTTGCCAAGAGACTGCTGTAGAGGAGGCATTGTGGGGGCAAATCCGGCCTCTGAGGAGTGTGCCGCCGCTGCTGCCGCCACCACTACAACAGCAGCAGTGGGCATTGCATTCCTTGGAGGCCAGATCTACTGCCCCTGTGGATCCTGCCGCCTGAGGCAGTTGCCTCATGGGTTCTAAGTCACATGGAATTCGAATGTGCAAAGGCCTTTTCCCATCACTACAGACACCTACACCTACTTGATACTGTTTAGAACAGCCTTTCATGAGTAGGCAAAATAACAATTGAATCCACACAAATAAATGCATGGCATGATTTTACTTGCCTGGATGAGAGACGCTAAGGACAAAGAGGAACCACATGTTGTCCAATGTATTATTAGAATTCAAACCAATTGGTTGTCTGTGACTGGGCATGGATGGATGAGCAAATGGGACAAAGGTATTATCATTCCAGCTGGGACTAGTTCAGTTGCGATTTTCTGTGTTCAAACTCAATGTGCCATGAGATATAGAAGCCATGTATACACCCATGTCCATCCCATGCACTCTGCAAGAACAAATTTGCAGGTTGCGCCCTCATGCTCTCATATATGTGTTATTCTAATTCCTTGATGCATGTAAAATTTTGACAGTGGGACACACATGAACTGGCCCTATGACAGAGTGATTCATACCTGCTTCTTTAAAAACATGTCAGTCAATCCATCTTTTGGCTATTTATTAAAGCAGCTATCAAGAATCTTGTTCTGACAGCTTTGATCTAGATTTTTAAAAAAGGAAAAAATATTTTGAGATCTGCTACGCAGCGTTATAAAGCCAAACCCTTTTTCTGCACTGAGTTGTGTGATATATTTTCAGCAGTTCTGGGTATATTTGTATCCATTTACCCAGCTGTCTTTTTGGAAAAAGCAAGGCAATTGCCTAGAAACTTGGAAAAATGTTAGACATGGCAGCCAACCCATTTAAAAAAGCTTTCCCCCCTGTACCTAAACATTAATATTTTGCTCCAGGCTACGGGAGTACCAAAAAGGCATTGGGAAAATTCAGGTCAATGTGTTATTTGTGCAGTTCAGTCAATGATTTTACTCAAACCTGAGCTGACTGGTGTAGCCAAGTGGAAGCAATGCAGTAAAGCAACACGTTAGATCTTCAGCGGGGTTTGCCAGTTCACATTGGAGGCCGCCAATGCACTCCTGTGTAGCTTTTGGAGAGGAAAGCGACTTCTTTCATGTGCATCACAATCTGATGTATGCTTGCTTACTCAGAGAGAAAGCCCACTGTGTTCCATGGGGTTCACTCCCTAGGAACAGTATTTAGGGCTGCAGTTTAATATGATCATGTGTGCCATACAGAAGCTTTTGTTAGTGCATAATCTGTGTCTGTTAGTTGTTATATAAATATCGGCTATGCTTTTAACGCATGCAGTATTCTAATGAATGGCAGCTATGTGCTTTAGTATGAGTAAAAAAACCCCCAAACAAACTAACTGCTGTGTTGATTTTATTTATGAAAAGAGAGCCCTTTCCTACCTGCAGATGGTTATGCATGTAGTTGATTGCAGACTGTAGTGATTACATAAATGCAGAGTCTGAACATACAATTGGTATGCTTAGGTTATCTTGATGAAGGAAAGTTTTGTGAAAAATTCAAAGAGTGTTCTAATAATTTGTGATACTATCAAAATTTGTGCGTAATTCTGAAAGCTACTCGGAATGACAGAAAACTAAATATAATTTTCATATATTATAAATTTTGCCCACATTCACCTAAGTAGCACTGGCCAAGGGTTTTTCTAAATCTCTGCCCCATCCTCTTAGTACATTCATTGTTTGATTCATCCTATGGAACTTGCTTTGAAAAAATGCTCTTTGTCATGGATATTTTGCCCTGATACCAGATGTGCACAGAATAGTTGCAACTATGCAAGGATGAAGGGAGAAATATCTGAACTCTTTTAAAAGCCAAAATTCCTTTCTGAACTGAGCCCTGGCACTGAATGCAGGCTCTGGTTAGGGTCTACCTAAGCAAGACGTGACCACATTGAGTTCTGGATGAATAACCATTTAAAGGTGCAGATGCTGCAAGGCAAGGACTAGGAATACACCCTGCTAATTAAGAGATGGCTGAGAAAGTCAGTGCAGTATGCATTTTAATACAAACCTACCAAGTTTACACTTCTCAAACAAAAAAAAATGAAATGTGGCCATTTTTCAAAATCTACGTTTTCCTATTTTTTGGGGTAGTGCAATTCTCCAATAATAAAAAAAACATACGGAATGTTTATATTAGACAAAACAACTTGCAAAAACATGTCTTGGGTGAAATTGCATACAAAAATATGTAAGTTAGGAGAAACATGCATGAAAATGAATTTTCATGTTGGCTTTTCTCCCTCCTTTAAGTGCAAACTGATGCAGAAAGAGGCTCTCAGCATGATAATACAATACACAGCCGGATGGAGATAGTCTTTTCTTTGTCCTTCCTGCCCACCTTTCTTCTCATCTACTTGGGCAAATAATAAAATGATCTGCTTGGACACACAATGGAATGAAGTCAGACATAACATCTTAGTAGTGGTGGATGTGGCTTCAGGGCTCAAATTACAAGAAAGCCAGAGGGGAATTAGTTCATTACCTTTTTCTGTGCTGCCCATTTTATCTACTGCCTTTAGAAGACTTTGGTGGCGGCCATATTTTGGTAAAAGTTCATGTGAATTACATTAAAGGGCACTCAATGTCACAGCTCTCCCCCTCCACCAATAATTCAAGCATGGTGGGATGTTGGGGGGGGCATTCAAAGCAGTAACAGCTTGTGTGGTAGGGCAGAGGTGCCTACATGACACTTCCTGTGTCCTGGGGGGCAAGCTGGGCAGCAGTAAGGTTGGGGCTATGTGGTTGCCAGTCTGGTGATGCAAGCATGCCTGCACATCCCTTGACCTCACCTGCACCCTGCCCTGACCCAGCTCCATCCAGGTATGCTGTGGCAATGCCAATGCTGGGGAGGCAGCTCCTCAGCTCTATCCCACCATTACATGGGCTGTTTGTGGTCCAGAGGCAAATTTCAGGGGGTGGGGATCTGGTTTGAACCAGACAGTGAGGGATGCAAATTGGTAAGTATTGTCTTGGTTGTGAAAACACTCTAGAACAGGTGCAACTGGGGTGTAAATATGTACATTTATTTATTTTTTGCAAAGGGTGTTTAAGGAGATAACAGAAATCACTGGGTTAAAGCTGACCGAAAGTTCAGAGGTAGCATTGTTATCAATTTACAGTGGTGCCTCGCAAGACGAAATTAATCCGTTCAGCGAGCCTCTTCGTCTAGCGGTTTTTTCGTCTTGCGAAGCAACCCTATTAGCGGCTTAGCGGATTAGCGCTATTAGCGGTTTAGTGGCTATTAAAGGCTTAGCGGCTATTAAAGGCTTAGCGGCTATTAAAGGATTAGCGGATTAGCGGCTAAAAGGCTATTAGCGGCTATTAAAGGCTTAGCAGATTAGCGGCTAAAAGGCTATTAGCAGCTTAGCGGCTTAGAAAGGGGGGGGAGTGAAAAAAAATCGCAACACTTGCAAGACGTTTTCGTCTTGCAAAGCAAGCCCATAGGGAAAATCGTCTTGCGAAGCAGCTCAAAAACGGAAAACCCTTTCGTCTAGCGGGTTTTCCGTCTTGCGAGGCATTCGTCTTGCGGGGCACCACTGTACGATGGGGTGGAAGGTCCACAGGCTATGAAGGACTTGCTGACAAATTTACTGACAACTGCACGAATTATCATAGCTAAGAAGTGATAGGGGCAAGCAGAATATAAAATGGATGAATGGTATAAAGAGGTGTGGGATATAGCTATTAATGATAAATTAACATGTGCCATTAAGGTAAAACGGGGAATATGCAGGAGAAATGATTTTGAGGAGATATGGAAGGTGTTTGTAGAATTTGTACTGTTAAAACGGAAAGGGGTCAAACCATCGCAAGAGGTGTTGAAATTATGGGAGGCTGGATAGTGACAATGGAATGGTCTCAGTGGTGGGGTACACATTTTTATTCTTATTTATTTATGGTTATTACTTTGTCAAAAGAAAGAAAAAGAAAAAGACTGGAGTAAAATGTGTACAGCAAAAAAGAAAAAGAAAAGAAAGTGCAACTAGGTGTATTTACCTGTGTTTATTTTTTATGTGCTCTTGTGGGAAGCTATCCAAATGGCAAAAGGTGTGTGTGTTTTCTAAAAAAATAATATTCTCAAAAACGGTTTTAACTTACTAAAACTTACTGCTATCTTACTAAAACCTTAAGTAAGAGTGTGGTTGTCTGGGAGAAATCTGGTCTGAGGTCTTATTATTAATCCCATGCTTACATCCCATACTACTCTACCCAGTATAGGGAGTAGATTGGACCAATTAAAATCCAGAGGGTTAAAGGGTTGTTTAAATGGAGGCAGCCAGAGATAAATAGCAGCAGCATCAATGCAGTTAACTAGAAAGAGTTGTTGATGTGGTTGGATGGCTTGCCTTCCTCCCTCCTCATGGTGCAAATTACGCCCGGCCCCTTCTTGTAATGTGGCAGAAGATCCCACGCACATCTCTCTAGATGATGTGAAAGATACTTATCGTATTGAATTTTTCAAACATACTCATAAAATGATGAAAAGATTTGAGAGTCAAAATACCAATCAAAGAATAAAGCTGTGGGTAGCAAACAAATATCGGCACACGGTTGGCAGACATTTATCTTAGCAATGCAGTGAAATGAATGCCCTTTCATTAATGTTACATTTTGTTATTTTCACACGCTCATATATGACAGGAGCTCAATGTGCTCTTCTTTCAAGGTCGCTATAGTCTGAGATGGTTTTGTCTCCTTGTATTCAAAAGCATCCTATTTCTACCACCACCCCTTGACAACTCACCAGAAGTAACTGCTTGGAACAGATTTATGTATAAATGCACCTAAAATGCTATTTCATCAACCAAGAAATCCATGATTATTTAAATGATTTTGGGGGAGGGATGGAGGGGGGTGGCGTAATTTAATAAAGTATAGTAGGGCCCAAATCAGTTCCATATTATTTAATAAGGAACCATCATTTGGAAGTTTCATTTCTATCTCTATAATATTTCAACCCACACTAGCATTCTTGTAGTTGGTACAGGATATGTGATGCAATAAATTATATATTTCTTATACCGCCCCGTTCTTATACCGTTCTAGGAAGAACACATAGGACCTTCTTTTCTTCTATGTATTTGTATATCTCCATTGCTCCATCACTTCAGTTGACAATCTGATTACTGCTGCACTTATTTATTTTCTTCACATTCAAGGCACCATTAACAAAACATCACCATAGCACTGTACCCAGAGAAGGGTACCTTCAGAGAGCAGCTCTCTGAAAGGTAGTTCCTTCCCTGGAGGAAGTTTATCTCGCCCAACCCAGAAAATACAACCTCCTAGCAATACAAAGCAGCAGCAGAAAGAAGAGCAATGCTAGAAGGCACTCTAGCAACCAGCTCAAATATAGCCTGAATGGTAAAACAGCAGGAGAGAACAATTAAAAATTAACTACTAGATAGACTCTGCTCAGCACTTAAGAGATAACGAAGAAGATCCCAAGCAAATCTTCCCTTGGAAGAGAGTTCACAGTTGATGTGCTGTGATCAAGAAGTTGCTTTGTGTTTCCAAATATCTCTATGATATTTGTCTGCTTTCTCCCCTTTTTTTAGTTGAGAAAGTGACTCTGTATTAGACTTGCAGTGATAAGAGTATATCTCAGTTTTTAATTTAAATGGTACAGAGTACTGAGCAGTTGGACAGAATATTAAGCTTGCATATAGGTGATGCATTCACTTTTTAATCAAAATCCACCCTCCTATTCACCACACCCAAATTATAGAAGATTTAGTGATTTGAATTTCATTTTACTGGTTTTTTTTAAAAAAAATCTGAAATTTTAATGATGTATGAATCATTAACATGCCGTATGGAGTGTTAGGTTAACCTGGCTTTTAAAAGCAAGCAGTAAGTTTCAAAGACCAAGAGAGGCTCTCTCTCTCTCTCAATTTGAAAGGCTTATAAATAGCAGAGCTTCGCTCCTGTTGGTTCAATCATGAATCTGAAATTGAGCTTCAGTCTCCTGGACTTGTTGATACATATATCAAAGCAGGACTTGGAGGTAAAAGTTTATGGCTGAAGTCAAGCTCAGTTAATTGCTACTCAATGAGCTGAATCCCAAGTACCCTGCAGTCTCCTTTAATATATGGGCAACAGTGATTAATAAATAGCAAGCTAGACCTAGAAGCAAATGAAGGGAATTAAAAAAAAAAAAGTCAGGTGACGCATGTGAGGATGCCAGATGATGGGGCTGGTTAAATGGAAATGATATGTACATTTGGGTTAATTGGACAACTCTTTACATGAGACTTTTTTCATTTCCCTGTATTTGGGCCAACCCAAAGCATTGCCATCTATTGCAAGGTGACCAGGGCAATTTATTGGCTAAACCACTGAGCAATACAGAAATTGTGTTACCGTGCGTCAATAGATAGATAGGTAGCAGTAACTTTTAAACTCAGTTTTCAGTCTCCTTCCTTCTAATCCCTCCCCACTTACCCACCCCACAATCTGAGTTTTTCTTTGTGTGTCACTCAAAGTAGAAGTGGCCTACTGGCTTCCAGTGAATTTATGAGCACAGTTCAAGTTTTCCCCCTATTTCAAAGCCTTACATGGCAGGTAGGTGTGCTTCAGCAGGGAGGGCTGGGGATGCCCAAGGAGGTTTTTCATTAGAGCAGAGCCAAAAATAAAAATAAAACCCAGAATGCTTTTTTGCCAGAGAAAATTTCTTAATGTGTTTCTTCTTCTCACTCCCTGGGGTGTAGGGGGTAGGGAGCCATATTGCAGAATGTTCTCCATCATTTTCGTGGTGCTTGGCATTTCATTTTTCAGAGGAGGGAACAATGTGTGTATGCTTGTTTTGTTTTTTTAAAATAATAATCCTATTCCTTCTTAACCCTTTAGACTCCTAAGATCAGCCACTTGCCAAAAAACAAGCACACACTGTAAGTGAGGTTATTATGAGGGCTTCCTGATTACCAAACCCTGAAATGCAAACCCTTTATTATTTATCCGGTTAGATTAAAACTACAGAATGGATTCTTTTAACCCCCATCCTGGCAGGAGGGAGGTTTCCTGCAGGTCCAGGTTCTTGCAATATCAAGTGGTTATCAATGCTCATTAAGTATCTGCCATTAGCTAAGAAGCTCTTCAGAAGCTCAGACAGATGAGCCACCTCTTCAGCTTGTACAACAGAACAGCATGGATGCCTATGACACTTCAGTCAGAGATGGTGTGTGTTTATATCTGAGTAAGATGACTTTGCCAAAATCAAATTTGTAGAGAGAGAGACTATCTAAAACACAGTTTTTCTAGACACCTTCCCTCACCGTTTTTTCCTTTCCAATTGGATAAAAATTGGTTTGGGAAAGTAACCAGGAGCTTTAAAAACATAGGTGTCTACCTGTCTAATATGATTTTTGCACAGATTTCCCTTAACATCCTTAATTTGGAGATAGACAACTAAATGCCGTATATACCTTTAATTTTGTAGTGAACAGAGGATCTCTGCTTTGAAGATTTCAGCTGGGGACTGGTCCTAGCAACAAATCTTGTTAATTAAACCCCTCATTTTTTAAAAAAATAACATCAGGAGTTTTAAAAAAAAGTAGCTTAATGCAAATTCTGTTCAGGTTGGGGAGATGCACACACTGCCTGAAGGTGGTCAGTTTTCTCCAGGTCTGCTCCAAACCTTAATTTCAGGTGTTCCAAAGATGATTGTGGGTTAAGAAAGTGTCATATGAAAGAAAAGGCAAGCTAGAGGGTTTTAGGCTGCAATGCTAACCTCACTTACCTGGGAGTAAGTCTCACTGAATTCAGTAGGATTTACTTCTGAGTAGGCAAGTCAGTTACAGTATAGGTACTTATCTGTGCAGCTGCCGTTGCACGTCATTAAGAAGTTCCTGTTAGCGCAGAATGTGGCAGCTCATCTCCCGATATGTGCAAGGAGGAAAGATAATGCAGCCCCTGTTTTCTTTCAGTTTGATCTGTAAAGTCACATGTAAGGAGAAATTATTATAACACGTGAGCCAGTGGGAGCTGCTGAATCATTTTTCAATCGCCTGCTGTGCCTCCTTCATATTAGTTGGTGGAATTGGTAAGGAGAGCCTGCAGGATCAGGCCAATAACCCATCCAGTCCAGTGTCAATGGCCACCCTATGGGGTGCCTCTGGGAGACCCACAAGTATAACCCAAGCACAGGAGCCCCTTATCCTCCTGCAGTTTCCAGTAACTGGTATTCAGAAATATTGCTGCGTCCGACCATGGAGTCACAGAATAGCCATCGTGACTAGTAGTCATGGATAGGTCTTATCCTCCATGAATTTGCCCAATCAGCCATCTGAGTTGGTGGTCCTCCTCACTACCTCCTGTGGGAGTGAGTTCCATAGTTTAACTTTGTGCCGTGTGAAAAAGTACTTTACATCTTGAATGTTCCAACATTTAGCTTCATTGGGTGTCTGTAAGTTCTAGGGTTCTGAGACAGAAATGCATTTCTCTATCCACAAAGTCCGAAATGCTACAACCTTCCCTGATAGCGAACTTGGATATAGGAGAGCTTCCCCACGCCTAACCCTGCCCAGTTGTGGTCCTCACATTGTGCAATCACTCTTCCAGACAGATATGGCACGTTTTGCACACTTTTAAGGTAAAGATAAAGGTACCCTTGACCATTAGGGTCCAGTCGCGGATGACTCTGGGGTTAGGAACCAATATAAAGCTGTCAACCAGGGTGAGTCCCCCAACACTGCCAGCACCAACCTAGCAGCTGGCTCCTTCCTCACCATCACCACCACCATAGCTGTCAACTTACAGATTTGAAAATAAGGGACCAGCAGCCTCGAAAATAAGGAATCAGCAGCCAAAATAAGGGATTTTAGTCAACCACCTGAAATACGAAGTTAAAAGGGACCAGATAATTTTGGAGAGCAGCGCCGGTTTTTAGCCCTTTGTTTCCAGAGGTTGCTGCTCAAGCTGATGAAACACTGCAATTAAATAACTACAAGCAGCAACCACTTGTCGCGCAAAACAAAGTTCAAGCTACAAAGATGCTACCCCAGGCAGAGACACTCAGTTTGGCGGCCGCGAGGAGGATGGCGGCGGAAGGGCCCGAGGCTCCCGCCAGTCCCGGCGGGGAGGGGCTCCCGGGGGCCAAGGCTGGTGAGAGGAGGCCAGAGGGGGGCGGGCTGGGCAACCAAGCAACACAGTTGGAGCCTCCCTCCTCCCTGGCTGGCAGGGAGTGAGTGAGAGGAGCTGCTTTCTTTGAAACCCGGGAAATTTAAGGGACATCATCAATAAGGGTCAGCACAGGACACGGCGCTGGGATAAGGGAGTTTCCCGCCAAATAAGGGACGGTTGACAGCTATGACCACCACTACAGGCACCAGAATTTTTTAAAAAACAACTTATTTGGGCACCAACGAAAGAAGAGGTTCTAAGTTGGACAGCTGCTACCATCTTTGTTTTTTACACAGTGCCTGTGAGAACCATCATTGCTATGTCAAGAAGGGGACCTAGAGATATGGTGGGTAAATGAAGAGGTTGAAGTCTGTAGCTACCCAGCTCAACCCTTTCTCTTCTCAGCTGTAGGTCATGGAAAAGTTTAAAAGCTCAGGGGGGAAAAATACACAGAGACATGGGATGCCACTATTAGCCTTTGTGAGTCATTGTGTGGCATGTGGGCCCTAACAACTCAAATGCTGACACTGAGCCTCCAACTAATTAGTCAGTACTCCAGGATCATTAGAAAAAATTGTTATAGTCTCAGAATTAGATGCCAAAGGTGCATGAACCATCCTTTGGGGGAGGGATATGCACCCCCCTTTTTGTATTTTAATTTCACTAATATCTGAATACTATTGCATGGAACTCAAGGCAGCTTGCGTTACACAAGGTTCCCATCTCTTGTTTATGCACTGGTTATACCTGTTAATGCACCACATGCCTTCTAAACATGCTGTGGGAATAAAGTATGTGTCCATTTCAATTGCATTTGCCCAGGAGAGTTTTTGAAAGATGATTTCCCAAGCCTTCCAACCCTTAGCCCTTCCCAGCAAGACCACCTTTTCTTCATTAAGAATAGCACCTTATAATTGAAATACCTCCTTTCCTACAAATGATTTCTTCCACAGAAAAAAACACACCACAACACAACCACTGAGAGAAGAGAGGCACGGAGAAATATCTCAGGTTACTGCAGCCACTCTTTATTCCCCTCCCAAGGACTGATTTGCTGCAGACAGGCTTCACTGAGCATATTAAATTCTTCTCTTGTAATTAGAACATTAATATTCCCACTCTTTCTCTGGCTTCCCACTAACACTGGTTTTAATTCTTCCCCTCCAGTCACTTGGCCAAAAAAAGAAAAAAAGAAAAAGAAAACACTAAGATGAAAATCTGTATTCAAAGCAAATCACAGTATATAGGACTATGGGCTAGATCATACCTGGCATGTGAATGTGTGTGTGTAACACAATCTCCACAGAAAAAGGAATAAGTATGCTGTGTACAAAAAGGAAAAATGATGAGCAGTTGCTGCTGCTACAGGATGTGTTTGGAAACGGCTGCGTGTTGTGGGTTTGAACATCTGTAATTGTGAGAACATATGGGGCTTGACTAGATATGGCATGGGACTGGATACCCGTGCTTAGGATCTCATGCACCTGTAATAGATATATCTAGATCTATAGACATAGCTATATATAGACACAGACACTTAGAGCATCCATGTATTTGGAGCCGGGGGCAAGTTGGACTGGAACTTTGGTGATGAGGATTCTTTCCCAGTGTTCTACCTTCCTTGTTCAAATTGCTTTTTCATCAAACCTGTTAGTTGCCTATGAAGCAAATATCAGATTTTAATAAGGGAGAGAGAGAGAGAGAGAGAGAGAGAGAGAGAGAGAGAGGAGTGGGGATTTGGGGTGGGGTAGAATTGGTTCCTCCTGTCCCAGCAGCACATGCCTAATCAGATTTGGGCCCTCCATGATCTGAATCATCATCATTTTCTTAATTGTCAGAGATAAATGAACTAGATCTGCCACATCATGTCTATTGTGGCTCATAGACACCAGTACAATGTTCACCTATGATGGAATTCATGTCCGTATGGGGGAAATGCTATGTATGAACTAGACCTGGGTATGTAACCTGCCCCAGATTTTGTACACGTTCAATATTCAAACAAAATATATGGACAAATGTTACTATCTTTTGGACTCGGCTGGCATTTGGCTGTTCAAGCCCTTCAGTGGAACACTATTTTATTCTGAATATGTTTAGTAGGGCCAGTTCTGGGGTGATTTCTAATACTTGCTTAGTTATTTTAAATATTTCTTATATGGCTGTTATCCAAAATAATTGGATTTTGGGGCATTCCCACCACATGTGTATGTATGTGCCTGTGAAGGTGCACCCTCTCCAGCATTTTGGTGTGGTTCCTGGGCGTATTAGTGCTAATTTCCTTGGTGTTAGGTACCACCTGTAGATGAGTTTCAGAGTGAGTTCTCTCCTTCTCATTGATATGGATTGGGGGGGGGGGTGTTAGACCACATTCTGGTCCACTGAGTGGATCTCATATCCTATGTCATCTTCCCATTGTTTTTTGATTACGTCTAGGGGATTACGTTTTTGATTACGTTGTGGGGTTTTGGAGTACTAGAACCTTTAGCAATCTGAATCTGAGCAGCCACAGATGTCAAGGGAGTGGAAATAAAAGGCAAAACCTCAAAATTAGGGCTCTTTGCAGATGACCTAATGGTCACAACACCAGACACCATAAACACAGCAACCTCCCTAATCAGAGAACTCAACACATTTGCAATGGTAATGGGCCTACAGGTAAATTTTGCAAAGTCAGAAACTTCAACACCCCTCCTCACACCCAAAAAGAACTAGCTAACGACACCAAGATAAAACTTTGCCACACCAAGTTCAGATACCTATGGATACAAAGAACCAGAAACCTCAATAAATTATACCTCCACAACTACAACCCCATGTGGTGGCAAATTAACAAGGACCTAAAGAGATGGAACAACACGAACTTCACTCTCTCATACAAAATAGCCATGATCAAAATGATCACCCTCCCAAAACTAACCTACCTATTCCAAACCCTCCCAATCTGGACCCCCCCAACCCAACTCTGAAAATGGCAGAAAAAAATACACTTATTCATCTCACACACAAAAAAACCCAAGAATAAGCCCCAAATATCTGCACCTCCCCTCCTCAGAGGGAGGATGGGGAATCCCCAACATAGAAACATGCCCTCTTAAACAACCCAGTAGTAAAACCAGCAGCAACTAGGCCCCTGACAACCTTCAAAAACCTCTTCCTAACAACAAAGGGGCATGGCAAAGGGATGGTATCTGCAATATACAAAATACCACTCCAAAACCCCACGAACCCCCTAGACATAACACTATTTTATTCTGATCTTGCAAGGATTTTGAAGCACAAGTGTGGCAAAAAATTCTGCCTCTTCTAAATAAAATAAAAATTAAAAAGGCAATACTGAGTAGGTAGAGAGTGTTGCTTAGCAACACTGATACCGCAAACTGGAACAGCTTAGGTTCATCACATTAAATGAGGGAGTCATGACTGAGGACTGATTTGTATCAGCGCATAGGTGTACCTCACAAATTTTCTAAACATGTTATGAGTGTCTCAGGGTTTGAGCAGGGTGCAGGATGAGGCAATAATGTGACTTGAACATCACCAGTGGACACATTTCACCATGACAAAAGAGTTGTGCGAACTGGTCTACTCTTTGGCAACGTAGCGTGCAGCTGAATGTGATTTGCATAAGCTTGGGAGTCTTGTTATCTGGTGAACTCTGTTTTGCACCAACAAGGTGGTATTTAATGCAATACCGATGCAGATGGGGAGGGGAGGGTTCAATCTCATGTATTATGCTCATTAAAATCAGAATTCTGCTTTTGAGGCCTCAAAACACTTTCAGGGCAAGCCTGCTCATGACAAAGCAGGCAAGTTAGTCACAGCCGGAATTCACTTATATAAACATACATAGTCAGGACCGTTTTAACATCAGTGCAACTTAACCATTAAGAGAATTGGTTATGTTCATAAGCCATTGCAGTTTAAGGAAATGTAGACAACTTCCTTGCTCTGTAACACAGTTCAAGGTCCAGCAGGAAATCAGATTCACTCTCCTCCTGCAAAAATGCGGATACAAAGCAACTATCTGGCTGTAAATAAATATGTGCACTCTTGAGCTATCAGTTCAAGAATGTTTTTGCTGATAACTCGCCTCATTCTTAATAGGGCAACACCTGCACTGCAATGGCCCAAATCAAAGATCTACAAGTACCCTCATCAGCTGACCCTTTGCAAGTATATGCTTTAAGCTGGAGAGGGAAACACCAGAGAGATCCTCTTCCTGCCTCCATATTTTGGGAATGTGGTGCAACACCAAGTCACTTGGAAAGCAAGGCCTCGCAGCATCTCTGAGGCTCAATGCAACAGGGCTAGCACCAGGCCCCTCTCCACTTCAGAGCTGGGGAACAGGGCAAAAACCTAGACACTGGTTTTTGAACACAGTGTTGAAACCAAGCAACCCCTCTCTCTGCTGGGGATGTGTGTGGACAGGCTCACGACAAGCGTCCATTTTTTCTGGCTGCAAAGGCTGGTCGAAGCCTGTGGGCTCTCCCCATAAGCTAAGCATCAATGGTAACATGTGGCCTAATGACTAATACATTTGGGTCTGACATGGGAGGCTTGGGTTCAAATCTTGCTCTGGGATGCGTGCCAGGATCTCACAGCATGGCTGTACAACAAGGGGTGGCTTGGATCATAGTACTGAACACAGAACTTCCCAAACCCTGCCCTTCTCCATGTCCATGCAGCCTGTTGTGCTACAAGCTGAAAAAACAGAAGGTAGAGTTTCTACCTGGACCCCAGGTGAAGGAGATGAGAGAGGAATAATGTCTCATGCAGTTGAAATTCATGAAGAGGTAGGCTGCCAGATCACAGTCCTTTCAATCTTCTGGCTCAGAGATAGGAAGGAGGTCATCTCCCCCTTTGCCTCCCTCCCCCTTTTAACAGGAAGAAGGTTTTGTTTTTGTGACCTGGAAGTCCCACTTTTTCCCCTTCCTCCCTACCAGCCCTCATTAGGGTTGCCGCCACCTGCCTCCGATTAGGAACCAGAGATAGAAACCAGCACAGCTGCTCTGTGGGAGATTAGGGGCCAGAGACTGAGGCATCTACAACATGGAGAACATTTTCCCTCCAGCAGAGCAGGTAGGAACCAAACGATGGAAAGAAACTTTTAAATGTGTGGCTTAACAAAAGTTAAGCCTTATGTATAATTTTGAGCGGCCACCTCATTTTTAACCATAGCCAATCACAATAGCATTTGTTAAAAGCATGCTTTCCCTTGGAAGTCTCTGTTTAGGCAGCAACTGTTTGAGTATTCGTTTTTATTATATACATTTCTTAGGAACTCAAATAAGGACATGGGGGGCGGGGGGAGAGATGCTGTTGTATTTATCTATAGTGTGAGGGCAATTCCAAACATATACTTACAGGCTTTTAAATAAAACTGTTGTCCTTACGCAGCAGTTGGGAAAAGGTTAACTCGTTAAGGATATATTTGTATACATGTTTCTGCATAACCACCTTTTATATATCGCTTCTGTACAAGCTTGTATACTTCCATATATCACATCATTTCTATATGATGTGGGAGAAAACAGGAAAGGAGGTGGTCCTGAGGTGGTCGGTGGATTTGATAAACCAGGGCTGTTTGCTGGGTAGTATGGTCTATCTTAGAGCATTTCAGGGGTCTGTGGATTATCAACAGCCTCTGTGGTCAGTAAATTGTATTGCAGAGAGTGTCTAACTCAAGGCATTTTTATTTATTTTAATGAACAGACAACCCTTCAAGAGTAGAAGTGTTTTCCCATCCTCCTTTATATAATACATTTCTTTATATAATATATAAAGAAGCTTGTGGTACATGTCTTTATTCCATTTTACAGCTGAAGGAAGCTGAACAATTGTTGCCAGGGACAGCAAGTTCTGCAACCGCTGTGTTAGTAGTGTGTGTTTTTTAACACCTTGGCTCAGATGGTTTCCATTTTACTTTGCCTATAAAAGGAAAGCTTAAGCAGAAGATTGGTCGTACAGGAGAGATTCCTTATCTAGTATTAATATTGTACCCAAACCTTTCTCTTGAGATGAACAAGCAAGTGGCCCCAGCTGCCATTCAGCTGGCAGGGCACCTCTGGAAAATGCTGCCGCCCTACTTTCTTCGGGGCCTAATGTATCAAAAACTTCATTCTATCACCCTATTGAGTGGCTTTGAGTGCCCTGAAAAGGAAGGGAAGCTGGACAAGAAGCACTGTAAACTCACAATGCTGTATGACAAACTAAAGATGGTTTTAAAACTGATTCCCCTTTTCACCTGGAGTAGTGCAGAATTGCACAAAACATCCTAGGGAACCTGATGTGAAAAACAGCTTAATAAAAGAAGCTTTCTGCAGTTGAGTAATACAATGCATTGCAGCCAGGTCACAATAAAACACAGATTTTTAGGAGCTCTAGCTAGATGGGTGCATGCTCTGAAGTAAATGTCACCCCGTCCCCTTATGCTTTATCTTGTCTCTCTATTCTCATATGGGACACAAAAGACAAACGTGGAACAACTTAATATTAGATACAGTACTAGACAAAACTGGCCGAACTACTCTTGTGCGATGCTGGATTGGGGGTAACTTTTAGCCAGAATGTGGATGATAATTAAGGGAGCTTTACGACACGTCTAGACAAATTAAATAGCAGGGAATGGTTGTATTGCTTCAGCTTTTCTGCCAGATAACATCTAGCGCCCTCTCCCAGTTCTGATGTTGGGTGCTTCAGCGTAGTCTGCTTTTCCAAAGGCCCATTTGCCAGATGGGAATGACACACTGTGCAGTACATGCAGAGATTTTGAAAGGGGACGGAGGAAAAGCACCTTCTAACTCCTGGGATGCATGTTATGCTCCCCTCCCTCCTCGCTTTGTGTACAGTGTGGTCAGCTATCCTCTGGATATGGTACTGGGACCCTGGGTTCCAGAATGACCTTCACAAACAGTCTTGTGCTGTTGAATGCCTGAAGCAATGTCCTTGCAGCGCTGGTTTGCTTGGAAGCCTTGGTAATAAAGTCAGTATGAAATTCCCTCAAACCGATACTTGGCAAAGTTACTGCTTCACATGTAACTTCCGCTCTTAAAAACCTTGTCAGAAGGTGGCTATAGAAATGTATTTTCTTAATATGTATGAATGGTTTGCAAAAAGCTTATTGGTTTTTCCTGGATGCACATGTCTGATTGCTGTCTGATTCATGTATGTCAGTGGCTATATTCCATTTGCAAAGCTGCATCAAGTTGTAGCTAAGAGTGTCTTTTAGGGAGCCCACAAGAAAGAATAGGAAGATGGCATGCTGGACCAACTTTAATTAAAGCTAGGGAAATATAGACCTGGTTTGCACACAATCATAAGCCAGACTACGGCTTAGCGTGAACATGCAGATTCCTGGAGACGAGATTGCGACCACTGTTCTAGGAAGCTTGATTTGTGGTTTGTTTTGCTCCAGACATGCCACAATCTGTAACCAAGGTCTGTTCTTGGTTTATGGCTTGTGATTTGCCTAGAGCAGACGAACGATGGAGCTTGGGTTTCGATGATCCGTGAAGCCAAGCTATGACGTTGTTTTAGGAAGTGTGGCACCAGGAGGAACATGGGAGGAGCAACAGTGGCTGTGCTCTCCTCTCTGGGAACCCACTAGCACACTTGCCAGTTCCTGCCAAGCTATGGTTTCTGAACTAAGCCATAGAAGATTATTTAAAATGGCTCCTTCCCACACTATTTTCTAGTTAGAGATTTGGTTTGTGGAATAAAGAGATCTCCTGTTGCATGTTCCTAGAGAGGACCAAGGAGTGGCAAGGAGGAAGAAGGTTCCCCCCCCCTCCTCCCGCACAGAGTCAGTTAAGTGTTTTAACTGCAAAACAGCTGCCACAATTCATCTGATAGAAGATGAAACAGTTTAATATTCTCTGGGCTGACTGGCAGTCCTTGCTCCTCTTTGATTCTGCGTGAGTCACTATTGTGGGTGCGCCTCCACTGAAGGTAGTTAATTCTGCTGTCTCTCTGCATTGGGAGTGATGGAGTGATCCAGCCTGATGCAGAGATGCGACAAAATTACTCGCCCTCAGCAGACACTGATTGGAAGGAGGAAAGGCAGAGCAGTGAATTATAAAGAGATGAGAGAGACAGTGGACAGCCTCCTCTGTAGGCATCATCATCATCATCATCATCATCATTATTATTAGGGAGAATCCAACAAAATAAACTTCTTCATTTTCAAAACTAATTTATTTTCCACACCACACTAGCAGTTCTCAAGCTCACAGCACAAAGTTTTGGAAAGCCATAGTTTTGCTCTGTGTTCAGGCTTAGATGTATCTATAGCTGCATCTGTTTTCAATCAGTTAAATGTTATGGTTTACCCTGTGAATTGTAGTTGGGGGAAGGAGCTGAGGCTTTTCTTTGTTGCCTCTGGAAGGTTGATGATCCCTGCTATGATGATTGACTCTTCACTCTCCACAGTACAGTACTGTTGCCTGCATTGTAATTGGAATCTATCTAAATGTTGATAAGTTATTTGGTTACATAGCAGATGGTTTATTGGCAGTAACAGCATCTCTTAGCAAGGCCTGATGCGGTTGCCTCTCTTGCCTGCTATTCATTCTGCCCAGTGGCAGAAGCAGATGACAATGGGATTTGAAACCGAGGCCATTTCCTCTTTCAAACAGCCCGTTATTTTGACTTGGCACATCTGATTAAGATTTAAAACAGGTGTGCGCTCCTCATCTGTGTTATTCTGACATGTGGCTTTGAAACACAGGTCATTCAGACTGTGGTGGCATTTCTGTTTGGCTTTTTTGTGCCAGTCCTAGAGAAGGCTCCTATGCATTTAAGAGCCATACAGAAGAAGGAATATTACCAAGTCCTATCTCCCCTGTTGCCACTCCCTGTCCCTCAGTTTTAAATGGTATTGGAGTCCTTTTTGCAGTCTGGATCAAGCAACCCCAGTTTCTGTTCTTTGGATATGTTGGCATGTACGAAGTACAGTGAGCCTCAGTTCTCACTAGAGGTCACTGTCAAGGGAAATAATCCATCAAATTTTAGTTTTCTACTATGGTGGATTTGTTTTAGCTCCCCTGGCATTAGGAATTGGATGTAGGCAAGGCATCCCCAACCTGGTGCCCTCCAAGGGGCTTGGACTACAACTCTCATCAGCCCCAACCAAACAGTCCAAAACATATATATGGAGAGCCCCAGATTCTTTAAAATCAATGTAGGTTAACACATAAACCTCTTGCAAGCATTTTTTTTGGGGGGGTGGAGTGGGAATAGTTATCATTTTAGAATAATGGCATTATTCTACATGGTGTTGTACAGAGTAATGCATGCCAAATAAAGGTCCCTGTAGGTATAGGGCGGTATACAAATTTAACAAACAAACAAAGGGGTGGTGCACCTTTTTAGTTGAGGGGCTACATTCCCTTCTGGATAAACTTCCATAATCTACACATGTAAGTTTAATTAAGTAGTTAATACCATAGAGTAAGCAGTCCTGCCCAGCATATTTATGCCCGCTTCCCCTCACCTTGTTCCCTCAGTCTACCTGAGAAGCTCAGTTTGTCAAGAGGTTTGATTGATTGCTCCAGCTCAGACTGCACGGCTCTCACAAGCCACTCTTGAGTTCCTATACCAAAAATTTAGGCACTTTCATCAATTTGTAACTAAGCCATGTTTTACTGCCTTTGCAACTTTCGGAAGCACATGAATCCAACCATTGGGACGTTTGTAAGTAATGTAAACCATTTTTAAGTTGCCCAATGTGTGGTCTTTTCCGTGCTAGGGGAAGAGAGGAACTATGGAATGGCATATTTTAAAGGCCTAACAGCCTATATTTCCTCACTTTACTTTGCTGCACATTTTGTGATTTTAAATCTCTGTTGGGGTTCTCTCACCAAAGAGTATTTGCCCCAAACCTGGATCTTGGCATCCAGGGAATTTTCCATACTATATTATATATTTTCCCCCATGCACCAACAAATACAGGAATCGCACCTAAACTAACAATCATATTTTTGTCACCAATTCTGCATACATGAGTAAGATATGTGCATAGGGATATCATGGGTAGAAGCAGAAGAGAAATGTCTGCTCCTTATAATTTGCTCAAAATGAAGGTTGTTTTATAATTCCATCTTGCAAACTTATTTTCCCACTCACGAACTTTTATTATGACTCTCGTTGCATCTTCTATGTGAGCAATTTTCTGCATTTCACATCAGCCGCTGATCATCCTAGGTAGCAAATGTTGCTTGTTATTCATTCAACTGATAGAAAGCACTTCTTTGCCTCCCATGAGCTGCAGAATGCTACAATGAACCATTCTATGGTTCCAAAGAAGAAGGGGTTGTTCCTGTGTTAAGGGCAGATTTTAAATTGTACATAAATAGGAGCAGGGGGAGTGCTGGAACCCCCAGCACAAATGGCTGAGCCACACTAAGAGAGGGAGGATATGTCTACAGGTAAAAGCTGGGAACAATTAAGTGACATGCCGCATTGCTCTTATCCGCTAAAGTAAAATTCTAACTTGGATTTCTCTGAGAAAGTGACATGTCTGAGAGAACAAAACGCCTTGCTTTCATCCTAATGCCATCCTGCGCTCATCATTTAACACCCACCCAGTGATTGTCTGTTTTGTTGCAAAAAGCAGCTTTGTATCGTGCATTAAAACGATTATGCCTTTGTAGACTTGTGCTAGAACTCTCCCTTGCATATTTCAATTCCTGTTATAAATATATTAAAAGTTATATCATCTGCCAGCAAAGTTTTAAGATACCACAAAGACTCAATATATACTTTTGGAACATTGCGTAACTAATGGTGCATTCATAACAGACCTGGGGGAGGGGTGGGATTCGTGGCAATTTTGAGACTGCAATTCTATACCTACTTAACCTGGGATAAAGTCCCCCTGAACTCAGTGGGAGTATCTGAGAGTAAGGCTGCATTCAGACAACAGTTTATTTCATTTCCCTAATCTCCACAGTTTATTTGAGCTTTCTCTCAATGTAAAAGCCGCATCCAAAAATCTAGCAGAATATGGTTTAGCACTAGTTTCTGTGTTAATTGTTATGAAAGTATTCATTTTTTCTTAATTAATTGTGCTTTGCTGTTGTTGTGCTCATGCAAGTTTAGATTGTCCCTCCCATTTTACTGTTATAGACGATGAGTGGAGGACATGATCTGGCTGGGAGCCTGGGTCTGGGGCTCCCCAGCACACCACAGGCCATTTTGACTGGTGGGAGGGCCACCCACCTCTCAATCGAATGACATCACCATAAAGGCAGGTGACCAAACAGTATCTCCCTCCCCCACTGCCTTGACTCCCTTTAAAAAAAAAATGGTATTATGTTGGCCACTTTCCAATATTCCAGTATCTTTGGGACTAGTTACATATTTTTGCTAGATCAACAATTTCACATTTCAGTTCTTTGAGAACTCTCATGGTGGATGCCATTCAAGGTTGGTGATTTGTCATATTTTATTCTGTCTATTAGGCTTAGGACTTTGTATCTCATCACCACTCTGTGCCTCAGTTCCTCTGGCTCCCCTGCTGCAAACATTCATTCAAGCTCTGGGAATCTACCCTATATCCTCTGCTGTTGAAGACAATTGCAAACAATTCATTCAGCTTCTGTGTAGTCTCCTTTTCCTCCTTGAGCACACCTTGCCACTCATCTGCAAAACCAGGCTGTGGGCTGCTTTTTGTTTCTATAAAGGGTTGTTACGGGGAATCAAAGGTTGGTGCTCCCTGAACCTTCCTAATCGGCGAAAAATAACATTGCATAGAAAAGAAGACTATAAAGCTATGTGTATGTATCTGCTCCCTCTGTTTTTTACTAAAACTGAATACAATAGCAAATACAGGGAATAGGTAAGGATCCCCTGGCTATAGGAGGTAGGGATAGGAAGTTCCTAGTGAGGTCTCATGAAGAAGGGAAATAACTCTGTTTCCTTATGGGATGAGTTACATAGAACAAAAGGAGAGCGATCTAAAGAAAAGGGGAATGAGCTTGAGGATTTTAAGCATTCCTACCACAGCACATTTGGGCACTGTGTACAGAATTGAAGAGGAAATCTAAGAGGATGATGTCATTTTCAAGGCTTACTACTGAAGCTTTGTGGGCAAACCCTTGGTGCTGGCATCTCAACATTTACCAACACGAACGACTATTCATTACAGTCCCGGTAGGGATGGTCCTTCTTTGAATGATACTTTGGTCTTGCCAAAGCTCTTAAATGCCCAAATAGCACACCTGTGCAAAAGGAATTGGGTGAAATGTAAGTCATTTGCATATATCCCAAATCCTCACAGCTTCCAAAGGTAATCCCATGAGGATAGCCAGTGCACACCATTGCTTATTCCCTCTGCTGTGCATGCACAAGCCCTTGCTTGGCGCAGTCATAATCACATAAAAACTTTAGAAGTTAAGCTGTTTAGGGGCAGAATTAAAATGACAGCAAGGCGGATCACTTTGGTAACACCATACTATAAGTAAGGGCTTTTAACTGCAAAACACAGACTTATTCATATTGTCAGTTGCTAAGATACTGATACATGGTGTTAGCTCTGTTGGATTCATCCCAGATGGTTACCTGAGCAATAGCTTGTAATTTAATTAATTACTGTCCAGTCTGCTCCTGCTATCTTTTATTTTATTAAGTTAGGCAACTGCTCTTTTTTAAAAGCTCAGCTATCTTTCTAGAGTAATAGGGGGTTATTTAACTCAATCTGAATCCATTTACAATGAGTATCACATTCATTTTTCATCAACAAAGAACTACCAAAGTTGAGTGGTCGCTTTCTCTTTTTTAAAAAGAGACATTTCCTCACTGCTGTGTCTGTGTCTCAGCTAATTGGACACCTAGCTTTGCCAAGCCTTCTAGAAGATTTAGACCTCTTCTAAAGGAAGCCTTTAAATTACTTAAATCCTATGCCAGGAAGGTACACGAGAAATTTGATTTCCCCTTTATATAGTCACAGGGAGAGAGAGAGCATGTTTGAAAGACTCACACATTATAATCATATTTGTTACTTGTTGGTACAATTGTGCAGCCATTGCTGTTGTTGGGAAAGGACCATAGGCTAGTGGTAAAGGACACGTTCTGCATGCAAACTGTACCAAGTGCAATTCCAGCTCAGGCAGGGCTGGAAGACTCCTGCCTGAAAACCGCTGCCCATCAGTGTAGACCAGGGTAGCCAACATAGTGCCCTCCATATGCTGTTGGACTACAATTCCCATCAGCCCCTATCAGCATGGTCAGTGGTCAGAGATTATGCTAGTCTACAACATCCAGAGGGCAGCACCACATTGGCTACTCCTGGTGTGGTGCATGTGTATTCTGTACAGTGGTACCTTGGGTTACATAAGCTTCAGGTTACATACGCTTCAGGTTACAGACTCCACTAACCCAGAAATAGTGCTTCAGGTTAAGAACTTTGCTTCAGGATGAGAACAGAAATTGTGCTCCGGCGGTGTGGCGGCAGCAGGAGGCCCCATTAGCTAAAGTGGTACCTCAGGTTAAGAACAGTTTCAAGTTAAGAACGGACCTCCGGAACGAATTAAGTACTTAACCCGAGGTACCACTGTACTCAAGAAAGCTAAGGCCCTGTGCACAATGCAACCTGGAAGTAAATTCTCTTGAACCCAGAGAAGATTATTGAGTAGGATTGTGTGGTTAGGGTAAGAAGCTGACCTGCAGTTCTGTGTTTTCCAAGGATGTCTGGAAAAGGCATAACTGCCTTCATTCTGCGTCTGTTTGCATGTGGTGCCTTGCCTTCAGCCTACACTGATGATTAGATCAATTAGTTAATTAATTAATACAGTTGTGGAGATTGCCAGTTGCTGTTTCTATGTTTTCTACATAATGGGAATGAGTGGAGTTGAGTGATTTTCTTTTCTTTTTAAAATAAATTGAAGAATTGAAGAATAGAGCTGAAGAAATCTGAAGGTCATTAAATGCAGTTTACCGATGTAAGGCCGAGGATGATCATCTCGCTATCGCTCCCGCGCTCCCAAGGCCACCCAGTGCAGTCGAGGCCACAGTCTTCCACGCAGAGAGAATGGACATGCTGCAGAAAGGTACCTGTGGAGCTAATAGTTTCAGGTCACTCGTGCGAGAGATGCCAGTCACATTCAACAAGAGGGGGAAAGAAGGTTGGTGGCAGGCATACCTGTGCAGAAAACCAGGGGAGAACTTGACCTCCAGGATGTTGTTAAATTGCTGATCATTCAAATTACAAGAATGAAATGTCTGTTCCTGTTCTCGTTAGAGCTCCAGAGCCATAAATAAGTCAGACTCTTAAGTGACTCGGTGCTTGTTGAGGGCCATTTCGAGAATGCACCACAGGAAGAAGGCGTGATTATAAATAGTGCAACAGAGCAGCGCAGGGAGACATCACTTTTCAAAAGATGCATTAGGGTATATTTACTCACAGAACAGAGGGATGATGCTAAACTATGAATATGTTCTAAAGATAATTCACTTCTTTATTAACGACCCTTTGGAGTGATAATTCTCCTTTCTGTCTGGCTTGCAGGATATGGTGTGTTGATCTATTCTGGTTCAATAAAGAGGCTTCGTTTGTGTTTAACGCAGGCAGCCTTGAGAGGAAATGAATGCTCTGCTGCTGAAATTAATGTTGAATGTGGCTTGGAGCTACCTGCAAATTCTGCTTTCGTAAAGTGGTTGCTGTGTACCGTTGGCTCTGAAGTTCAGAGCCTGCCTGCCTAAATGAAGTGCAACATACAACACGCCTTTTCGCTTTCCCTGTCTCGCATATCTTTATATTTTGCTCCTTTCTGCAATAGAAAGTCATTTTGGTGCTTTTCTGGGGGTGTCAATGAGACGGGGAGTGGGGTATCACTTATGTGCGTTACGTTTAAGTGCAGTGCTTTGCCATCTTGCTCCCATGAGTCTCAGTAGCAACAATGTGTGGAAGTTTGTTTCACTGTTAAAAGCCTGCAGTCAAAGAAATTGGTTGCTTAGTTGCAAATCCATACATAAAATTTAGGCAACTGCCCCTCCCTTCTCATCATGCATTCTTTCTTGGGCTATGTTATCTTTTTAGAGATGTCAGGTCACAATGCTGATTGACTGATGAAGCCATAACTGGTACAATTTCTGTGTTGTGGGCCTGGATTCAGCACCTTGCAACACTATTTGAGTTCTTTGGGTTTTTTTTTCTTGGTTCCACAGCTCATTTCCCCCTCAAGTTCCTCCTTGCAGGTTGCTACTTTTAGCTACTTTGCCTTTTGTCTCAAAGGCTCTAGCCTCTTAGATCCTCCAGCTATTAAGCACTATGAGGTCTTTGCAGAGTTCCTTCTGTGGTATATCACTCCTTGCCCAACCTCTCTCCTGCCCCTTTCCTCAGACATGCACATTCGGTTTGAACTGATAGAATTATAGATGGTGCACCTCCATATGGTTTATTTATGTAGATTTAATAATCTGTTGCTATGTAAATTTCTACCTCTAATTTCCCCCTTCCATTTTACAACACTTTCCCTGTTATGTTCTGCTGCACCTGGGCCTGCAATGTGTCATGCATAATGAAGACAATCTGGTGTGATTTTCAGTTTGATACAATGGGACTCTCAAGGTCACTTTTGGTAACAGATTTATGCAAAAACTAGCAAAATGCCCACCATTATGATAAATACAGTGGGAAATATTGGTTGGGTTGTTTACTGATTCTCCTTGGTTATCACCCTTTTCCTCACCCCTACAAACATGCTCAACAAACATCAAACATGGATTTGGGAGCCCATGTTCTCCAGTGTGAGTTGTTTGAGGGTCTTTTTCAGGCTACTGAAAGGGTGTCCTGAAAAAATTGTGTTTACATTTATTATACACCCACTTAGTTCTGTAGGTCAACAAATCTGACGAAAGGTGGTTATTCATTTAGTGACTCCAGGATTGTACTGTAACTGTTTTTCATTTATTTCAATCACTTCTTGATATTGTGGGAGATTTTAATTATTTTATTGCAAGGCAATGAAAACTTGCGAATAGAAGGCTTTTAAAAATAAATAAATCATGATCTTCAGGTCACACATATTTTGACATTTTACAGCCTGACCAGTCAAAATGACTTCAAATCCTCTGGCTACTCATTTGAGTTGGTGGAAAAAAAACCATTAACAGCCCACCTCCTCCGCTAACATAGCAAGTTTGCTTTTTCTCAGGTGTATTGTCTTTGCATATTATATTGTTGTAGATCATCATCCTCTGTTGCTTTGTTTTGAAAGGACTTAATGAAAAGCCATTGGCAAAATCACTTCACTCTGGCCAGTATTTTGCTTTATTTAGTTTGGTAAATACATTGCAGATTATTTATCCCTCGTTAGATGAATGGGAGACTTCCATTACCTTAATAGCTTCATCATCATAACTATCATTATTATCATTTTTTGCTGAAATTAGGATTACAAACTGCATTTTCATCCCACCCTTCCTCCAAAATCTTAGGGAAGCATGCATGGGTTTCCTTCCCTATTTCATCTGCACAACAACCTGTAAGGCAGGCTAGCCTATGAGAGAAGTGGGGGCTAAAGTCACTCATTGAACTTTGTGTCTGGGGATATGAGCATGGGTCTCTCCTGTCCTCATCTGACTCACCTTGAAATCAGAAGCATTGTCCTGTTGGCTGGGCAGATGACATGTACAAGATAATCAGAGTCAGGAGAAAGCATTGCAAGGCAGGCAGGTCTGGAACTTATTGGCTTTTGAGATTCCAGTTGCTGGACCAGTAAACCATTGGTTGGCTGGTTTCCTATAATAAACAACCTTCCTATTTAATTCTGCTTGGGAACCTAAGTTGAAAAAGTGGCGGTGTTCGTCTGCTCTCATTTATTTGGCTCCCTAGGAGAACATTTGTGTCTCCTTGCATCCCACCATAAGTGCTGCATGAACCATCTAATTTGAATCTATTTGAAAATAGCAAATTGAGGTGGAAAGGTCCCTTTCTGAGAAGATTTAAGCCGCAGTTTTTCACAGGACTTGTTTTCATTATATTACATCTGCAAATCTTCCTAAGAGTCCTGCAAAGGTCCTAGCACACATGATTGAATGTGTCCTTATTCCACACCAAACAAATTGAAGTTATTTCAATAGTCTGAAGATTAGATAGCATTTTCAAAGGTTATTCGGCATTGCAATAGATGGCCCTGCTTTTCTCCCTCTCTCCCTCCCTCCCTCCTTCCTTACTTTGTGAGTTCAGGGGCATGCTAATTAGGGTATGTACCTTTGTGTTCCTAAATAAAGTTCTGCAAGCAGTAAATCTTTCTATAAATCTGTTCACCTTATTTTTACAGGAGGCAAGTTGAGTTTTGCTTCTTTGATAAAGCAAGAAGGGAGGTGAGCCCATAATGGCCTGTGCTTGTAGACTGGGTCAAGAGCTGAAGGGTGAAGGCAGTGTCACAATCCATGGGAAGTTAATAGCTTTCACAAGTGTGCAAGCATATGTAACTTTCTCTGCATAATGGAAAACAAGAGTATAAGTAGTTTAAGGGCTTATCCACACTTAGCTTTTCCCCCTGCTCTTTCCAGGCATAGGAACCACTCCTTAGCTCATGCTAGACAGTTTCCAAATCCCTGGGCGCATTTATACTGTTATGCACATGCCACTTCCCCAGCAGTGCTTAGCTGAATGTGGTTCCTTAGAGACAGAATTAGATGTTGGCTCAAAAGGTGAGTGTAGGTGGAGGAATACTACTTAACACCTTCCTACCTACAGCACCGAAACGCAGGTGGTGCTGTGGGTTAAACCACAGAGCCTAGGACTTGCTGATCAGAAGGCCGGCGGTTCGAATCCCTGCGATGGGGTGAGCTTCCATTGCTTGGTCCTTGCTCCTGCCAACCTAGCAGTTCGAAAGCACACCAGTGCAAGTAGATAAATAGGTACCGCTCCGGCGGGAAGGTAAACGGCATTTCCGTGCACTGCTCTGGTTCACCAGAAGCAGCTTAGTCATGCTGGCCACATGACCCGGAAGCTGTATGCCGGCTCACTTGGCCAATAAAGCGAGATGTGCGCCGCAACCCCAGAGTCAGTCATGACTGGACCTAATGGTCAGTGGTCCCTTTACCTTTACCCTTTACCTTACCTACAACATATCCATTGCCCTACTTCAGCTTTCTTCAAAAGGAAGTGCCCCAAGATGGGCAGCATCCTAAGATGGCTTCATATCCTGACAGCTCTTGCCCTGCCTGCCACTCTGTCCCATCAAACTGCAACTTCTCTTGGGTTCCTTTTCACAGATGCTCACAGACCTAGCCTGCATCTTCCTAAACTGGGGTGGAGAGTGGGGAGGAATGCCACCTACCCTGCTGGATTTCATAGCCCATTCAGGTTCCCCAACTAAAGACGGGTCTGACAACTTGGCGGTGGATCCTTTTGTTCAAACTCCAAACAGTGATCCATCGTTGTTTCAACACAGGCCCACAACAATGCAGTATCTTCCTTCCACAGCTCTAAAAGGGATTCTGGTTCACCTGTATGACGTACTTTGAAGGCCAGGGTCCAGCCCTAAATCAAGCAAAAGTGCCTCTGGGCATATACAAAGTGCATTTCCCTCCTCAGCATTAGTTTATTACCATCCACCTGGAATTAGGAAACTGGGACTGATGTTCCAATAAGCTTGAATCTTGGCAGTTTCCCCGCTGCTAAATTTCCTCAGCCTCACCCACTTCCCTGGCCTCAATAGCTAAAATTAGAAGGGCAGAATTTTCAATTCATAGTGTGAGTCCCTGGCAGGCTTGAGTCCTGGCATCTGTTCTATAAAAGAAGTGTAGTCATTGGTCAATGGAATGGTCCAATCAAATGGGAAGCTGAGAGAGACTCCCTGGGCGAGACTTACTGATAGCCATAGTGAATGCCCCAGTGTGTTTATTTATGTTGTTGCTTATTTCACCCTCAGTCTAATCGGAGCTCAGCTATGAAAGAATAAAGCACCTGAGCTTTAAAAATAAATTATTGCAAGCCAAGCACTTTAAAAGATAGAAAATCCCATGTAGCATCAATCACTAGAATTGGTTACTACAGCATTCCTTTGGACCACAAGGAATTGCTTGTACAGTTTCTCTTAAGCAGGTGAAATTTCAGGCTCATGCCGAATTAAACTCCTTAATTGGAAACAGACCATTTTCATTAGCTTTATGAAGGTTGATCAAGGGATCCATTATAGAATAAATTACTTCCCTCCCCTCTGAATATCAAATTTAAACATTTCGCTTTCACCTTCAAATACCTACACTTTTGTTGTAAGCTTGTACCTTAAACCCAAATCATTTTATTTCACTTCGGTATGCTTTGTTGGCTGGGGAAACCCAGCCAGATGGGCTAGGTATAATAAATTATTATTAGTTCAAAAAATGTCTCCTCCAAGAAATAATATTCCTCCCACCTTCTTCTCTTAGCTGGGTATGGCTGAAGATCTGAGGCTGTGTTAGACTGTGACAGAGGACCTGGTAAGAACAGGGAGACAAAATATTTGGGAGCCGCAATGCTAGTACTTGTTTCCCCACCATCCCCTGAATGAAAGTATGGCAGAGAGGAAGAGTTTAAACACCCACTGTAGCCAGTGTAGTGGTCCTGAGATGGTTGACTCCTCACGTTTAAGGTTTTTAATAAGGTGTTGGGAGACAGAGCTCTCAACTCACACGTTGCTCCTGCCATAGGGTCCAGTGTTCCCATATATTTGCATGCAGTATATTTACAAATGTACAAATCCACACATACACACAAGGGCATAAGCATTTGGTCATGTGAGAATCATTGCCCTCGCTTACGCATCCGGAAGTTTGACTTGGCATCATGTATCCTCTCTGCACCCGCATTCCTACAATATTTCAGCCATCCATATTATACTCGTTTCTTAATTAGGGCTGCCAGTTTAATCGGTAGATTAATTAACTAAAGCTTTCATTGATTAACCAGTGGGGACTAATTTTAATTAGTGAGGGCAAATTTTAATTGGTGAGGCTGAAAATGAACAGCGCAATTGTTTATTTTTTTTACCCGCAGCTATTTTGGTTGCAGCATATTACTATTATAGGCTGGAAAGAAAAAGAATGTATTAAAGACGGCCCTTTGTTCTAGCAATGAGCTTTTGCTTAATAACTTATTTCCCCTTGTGCTTCAGTGTATTATTCACTATGTAGGGTCAGTGATGTAAAAATTCTGTAATCTTTCATTTTTTTAAAGGGTTTATGCAGTTTGCCATATTTATGTAGACCTAATGTGCCATCAAATATAATGCGCACCTGTCAGGGGTTCAGGAGCAGAGGCGAGGGCAAGGGAGGAAACAGAGAGCGAGGGGGAGGAGGCCGAAGAAAAGATGAGTGATGACGACGACCCGAGATCTCCGAGTCTTTCCAGTGAATCAGAAGATTCACAGAAAGGAGCGCCAGTGGCCAGAGCAAGGGGGGAGCCTAGGGGGACACCCCAGGAAGAAGGGTCCAGAGGGGGCTCAGAGGGCAGCAGTTGGAAATCGGGGCCAGCGTCACCAACAGAGCGCAGTGGAGAGGAAGGGCGCCAGGTATCGAGCTCTGGCAGCTCGCAGCAGGGGGGAGGGCATGAGTCAGGAGTGGCCACACCTCCATCGGGGAGCGAAGAAACGGTCAGACGGAAAGTGGAAGGTTGGGCGCGCGCGCCAAGTTCAAATGCACAGGAAGGTGGCGCAGTAAGCAGCCCGGAAAGGGAGCCAGGTCCTAAAGCCCGACGCAAGGAGGCAGAAGGGTCCGGGGGGTCCGCGTCAGAAGAGTCCAGGAAGGAAGAGACAGCGGGGGGCAGAGGGACCCAGAGAAGAACGGTCAGGCGGAAAAGGTGGAGTAAGGCTAGGGTATTAAGCTGGTGTACAGGAAGCGGAGACTCAGACGGAGCTTCGCCGGTCTAACCCATAAGACGTAGAGCTGCACGCAGCAGCTTGAGAATGGAAACTGTAACTCAATAAAGACTTTTATAAAGTGAACGCTGGCTAGCGTGATCCTCTGTGAGCTAGGATCTGGAAGCAGCTCTGACAGCACCCTAATTTTTGCGATGTAATTTGGCCAGAAAAGGTGTGCATTGCATTCAAGTTAATACAGTATGTTCTGCTTTGTGGCTTGTTGCTGCTGGTTTTCTATTTGGACCCTGCCACATGGACAATTTTGTTTATTATTATGTTCATATCCCACCTTACCCCCAAAGATCTCAAGGTGATGTACATTGGTTTCTGCCTCCCCGTTTTACCCTCACAACAATCCTGTGACGTTAGGTTAGCCTGACTGGCCCAATTTGAGCTTCATGGCTGAATGGGGATTTCAACCCTGGTTTCCTTCCATAGGAACCAACTCCTAGGGACTGTGGGGGCTTTGGCCCACATAGTAAAATATTTGAGGGGGCCTGGCCCCCACAAAGCTGATGGGCATTCCCATTCAAATGGTGCGTGTGTGCACTGCACCTCTGCCTCCTTGGAAATGAAGAAAGAGTTTAAGGAGCTGGCTCAGTGTTGGGCTCATCCCCACATGCCTCTTCAGAATGGGAGAGTTCTTCACTGTTGGGAAAAGGTGCCTGAGTCATCTCAACTGGTTGTGGCCCTGCACTTGGGGATAACTGGAGGTGGGTCAATCTCCTGAAATCCTGCTCAGCCCTTCCCCTGAATTCAAGTATCCACTTCCCAAGCCGGTGGTGCCCTCCTTGGGGTCAGACTCCTCCTGAGCTCCTGAACTCCCATACCCCAACCCCCTAGGACCTTCTCTCAGCTCAGTCTCCTCCAACTCCCTGATCTCACCCCACTCCTCATCATCTGAGGCCCTCTCCACAATATTTCCACAGGGCACGTGGTATTCGTGCAGTGACTGTAGCATGAACAATGCCTTTAATGTTTGGGGCACTAACAATCTGTAATGGCCCAGAATTTACCCAAGCCTGGCATTTCAATGTTTGTTTGTTCCTGTGAGGTTCAACAAAAATGTTGAGAACTGCGTCCTGGTCCCCTTGTTCCCAATTTGCTGAACACAGAAGCTGCTAACATCTACATAGAGCTTAGGATTTTAGTTGAATTACTCTGGTGACAGAGCAACACAAATATTTATTCCTTGTCCAGAACGTCTATTCTGAATGAGTGTGAGTGAGATTCTGCATCATGTGTGATGGAAAAGCTCAGTAAGAGCTTCCCAATTTCACTGTGTTCATCTGAAGTTATGAATAGTTGTATGCACTAAGAGCATCTCTCTGCGATTGGGAACCCTGCCATAGACATTATCCCTGATGTCTATGAATTTGCAACTGTAACATATATATATATATATATATATATATATATATATATATATATATATATATATAATAAATTTTTATTGGGTTTTCACAGTTTATATTAACACAAACAATACACAATACACAATACAAACATACAAACACAAAAAACAAACATGTATAATTTCATATCCAATTTTCTTAAAACTTATTTCACTTACTTCCCCATACCTCCCCTTTCTGCATTCCAATTTCCAAATTTGTTTCAGCAAATCCTCCCCCTTAATTTCATCTAATTGTTTCCTTTTCTTTTCTTTTACTTGAACTTTTTCAGTTGTAATCCCTTACTTTCTATAACCACAACATTTTAACACTCATTAATTTTACAATATTTCTTAAGATAAATTTTAAATTTCTTCCAATCTTCTTCCGCCGTCTCTTTCCCCTGGTCTCGGATTCTGCCAGTCATTTCCGCCAGTCCCATATAGTCTATCACCTTCATCTGCCATTCTTCCAAAGTGGGTAGCTCTTGTGTCTTCCAATACTTTGCGATGAGTATTCTTGCTGCTGTTGTAGCGTACATAAAAAAGGTTCTATCTTTCTTTGACACCAATTGGCCGACAATGCCCAAGAGAAAGGCCTCTGGTGCAACTGTAACATATAAGCTCTTTTTAGACCTTCAGATAAATGCACAAATGTTGGAAGCTGGGACTGCATACACAACCTGATTCCCCCGCCGCCCCACCCCAGATGTTCTTTGAACACGTGAAAAGGGCTAACGAGACAAGCAGACCAATTTTGAGCAATATATAATTCTATTTGTCCCGTTATATTTCAATATTGAGAAATGTATCACTTCTTTTGTCCCATCAGTGGGGGAAAAGACACCAACATCGGTTAAGCTCTTTGCACCACAGAACAGAAGGGAGGGTGGGTGTTGAATATTGGCATCCAATGTAATCTGAGCATGTTTCAGAGGGTGAGTTTAACACAGAGGAACTGAGCCAGTGCAAACTGGAACTGAGCAGGAAAAGCAAATAGCACTGTTTAAAGGGATATTTACAGAGAGCTTTTATATCTGCCACTGGAGCTACCAATGGGCCCATTGATACCCATGAGTGTTATGTTGGCAACCCCTGGTCTACCATCAGTGGCAGGAGCTCTCCAAGATACCGTATTTACCTGAATGTAATGTGTACCTTTTTTGGCCAAATTATGTCACGAAAATTAGGGTGCACATTAGATTTAATGGCACATTTACATTTGCCAGCAAATACTTTTTTGGTTTCAAGGTTCTGAAAGTTGAGGTGTGCATTAGTTTCGATGCCACATTCAATTTGCTTAAATACGGTGTTGGGTTTTTATACCTGAGGTCCTTTTGTAGCAGGAGATAGCAGGAGCTGAGCCTTGAGACCTTGTGCGTAGGGCTCTGCTACTGGGCTATGACCCTTTTTTCCAGTGGTGTAGAATGAGTGGGCATAGGGGCAGTTGCCTTGGGTGCAATATTGCTAGGGAGCGCAAAATTTCAACACCCGGTGCTGCCTCAATACAACTCTTCTTTTCTCATCTCTGCCACTGTGATTTCCTGGGTGACGCAGATACTGTTAGGCAGCATGTGTACTCCGTCCATTTCCCTCCCTCTCACCCCCCTTCTGCACAGCCCCAGGCACTGGCAACCCACGCTATGCCACTGCTTGCCTCACGTGCAGTCACTGAATGAAGCACATGCATATGTTAACCAGCTCTCATTCAGTCCCTGCTAACTGAGTACCCATATATTTTAAAATAGCAATGTTTTATGGAATAGAAAAGCTTTTTTTCTCATGTAGTGATGGCCGTGTCCATAATCAATTTACCTGTTCTTGGTATTCAGCAGCCAGCAGCAGGCCGTGGGACAGATTTTCACACAGAGCTCGCTGATTCATTGTCAGATTTGGCAGAACTTAACAAGCTAGTTTTGGCCACTTCCCCAACGCTTCCCTGTGAAGAGACAAAAGCAAGTAGGAAACATGATTTGCTTGGCTCCCTGGACCTTCCACCAATCCACTCTGTTTAAGACAATCAAAAACAAGCCTCATGCTGTTTTGGATGGCGCGTCTCCATTTCTGAATCCATTCTCCTTGTTTGGCACAGATTGTTTTTCAAATCTGTGTGCATTAAAGAAGGAAAAGAAAAGCCCTAAGGAGAGAATGATTTCACAACGGATGGGCTCCCAATGATGCCGCTTCAAGCACAGATTATACAAGCCACCGTACTTATGCCAATCTGCTAGGATGGCAAAAGGAGCCTGTTCACAGATTGGCTGCATACCCTGAACTGGCCCTTGGAACTTGAGCGCAAGCCAAGCTGGCCTTAAAACAGCAGGTGGGCCACAGTCCGTGTTTTGTCTTTTTTAAACAAATGCTGTCATGTAGCTGTAGCACATAGTAACATTTTGGGCTTGAGCTGCAGCCTCAGTCTGCCATCCTTGGCCCAATTACCTGTGAATAAGCACTACAGAGCTCAATAGAATTTACTTCTGTGTAGGCATGCATAGGCTTGCACTGTTGAACCCTGAAATGGAATTATTAGAGTATTCTAGTTTCAGCACCATTTCAGTAATCCTTACATTGTAAGCTGTACAACAACAGATGGCACCAGCAGAGGTTTCTTTCTGAGCTTAGCCTGTGCCTGCTCCCATGGCTTGAACTTTATATTACCTGCTGTGATAGGGTGCCAGTTAATTGACAGAATGCTGGTCCAGCTCTGGATTCAGCCCTCTGGCCAGATTCACTTCCGCACCTATTATCTATGTAATGTGGATGAGGCACTGAGACTGAGAGATTGGCGAATTCAGCCTGGCTAGGCACATTAATGGAAGTAGCAAAATAAACATTTGTATTGCTTTTTAGTACTACCAAAAAGTGGCATTCACTGAAGGTTGAATGTGTGCAATACTATTAAATTATCAGAGGACGGAATGATCATCTGTTTAAGAAAGGGAATGTGGCACGAGAAACCTAATCATTCTGATATTGCTGTGTGAATTATTTTCATTTGCATCTCTTCTCAGGCTTCTTGGGTTTCAAAGCATGTGCAGAGTTTGTTGAAGAATAGAGATGCTTAGAGGGAGCTGTTGGAGAAAAGCAAATACCTTTCCTTCTTCTGAGCTTCTAGTTAATGCATGTGTTACTTTAAACCACACAAGCACTGTTTGTCTAGCAATCTAGCCAACACTTGCTTATAGCCTCTCTGCCTAAGTCAACTCCACCCCTAAAAGCTGAGCCATTTTTCTGTTATTCTTTCCCAACTTGTTGAGAGAAGATGTCAGCCATTTCTCTTTCATCTCTACCCACCTTGTAAATAGATCCTGCATGAATGAAGCCTTTGAACTCCTTAAACTGTAAGTTGCCCATGTTGCAAGCTCTCCTAACAAGAGCAACTGAGGACTCCTCATCTGTTTTCAGGAAGACCAAGGCTGAGCATCACACATTTATGGCAATCTGAGGCCCGGTTACAGAATAAGCCGTATTTCAGATGTTAGTGGTCACTTTGGCCTACCACAAAATTACAAAGAGGCTAGTTCTACCTCCTTACTAACTCTTAACTCACAATTTAAAAGGCCCAGCCAATTCAGACCTATTTTGCTATTGTGAAAAGAGCTTAATTCCTGGACACTTATTTAAAGACTTGGGTATGCTTCTTGCTACTTCACAGTGAGGGGTGGGTCATCTATAATCCCCAAATACTCTAGGTGGTGCTGTTGAACTACATCAAAATGTAGAGGTTCCTCACAGGGCAGCAGACCACATAATAAGGATATATGATGCATTGTCAGAATTCAACAACTTGTGACCTGGATGGGAGACTGCTTAGGGGTTCCATGCAAAATGCTATGAGCTTCCAAAAGGAAGAATGAGATACCAACGTAATAAACAAGCGGGCTTTGTTTCTTTGAACAGGTGTGATCCAGCAGATGGTTAGCGTCTGACAACTGCAAAAGTTGTCTACACTAGGAAAATATGCTGGCTGTGTTATGCCCAGCCCATTCAAAACAACATTGTTTTTATGTACCTCATCAACTATTTGAGAATTATTTGTCTGTCTTTAGAACAAGAGTAGATGATTTATAATTTTCATTTCCTTTTACAAACCTGCCCTTGTGTAGGTGTATTTAGTTCATAATAGACAATAGGCAATGAAGATCTGCACAAAGGATATCTGATTACTGTTCCAGTAGCTGGCAATGGAAGCCAGTTGTGCCGGAACTGGAAAACAAGACTTGCTTTCTCTCAGCTTTGACAGGGCCTCCAACGGAGCTGGGGATGGCTGACTACAAAAGCATAGCTTGTTCCTTTACGCCCCCCTCCATATTTTTTTTTTTTTTTAAAGTAGTGTGTTCATGTATACCATTTTTACCATGTACTGGGAGGTCAAGGTCAACAGACCTGACTGCTTGGCGCCAGGTTTTGTTTATGATTTAGCTCTATCCTGCACCGTTACCACATTGGCATTCTCAGGACAGTTTACAGTCTCAAAAGCAGAATAAAATGATGGATCAGGTCCCTAGCATTTAGGATCTAAACATGTTAAGTCAGGTATAGGAGTGAGTCTTAACATTTGTATGCAGTATTTCCCCTATAGGAAACACAACATGTGTCTATGAGTTCCACACAAATGGGGCATCTGAGGAACTAAATGTAGACCTATGTCGCTTCCAGATCTCTCTCTCTCTCTCTCTCTCTCTCTCTCTCTCTCTCTCTCTCTCTCTCTGTGTGTGTGTGTGTGTGTGTAAATGTGAGGCTGAGTTTTCATCCTGGACCCTACCACATAGAGATCTAGCACACTGGGGACTTATGTAAACCACTGTAACTAATGAGGCCTTTCCCCTCTACTTGTGTAACAATCCCAACACATTGTGGCACCTGAAGCAAATCACAAAATGGCACCCACCCCCCTCCTCACCAGGGAAGAGGGGGGTGAGTGAGGATCTACATCAGGAACTAGGGGGCAATACAGATACACATCAGAATCTGCTGCCCCTGTGGATCCTGCCGTCTGAGGCACTTTCCTCACTTTGCCCCATGGGTGGGCTGGCCCTGATATCAATGGAACAAGCAAAGTCCACTGCACATGGGGTTTTGGGGAGTGGTGATTTCTAAGCATGAGCTGCCAGCAGCTGTCATTTCCCTGCCTCCCAGCTTTTAAAAAAACCCTACTCTCATTTCTCATGTGCCAAAGGGATCGTTTGTGCACCACAGTAAAATGAGTCTACTGCCCAGATTTCATTTCATACAGCCAATGTATATAATACCATGTGGGTGAAGGAAAGAAAATTGTTTTGAGCAAGTATTGGAGCCTTTGTAGCTTTTTAAGAGTTTCACCAAAAGCAGTAGGTTTCTGACCTTTCATGCCTAAAACTTCCACAGTGGAATTGGATTCGGTTTCTAAAGTTATCACCTTAGAGACCAGGAGACAACTCTGAAATTGAGGCATGTTTTACTTGGACAGCTACCATTAGTGGAACTAACCCTTTTCCTGCATGACAAAAGGAGCTTATAAATCCGTGGTTGGATGCAGATGAGAAATGTATGTTTCGTTCACATAAATCGTAATAAGCTCATTACGGGCAAGCTCTCCACTGATGCGGTACCAATTGTATATGCTGGAAAAGCTTACTGCAGGACCAAAATTGTATGGAGATTTCAACTGATGTCAAGGCTGTTGTGGAAGGAAACATAGTCAATATGTGACAAGCATATTGGCCTATGGAAACTACCTGAGCTTAAGAATGATCCACCAAACCTTTCCTTGTGGCAGCCCCTGACTCAGTTTTGTCTCAACAGTGCCCCTGCTGGGGGTGGGGGGCAAGCACACAGAGACAAGTGGAATTTTTCATCCCCAGCACCATGATGTGGATTAATATTGCCTTTCCCACCCATCAGATCAATCATTTGATGACTGGAGAGGGTGTGATAACCTGTATAATGGCTGTCTAGGTGTGGTGTATGCTGGAGAGCGTGTAGGGGCCATGCCTTCCACCAGCATGTGGTCTCTAGATAGTTGACCTAGGTTGAATGCAGTCCTAAAGCTGGAAAAAGCTTATCCAACCCTCTTGAAGAAGATCCTCCAAGTAACATAAAAAGGTAAAGGTACCCATGCCCGTACGGGCCAGTCTTGACAGACTCTAGCGCTGTCCGGAGACACTTCCGGGTCACGTGGCCAGCATGACAAAGCTGCATCTGGCGAGCCAGCGCAGCACACAGAAACGCCGTTTACCTTCCCGCCAGTAAGCGGTCCCTATTTATCTACTTGCACCCGGGGGTGCTTTCGAACTGCTAAGTTGGCAGGCACTGGGACCGAGAAACGGGAGTGCACCCCGCCGCGGGGATTCGAACCACCAACCTTTCGATCGGCAAGCCCTAGGCGCTGAGGCTTTTACCCACATCGCCACCCGCGTCCCCCAAGTAACATGGTATGAAACTATATCAAGCTATAAAGGTTAGTTATATTGAGCTTGGATACAATTTGGGTAACCAATGCAACAGATGCAGAATGCCTTGACATGAACAAATTTCCTAGCCCACACACACACATTCTGGCTGCTAAATTTGTCACTAGCTAATATTTTTGGACAGATTTTTTAAAGGCAGCCTTATGCTGAGAGCATTACAGCCATTTAGTCAAGCTACAGCTGCTGTGGTTGCAACTGAGACCAAGTTCCCCTTCCTTCGGATGGGGTTGCAGTCAGTCAGCCAGCCTGAGCAGCTAAAATGTGTGCAGTGCTGTATGCCTAAGGCTGCAATCCTGTACACACCCACCTGGGAATAAGTTTCTTTTAACCCAATTTAACTAAGTTCTGAGAGAACGAATGAAGAACAGAAAGGAGACGTTTTATGAGATGAGGCAGCTCCTGCACTTGCAAGCTTATTACTGGAACTCTGTGCAAATCGCAATGCCTCATTAGCATTTAATTAACAACTGTTCCTAGTGAGCAAGTCCAATTAATATCCCGCTCATATGCAGCCTCTACAATCAACAGATTTCCTGCAAGAACATATTTGTGTGCACAGGACACAAATTGTTTACCATTGTTTACTATTACCCTGTGATAAGGGGAGTGAAATCCAGTACTCCCCAGCAGCAGGGTTTACTGGGAATGGTGGTGTCAAGAAATGTAATTATTTCTGGTGCTTCTACTCCATTTCATTCCATGACTGAAGTTGAGCAGTAATGTGATGTAACTGGGAATCTCTATCCGTTTTCTCTTAGTCGAGTTCTTTATGGAAGTGATGATCCTTATTAAACTGAGTCTCTGTGCCTGCAAATGGAATGATAAACCTTGTGTTAACTAGAATGCACATTTTTAAATGTCTCTCAGGGGAAGGTAAAATTAGCATCCTAAAATGGATGTTTGTTCTCTTTGCTCTCCCTCTCAACAGCTGAATGGTGCCACACACACACACACCAGCATAACACCGCTTAAAATATGACAAGCAGAGAAGGAATAGAGGCATTCCTAATTCTGTGAAAAATCTTCCCAAATTTCTTGCCAGCAAATGTTTAGGATAACAGAAGTGCAAGATGGGGAATGGTCTCAGAGGAGCGAATATAATATCAGTCTAACAAGCACTTGATTTAGCTAATGTTCAGGACAAGTTCAAACTCTTGTTTTGATGATATAAAAAATGACTAAAAGGGTGTTACCCCTAAGTTGTGAGGATTGAGTAAATTTCCAATGGTTTTTTTATTCATATGTTTTGTTTATATTCTTCACTTTATTTTTAGATTGTCGTTGCAAACAAAAAAAAGTATATGATAACTTTTGATTTAGGCTACTAATCACACTCCCCAAATGTGTCTTGTAGCTCTACTTTTTTTTTTTTTTTTGCTTTAAACATAAATAGGCTTTACTAATCATTTAGTCGAACCAAAAAGTAAAGAAGAGGAAAAAATAGAAATAAAAAGCTGGGGGGAAATTGGCCCTAGTAGACATTTGATGTTCTTAATATTGTTGCAGGAAAACTCACAAGAAAGAAATTGTAGAACTTTATTTAAAACAAACAAACAAAAAGAATCCATCAGAGAATCATTTCAGAGAAGGGAGTTGTTGGCACAATTAAATTACTTAAAAACAACAAAGTTCCTTTTATTAGAAAATATTGTGATTTTAATTTATTAGTATCTACTGCTCAGACTCCTGATTCATAGACGGTGGGCAGTGGTAATACCTAAGCCAGGCAAAGCCATCAGTGAGCTAAATTTTACTTCCATGGTCTCCTCTTTAGTAAGGACTGTTTCAAATAGTGTTAGAATAATAGAATCACAGAACTGCAGAGTTGGAAGGAACCACGAGGGTCATCTTGTTAGAGTATCATCAAGCAAATAACTCTATTTAAGCGAGCTTTCTTTAACTTCTCTCTCCGACCCTGCCGCTCTGCTTTCTGTGCAGAATCACTTCCTGGTAGTTGTTCCCTTAACCTGTGCCTTCCCTCTGTATCATTAAGTTTCTCTTGCTGACTGCTGTCCTAACCCTTTTACTTACATTGATACAAGGACTTCACTTTTTTTTATTGTTTACTTTTCTCTGCTCACAAAATGAAATATCATACCGCATGGCCAAAATGTTTTCCAGCCAGAAACAGACACAAACATGAAAAGGTAACGGGAAGCAAACACTGTGCAATATGGGGTTGAATTAAGCAATTGCAGAAGAAAAACCCCTCCCTATTTCAGTGCCTGCTCATTGTTGACACACGTTTTTACTCAACGCTCTTTCCATAAAACTTTCGGGAGATCATATCATAACCTCCACTTTGAACAAGTCAGAGAGGCGCAGCAAACAGCAGCAAGGCCTTCACATATATAGTAGTTTTTAACAAATTTAGCACACATTTGGTATGAACTGAAAGCAAGTTGTGGTTTGAATCTGCTGGAATGGGGGCAGTAAAGTGTGTGTGTGTGTGTGTGTGTGTGTGTGTGTGTGTGTGTATTCTATACCCTTCAACATTTCTCTGATGAAAATAGGGATGTCCTATTTAATAATAATAATGATGGTGATGATGATGTAGCTAATCTGTCTACATACGAAAGAATTGCTTGTCAAAATAAGAATGGATAAATACGAAGAAATTTGGAACGAATATATAAGTGACAAGGCGGATAACAGTGGGAAATGGAGGGAGAAGAGAGTGGTGATAAACAAGGAGTAGGCATAGGGATATTACGGTATCTAAATTTGTGTTGTCAGTTTCTGTTATTATTGTTGTTATGGTTTTTTGTTGTACGTGTTTTTTTAGTTTGGTGTTTGTACTGATTGAAAATTAAATTTAATAATAATAATAATAATAATAATAATAATAATAATAATAATAATATCCCACCATCTGATTGGGTTGCCCCAGCCGCTTTGGATGACTTCCAACATGTATAAAAACATTAAATATTTTTAAAAACCTTCCCTATTCAGGGCTGCCTTCAGATGGCTCAAGGGTTGGATAACTCTATAACCCTCCAACATTTTTCCAGTGAAAATAGGGTCGTCCTAAGGAAAAGCGGGACATTCTGGGATCAAATTGAAAACCAGGATGGCTTCTGTAAATCTAGGAAAATAAGGACACTTGAAAGAACAAGAAGTGAAGCAGAACAGCCTAAAGTTTAATACTGTTTAAATACTGTTATATATGCTAACTTAGAATTGTGACTCCACAATCCAGACAGAATTAGATTGTGAATAGAGATTTATGTTCACATAACAGCTATGGGGAGGGGAAAGAAGCTTGCAATGCAACACTGAGGATGATGTATGTACTCTTGACATCTTGAGCTACTTCACAGCTTTATTTAACAAATGGCAGTCATACATTTTATTGATTGAAACTCCTTCCTCTATTCTTTACTTGGTGCAAGAGTGTCCCCTTCAAGTGATAGTCACACCTTCAAAAGCACCACTTCCTCTATACAGGGCAGTAGATCATAGAAGTGAGCTGTTGCTTCGGTATCTCTTGTCAAAGGCAGAATTTCATTTACTGAGCCAATCATTCATTTTTAAGAGAGACACTGATGAAATGTATTTACTTCTCCAGAAAGAGAAAGAGTTGTTGAATTGTCCTGGCAAAATATACAAACATGGTAGCACCTTATAAAGATTTAACCACTGGATTGTGGAAAAAGCAAAACAAAACAATTTTACTGAGAATGCAGGTACAATGACCTAAAATATTTACAGGCGAAAGAGCAGCAGAATGTAGAAGGAAGTGCCACATTTATTGGAGACAACTGTCCCAAAAAGGGATTATACCCTTATCTTTCAGTAGTACATTATTTCCATGTAGATGAAAGCAGTAATTGTTGCATCAAGAAGCAGGTGTCTACGTGGAAAATAAAAATGATGTAGAAGGATATTCTTCAGGTAGCTTTTTGCTACCTTCGTATTTGTAACATCTGCAGCCATGTGCACAATGACCCACCGGAACTTTAGCTCTGTTGTGATGGCAGTTGCAATATAATTTTAACAGAAGGAATTAACAACCAGGGCTTTTTTTCAGCCAGAACTCACCGGAACTCAGTTCTGGCACCTCTCAGATGGGCGCCATTGCCATTATAAGAGAACGAGGAAGGTGCTTTTTATGAGAAAAATGACATTGTCAACAACCATCTTAAAAAACATAGATGCCACCGGGCATTAATTATGTGAAGTGGGTGTGGGAGTTGGAGAAAATAGGGGTACAAAATCAATGGAGTTAAGCATTTTAGAATTCCATCTATTTAAGCGATCAACCCTAGTTCTGGAGGAAAGGGAGTACAGAACATGACTTATTGTACAGAACTAACAGTGAGTGGAACAAATGAAGCCTGCAATCTGTTGCCAGCATGGCACGCTACCACCCAGGATGGTAGAAAACATTCCAGATGCTAAAGCAAGGATACCAACTATGAACCCCGACATACTCTGGTCCCGGAGCAATTATAAATAACCCTTTGACTAACTGTGATAGAAACAAATACTGAGGACTTGGTGCCGGGACAGTGTTCCATGATATCCCTAGCGCACCCATGGAGCAGTTCTGCAAGGAGTGTCACATCTTCACTGTTGTGGGAAGGCTTCACATATGCTCTCAAGTTCTTGTGCACAGAAGGAGCCACTCGGTGCATATTGGGCGCGTGCAATGATTCCAAGTGTGGCAAGAGATGTTTTAGACATTGTGCTTAGGTGGCTTAATATTTCATCCAGTTTAGCTCTCGCAAACACAGTTCCAGTGCAGGACTACAGAGCAATGGAAAGCATGTCACTTTATATTAAATTATTTAGAAGATTTATAAACCACTTAATCACAGAGCCTCCAAGCAGTGTACATAATAAAACTGTAGATGAAGCACAGCTAAAATCCATAGAACCATAAAACATATACATAAAAATAATAATAATTGAAACACAGATAAAATTGGTAAAACTTTTACAAAACCGATATAGGTATCTAAATTATACATCTGAGTAGGCTCATTGAAAAAGGTTTTAAGCAAGTTTCCGAAGCTGCATGCATTCCATGTATTTAAAACAGCCCCCGTCCAATGAAAACTCTAGTTTGTTAAGGGTGTTGGTAACAGTAGCTCTGCGATGAGTTTGCTACAGTTCCCATAATTCTTGGAGTGTGCTTTAAATGTATGGTATGTATGCAGTCTATAATATTTAGCAAGGTCAGCTGTTGTTATACTATATAATGAGTAACCAAAAAAATGACATAAAATACAAATCCATTTAAAGTAATAGGTAATTCTCATTTTTGTTGAAAACAAGATTTCATTGAAGTACAAATTAAATTGAAAATTGAAAACATACATAAGTGGCCCAGTTGAGCAGGCACAGAACACTGGATTGGCAGCTCACTAGAGAGAAGTCCCCAGGAGGAAGAAGAGGGTAGGGGCGAGAAATACATTGCACCCCCACTTCTTGCAAAAAAAAAAGTTGATTGATACTCATGTCACTGTATAGTGGCACAGCTATGTCCACCCAGCTCCAGCTGCTGTGCAGGTAGTTCTTATCCAGCAAGGGGCATACATGCAAATGTCTGCCTCCACACATACATGCCTCCTGGTTGGATTGTCCCACTACCATTTGAAAGGGAGTACAGCACATAAAGGTAAAGGGACCCCTGACCACTAGGTCCAGTCATGGCCGACTCTGGGGTTGTGGTGCTCATCTCGCTTTATTGGCCGAGGGAGCCGGCGTACAGCTTCCTGGTCATGTGGCCAGCATGACTAATGGCTTCTGGCTAACCAGAACAGCACACGGAAACACCGTTTACCTTCCCTCCAGAGCGGTACCTATTTATCTACTTGCACTTTGATGTGCTTTCGAACTGCTAGGTTGGCAGGAGCAGGGACTGAACAATGGGAGCTCACCCCGTCACAGGGATTCAAACCGCCGACCTTTTGATCGGCAAGTCCTAGGCTCTGTGGTTTAACCCACAGCACCACCCGCGTCCCTCACATACAACTACTCATAAAACACAGTACTTTTCCATTCCCCCTTCCAAGCCTGACTTATCCTGCGTTGCTCCATGTGAAAAACAGCAGCAGCAAACACTCTTGGCAAACATGCTTGCATCCCAGAGGACAGTACATTTTCTGGTTTAACACTAAGCCAGCCAAATAAATAATTGAGAGCTCTGTAATCTGACATGCTTTTAGAAAGCCCTGCAAGTGCTGATTGTATTATGAGTGCATTATTATTATATTTCAAGAGGAAAAGCCAGCATATTAAATGATTAGCGAAGAGGTTAGTGAGCTACTTCATCGGCAATCCATGGCTTGAGGGCTGGGACCCATTCAGCATTGACAATGATGGCATTACGAGACAGTGCCATGCGGTTGTAGTCCTGTGAGTTGATGCTGCTGTGGCAGCAATCGCCAGGTGCAGGGCAGCAACAGACAAGGGCGTCACCCAGGTGGGAGCATGGTGGGATAATTCACCTCCATGGCATTTTGGTAACTGGGGAGAACCCTAATTTTTTAACTTTGCGTTGGCTACATCCATATACTTCTATGCACAAACCATTTGGAGTACCTGTCTATCATGGGATTGTAACTGAAATTTGGCCTGCACATCATTTGGAAGAGTGGCATCTCAGTGCATGAGTCGCTCCACTGAAAAGCACTGCATGCAACATGACAGGGAAGCTTAGGTGGTACTATAGCTATCATAGCCTCCATCCCAGGCAATCACCGGATGTTGCAATATTCAAGAGATGAATGAATATAAACCAGGCCTATCTGGTACCTTTGCCGGACCAATTTATGCACCGTACGGTTTCTATGCTGATTATTGTGCTTCAACCATAGGAACTACTCTGTCTGAGTCACCAGCTATGGCAATTGGAGTGCTGTTTCTGCTTTTGTTCAGAGTTCCTAGACGACCCCCCCCCCCAAGTTATGGTTGACCAGTGCTATTTTTCTTGAAAATGAGGTGCCGGAACTTACTATAAACACCTCCCTCATTCTCTTAGAATGGCAATGGCGAGGTGCTGGGACACATCTGAGAGGTTCCGGAACTGAATTCCGGCTGAAAGAAAACCCTGATGTTGACTTATATTTGGCTTCCGGCAACAGTTGTAATCAAACAATACTAATCTTTTAGTCATGAGAGAACCAAGCAGCATTCTTACAATACTTAAAGAGGTGGGTATTCTCAGTCCAATTAAGCTATAAAAGCATGGAGAACATCTTGCAGAATGGCAGGTGTTTTGAGCTGTGTAATTGGGCAGACAGATTTACATGTCCCATGTATCAGCATGTTTTATTGTACCATGCAGACCAGTTTACTAATATATTTATTCAGTATTGGCTTCTTTACATACTATTCATTGATACAAAATACTGGGTTAAAAAAATCTTAGTTCCGATTGAAGTTAAAAGATGATTTGCTGTCGTCTTAGGCACTGAATCTTTTATGGAATATATTATTTATTTTTTCTTGCAGAGAGTCATGCTATGTGCCTCAGGACTGAAGGAGGTAATAAATCTTGATAATAAGAGTAATAGTAAAAATTATAACAAAACTACACTGTATGATGGTGGCAGTAAGAGCCAGAGAAGCATTTCCCTCAACTTCTGTTTGTTGAACAGTATTTGTCTAAAAAGTTGTCTTTCTGCAGCTAAATAAAAAAGCTTAAGACCTGCATATAGTAGAACTAATCTGGCAATGCTCTTACAAGGCCAATTTACATTGTGTGTTGCCTCCATAGAGTAGAAAAATAGAACAGCCACGCAAACCTATTATTACATTTGAGAAATCATTAGTCTCAAAGGAGTAATAACAGTATGCTATTAAAATTCTGAATACATTTTCAGCTTCTGTTTTGTTTAAGAAAACTTTATAAATATGCAAATTTCCGATAAACAAATCCAAAATAAAATGCACTGAAAATACTGATATGTAGACAAAAGTTTATTTACACCATACAACATTTTAAATATTTTATACACAGCTGCAGCAGGAGAAGCTATTCTGAGCTTTCCAGAGAAAACTGCAATAATAAAGATGTGAAATATATTATTCATATAAAAGTGAGATTATTACTTTATTGCATTTAAAGCAATGAAGAATGTAGCTCAACAGACATTCATTTAATGACGACAAAACTTTGCTTTTTTATATTATAAAGTAAAAAGTGTAGTAATGGCCAAACAGACTGTTATAAACTTTAAAAACTGCATAAATATATACATTGTGCTTCATGGTGAAGTTTTTTGAAAACTAAACCAGATGAAGCTGTTACAACATGAACCGTTGCTTGAGGTTTATCTATAAAGATTTACCTTACAAATCCATTCCACGGGTACTTACAAGACACGATGGTAAGAATTGTACACCTGGGCTCTCCACTAGTTTTGCTAGTGGGAATATATCGTACGAAAAGAAACCACTGACATTTGGCACATGAAGGTGCTGACATGCCTCAGCCACAATGTTCAGATTGGCGTGTCAGGCTTCCCAAGTCTCTTGAGTGTCAGTGCAAACAAAATTGTTCTATATCTCGCTTTCGCTTCAGTTTGTTTCCTCTTTCGTTAAACCTCCGTTTGAAAATCACCTTCTTGTACATCTAGAGGCAAGTTCAGACACTTCTCCCATTCTGATGGTCTTAGTTCTAAAGCATCTTTTGCCTCTGTATCTAATACATTTATTGTGGTATAATGTGGGTAGTCACTTGTGTTTTTGAAAGTGTCCCAGGGAGCCTTGCTGGCTGCTGTTGGATTTTCCTGCGGGAATGAGGTGGGGTGCGGGAGAGAGAGAGAGAGAGAGAGAGAGAGAGAGAGAGAGAGAGAAACAACTTTTAAAAACTTCCTCTTTGCCGATTTGATCTTTCAAGAGATCACATGTAAAAACAGACATCAAGAGAGATAAAATGGCTTTGAAGGGTGCCAGACTGGCCAAAGTTCAGCCAGTTTTCTCATCCTTTTTTACGCGCAATCGGCACACTGAAAGGCTTGCCAGTAGATCTGCCAACAAACTCCCAGTAGCAAGGTTGGAATTGAGTGGAGCAAAGGTTCGCTGACCATCTCTGACAGCTATATATTTACTTGCAATTTCCTAGAAAGGTGAGCAGGAATTAACTTGACAAGGAGCACTTCCCACCAAATTGGGTTAGCTGCCAGTTTTACAGCCTTCTTGGAAACTGACTGTGTGTTTGGGTTAGTGGTGGGCCCTGTAACATTGAAAGCTCTCCTCTCAATTGCAAAGTGGGATTTAAAGGCTCGTCATAGCCAGTGTAAGTGTCCCTCGAATACAGCATGTGACAACTTGAGGCTAAGTGTAATCCAAGCTCCCAGATGAGAAACATCTCTATCCAGTGCTGGCTTTTGACTTTGTAAGGCCCTCAGCAGCCTTTCCTTGCCTCAGCCCCATCACAGTATCTAAGATTAATCAAGGATACTTGTCTTGTTCATTGTAGCTGCATGCCAAGAATATATGATGAGGGTAAATATAGGGAAGCATAATTGGTGGTTGCCCAACAGTTAGATGATTCTTTTCCTCGGAGACTCATCAAAGCTTAGTTCCTGCCGGATGTGTAGTCTATGTCACTTTTCATTGCCTTGGCTGATCTGATATAGGAGCAAAGGGATTAAGCTGATACTTAATCTTTTAAATATATTTTTTTGGGACTGAAACGAGCTAGTTTCCATAAATTCTCTTCAAAATTGGCAGCAAAGTGGGAAATCTTTTAACAACTAGTCAACAGATCCCAAATAATAATAATAATAATAATAATAATAATAATAATAATAATAATAAATCTACTCAATTCAGTACATGGCCATAAAATTCTAAATAGATATATTGCCATTCCTTCTCTGGGAGCAAGAAGAGAGCTTGCAAAAGTAATGGAAGCCAGATAAAATTCTGATAGTGGCACTAAATGTGTGAGCTTCTCATTCTAAAGAAGCTCTCATATCAGAGAAGCAAACAAACAATGGGCCTTACTAATCCTGAATATTTTTCTTCTAACACG